>NC_133462.1:55423915-55744692 GCF_048565385.1 Saimiri boliviensis
TTTATCATGCTATTGTTCCTCTGCTGTGATGCAAATCCACTGCATGTACACCATCCATCTGAGCCCTATCAAATCACCCTTGTACCACTTGCATGCAAGAGAAACCTACACAAACATGATGCTCATGCAGCCTGTGCTGCTGTGAGTAATATAGTCCTTTGTCTCTGATCCAATAGTTTTGTGTCTTCTGCCAGCATCCATGAGACAGTAACAGGCTAACTCATTCATTTATAGGTAGGGTAAAATTAAATCTCAGACCCAACAGTTATGGTAACAAAGATGAGATCCTGAAAGAGAAATGTCTTTCTGGAAGAAAAATGTTAAGAGCCTTTTGGGATGGGTTCAGATGTATGATATGGGTTCCCTGGACTCCCACTGAAGTGGTAGGTGAAAGAGGGAAGCAAGGGACCACCAAGGTCCTGCCTGTCAATCAGCTTAGAATTAAAACCAGCAACCTTATATGATGCCTTGGTTGTCTCTAGCTCTCCTCTAGGTGGAAGGACGAAGAAACATTGTTGTGACAGTAGGTAGCAAGCCCTGTGACTCCAGCCAGAAGGCAACATGTCTGTGACTGTTGAGTCAAGGAGTATTGAAAGGTGAAGTAAATGGAGTCAACAATTGACAACATTTCTGTTCACTATAGAACTTTAGTTAAAGAAAAACATGAGTTTGTTTGAGTGAGCCACAGGCAAGAGAAATTGAATGGGAATTGAAAATTGAAATTGACTGTAAAGCTTTACTGGTGTAGAGCTATTGTCTCCCTCTATGACCCTGATTCCTCCCTCTCCCTGCTCTACAACAGCTTCTTTAAGGAGAAACAACCTTGCTGATATGAGACCTCAAGTTACTAGCTTACTCAGATACGGCACTGTTCTTGCCTGGTGACTACCTTTTGACAGGACAGAGAGCAATGAAATGCATGGGGACAAGAAAAGAGGGGTCCTCTGGGCCCTGATGCTCATCAGATATCAGGAGATACATGAGTAGAAAGCAGCTCTGGCACTTGGACACCAGCCCCAGTGTGAAGACCAAGCCTTTTCCCACTTCCACTCCTGTAGGCTAATCTCCCCATCATCCTACACTCCTTGCACTCCCAACTGGGGGATAGTATGGTTTTCTGGTGGCTATTGTTATAACCCCTAATGAGAACAACTAGAATCAAATGGATTATCCAGCATCTATCCAGATGGCTTCCATCAACACCTGGTTCCATCCTCTTACCAGAAAACATACCCACTACCATGGTCTAAAGCAAAAGACTATGTTTCTAATCCAGAAACTGCATACCAGATGAAACCCCTGCCAAAACTGATCTGATTGTTTTGCAGAAAAGGAGGCCACATTGCAAGGAGCACTTTCCCTGCTCTCTTCTAGAAAACTGACTATGTCAGATCTCTGACCCTCTCTTGGGACTACCATTGGTGCCTTGCTGACTCTCTCTCCTTTCTGTATCTACCTTCTTTGCCTCTTTCTGGGCAACAAGTTTTATTAAAACAGTTTATTAAGGCAGTTTGAACATTAAATATGTCCATGGACAGGAGACATTTGTCTCCTATTGGCCAACTCCCGGGTAATGATCAAGATGGAAGGGTGGAAACATTATATAAAGTTATTTTGAAAATTCATGATTCTGCCTTGACCATTTATGAACCTGAAGTGTCTTTCCTTCCCCTAATAACAACCACATGCCAGCTCAATTTGTACACACTTTGAGGGGCAGGCACACCTAAGGGGGAGACTAAGAAATTCAAACTTAACTCTGATGCAGCTAATTGGATTCTTTTATTGAATTAACATCTCCTAGATCATAAAGACAATGACTCCTTGGTGAATATACTATTCACCAAGTAGTATATTTACTTACAGTGACCTAACTGGACTATGTGGAAAATATAATGAATCTCAGTAAATATTTTTCAAGGTGACCTATTCCTATTCATGTTGGACCTCTCTGGACCAAAGGTGTTGGTATAAGCAGATGACTGGAGAAGAGGTAAAGTTATAGCTACTGGGTTGGGACACCCTAGTTGCATTGCTGTGGACAGAGAACAATTCCAGCACCTGAGCACAGATCACTTTAAACCCCAGAAAGTTCAGGGGAGAAGGACACTTAGGCTTCTTATTCCTTATATTGAGCACCGCAGTCTGGGAAAACAATTGTATGGTCTAGCTGAAACTAGGAGCAGCTGCAGTTGACAATTTAAACTCAAGGATGTGTCCTCCTTGTCCAGGTGTTATAAAAACACTAAAGATCTTGCAAACCTGGCTGGTCCTCAACTACTTTGCCACACCTGACACCACGAATGGAAGTGCCTGACGGCCTCCTCCTCAACCTTGTATGTGTACAAACAGGCCTCACAACTTCATTTCAATTTTTTTTAAGAGATGGGGGTCTCACTATGTTGCCCAGCCTGGTCTTGAACATCCTGCTTTGGCCTCTCAAAACACTAGGATTGCAGGTGTGAACCACTGTGTCCAGCCTCGATCTTAATAATATATCTTCATATGCTTTTCCTGATACTCAGGCAGCTTGGATGTTGCCACAAATGGCAATGGGAGCTGCAGTTACTGCTTCTAACGTACTGAATTAACCAAACCAATGTAACAAAGGCATGAATCCATTTTAACAAGAAATTCTAAACTAGATTGTGTCCCTTTATATTATATATTTGTATGTGGGGGAATGTCTCTCCTTTGGGGTTTAGGGTTGCTCATTTATTGCCCCTTTCATTATTGGTAATGACATCAAAGATCAGTACGCCAATCTAAACTCCCTTGCCTGGGTCACAATGGATAATTGACTGGTCTTAGACTATTTTCTGGCTATCTAAAGTAAGACATGTTGGTGCCCCCAGGACTTACGTACAACTGGTTGAGTCTAGGACCCTGGAGGGTAGAGTTGAAATGTATACTACAGGTTGACTTCATCTTATTTCTTAGAGTCCTCTTGATAGTTTCCTTAATTAAATGCTATATGAGGCAAATTGAACAGATTTAATCCCAGTCTCTGTCAGTCAGATTAAGCAGGGTGGCTAATGGAGTGGCATATTCATATAAAAATTTGAGTTCAGCCGAGAGCACGTGGGGTCACGGGATGGAGTGCTGGAAGAGGCAACTCATGTGTGTCCCGGCAGTTTCTTACTGGGAATGCTAGGCATGCAAAGTCATGACTGATCTTTACCTGCCCATTTCTTGGGGTTGGTTTTGCAGCAAGCATCTCTGAGGAATGAACAACATCTCCCTCTGGGACAAGGAGCAGGCTTCTTGCTGTTTGTTTTAAAAACGATGAATTCCCCAACTCAATGTTCATCAGTTGTGACAAAAATCTGCCAGTGCAGAACTCATCTGGGCCCATGTAGTCCCAACCCTATGGGAATTGGGTGCAGGAGTAATTGATGTAAAGCTGAGGCTCACGCTGCTGGTTGTACACTTTTTTCTGACACAAAAGTTTTATGTCTTTTGCCAGCATTCACAAAACAGTAGCAGGGTAACGTATGAGCTTGTAAAAAGGATAAAAATCAAACCTCAGAATTGACAATACTTTTGGTGGAGGGAAGATATTCTTTCCCTGATGAAATTAGACTTGATGATCAACTTAGGGTAACATAACAATGAGGGAGGAGACGTTGGAAGTTTGAAGGAAGAGAAGATATAAAAAGGCTCATCTTGGGAAATAGAGCTCTAGAAGGATTGTTGCCTAGTGCTAAAGGCCCCATGAGATTTGGCCCCATAAATTTAAAGTGACACTCATCAGTTCAGTGTGTGGCTTGTGAAAGTTTTTCTCCAACCACATTCAAATTGGTTGGAGGTGTGGAGAAGGTGGAGAATTGATTTAACCATAATTGTACTTTTGTCAGGCAAGTACAATGAAGAGAGAAAGAATCAGGAGAGCTGAGGGTAAATACAAGGGAATAATTATAGTGCTGGACCTGGGAACCTTAGTGGAGACAGAGACAAGTGAGGCAATGACCGGAAAAAAGGTGGTTAAGACAGTAGACTAGGCTCAATTGAAAAGGCCCTAAAGTATATGAACTGGAATAAATGGAGGTTCTGGTCACAAAATAGAATGATTTAAAGTGAGGTTTTCAGGAAGGTTATTGGTAATAACAAAGTCTAAGTCATGATTGAAGAAGCGGGCGGAAGCATGTGTAGTGTGGCAGTCACGGTCACTGGAAGTAAGGATTTCAAATAACAGAGAGACAATGGTTTGTATCGGTTGTCCACATGGATGTTGAAATTCTCAAAATGATGACAGGAGTAAGACATTAACATAATTGATTAATGTAATCAGTAACTGAGGAGAAGATACCATGAGGTAGGAAGAACGTTGCAACCAAAAAAGGTAGTGAGTAGTGCAGTTCAAAGACATGTACTTAACATGACTTGGGTTTTTGATGTAGACATTTAATGCTATGAAGTTTCCTCTGAGCACTGCTTTTGCTATATCCCAGGGGTTTTAATAGGTTATGTCACTCTTATCGGTCAGTTCAAGAAACTTTTAAATTTCCTTCTTTATTTCATTGTTGACCCAATGATCGTCAGGAACAGGTTATTTAATTTCCATAGTTTTGAGGGTTCATATTAGAGTTAATTTTGTTTTATTCCACTGTGGTCTGAGAGTGTACTTAATGTAATTTCTACTTTTTAAAATTTATCGAGACTTGTTTTGTGGCCTATCATATGGTCTATCTTGGAGAACGCTGATGAATAGAATGTATACTCTGCAGTTGTTGGGTAGAATGTTCTGTAAACATCTGTTAAGTCCATTTGTTTAGCATATGCTTTAAGTCCATTATTTGTTGATTTTCTGTCAACAAAAATATAAATACCTTGTGGTTTTTTTTTCGTTGTGTTGTTGTTTTGTGGGTCCTGTGAGATTTTTTCTAAGAATGCTGTATTTTGGTGTATTTTGAAGTTCTGTTTCAAGATTTAGAGCTGTCTTTTAGCAGTTATTGAATTGCTGACTTGGTAGTGGTGAAGTCTCTCAGCATTTGTTTGTCTGAAAAAAACCTATCACTTATGAGGCTTAGTTTTGCTGGATACAAAATTCTGAATGAAGAAGGAAGACTAATTTCCTCGATGAAGCAATGAAGTGAGGACATTTAGCTTACCTTTGGGACCAGCCAAACATGAGATTTGGAAGAAGAATAAAGGACAACCACCATTCAAGAAGATTGCAGAAGAAATGGTACCCTGAGAATATAGCATGGTTTGAGCTTAAGCAAGTAAGTGAAAGAAACATTTAGACAAAAAGTTGAGGATATTGGGCTTATTAAATATTCAGCCTATAGTGGGAAGTTTGGAATGGTGTGGAAAATTGCATGAAATTATGGTATATATAGAACATTCTGGGATAAAGATCAGGGATGATGAACTGGCATGCTGGGACTTCTGTGGGTGACTGAGGTAAGCAGACTTATAAGGCATAGTGGTATTGTTCCTGAGGTACTTTAGGGAAAGTACAATCAATTCTGAAAAGTTTTCAAGTAGCAATAATCACACCTCAGATAAACTTCATTGGCTACGATACTGCCACTGCACAAAGCTAATCAATTCTGATTATATCTTCTTCGGAAATTAAATGTTGTTTAAGTAATGACTAAGGGGATAGTTTTTTGCCAAGGGAAAATATAATAAAACCTTTTTTTTGAGAAAGGGACATGTAATTCTCAAGGAAGAGGATTGGTTGGTCTCAGGAAGAGGAGAGGTTTTGGATATTTTGCCCTAGGAACTCAGACTGGGTTGCTTGGGCTGAAGTGAAGTTCTAGGTGAATGTGCATGTCATGGTGGTTGAAGAGGGGATACAGGAGGAGAGAGGTGTTTCTGAGGGTCTTCTGTGTTAATGTCAGAAGACAAGCTCTCTCAACAAACAACTGCAGCAGTAGAACTTGGGAAAGGCACTATAATTAATCATTGATTAGGTCAGGTGCAGGTCAATAATACTGTTCTTCTTAATGATTAACATGCTTAAAAATCATTTCCAGATCTTGGGCAGCTAGAAAAAAGCATGGGATGTCGAGATGGGCATCCTCATGAGTAGCGAACATATACTTGACCGTGTCATATGACAGCTAGCAGGATGGTCTACTGTGAGGAGAACTCTCAATATCCTCAATCTCCCACTGAACATTTTCTTCAACTTCTTTCACTAGCAATCACTTGGCTATTCTTAGGAAACACTACGCTCCTGAAAGCTCTTTTAAATGGGTGTGGTCCATATTTCACTCATCAAAATAGAACCCTGGCATGAAAATCTACCATTCGGGTCTTCTAAGTTGCCGGGACAGCACCTTAAGACTTTAATGATAAATTTCCAAAATACATGTTGGCCAGTGAACTTAAATTGAAGAGTTGGCACCTGTCTGCTGATTATTCCTTTGAGAGCTTTTCCCTAACTTGTGTGATTACAAGTCAGCAGAAGAATGCCAACTTGAGAAAGCAGCCAAGACCCTTGACACCGTGATTATCTATCTCTGTTATAAGCATCTCACAAACATATCTGTCTCTGTTTTGGTCTGCATGTGGTCTTCCAAAGATCAGCCTTTAAATTTTCCTCCTAGCTATAATATCTTTGTAGATATTAGGCAATCAATAAAAATAATTTTTAAAATTAGTCTATGTATGACATGGTATACTTGTCCTGATTATTGCAGCTAACATAGTAAAATCAAAAGGAGTACAAATAGAAATAGTTATACACACTACGAATAGTTTGGTTTCTAGAAATTAACATGCATGGTAAAGGCAAAGGTAAATGAATCAGATGAATCTGTTGAAAAGATGTTTACGAAGTAAACGAGGATAGAAGGGAAGTTTGATCTTTTAGAGTTACAGTTTTATATGCGTATCAAATATCTGTTTGAGATTCCTAGGATTTATATTCTCAAACTTGAAACTGTAAGTAAGAAAAAAAAGTGCATCTCCAGGAACAATGATCCTGAAATGTGAAGTCAGTAAATGAAAAAATTCTATTGAAAATCTCTTTTTCGGCAGGAGATATTGACTGTCCCATATGTCTCATTCCTTCATGACTTCATGAAGCGTTGAATGATATATGTTTGGCCCTCTATGGCTATTTTAGTTGGATTTAGGTAAAGTGACAGGATTTGATTTTTAAGGAAAAGTGAACGCTTCATTTTTAGCAACATTGTGCTCGAAGCGAACGAACTTGCGAACGAAAGCCCCGTGTGCAGCCACTTTGCCAGGTGGCTCTCATCGGGGTGTTTATTGTTAAAAACTAGCTATTTCTGCCTGAGGTTTGAAGCCAGGACTTCATAAGATCCCCTGCTGCACTCAGTTCTTTCCATACAGAGAGCAGATGGGTGAAGCAGAATAAAATCCCAGCCTCAGAGGCAACAATGTAGTGTTCCAGAGACCAGGGAGGGTGTTCCTCTGAGTTGGAGTGCATGCTAATTGGAGTTGGTGAGGGAAAGTTAGAAACGAAAATTGGACTTGGCTTCTGAGATGGTTTGGAAACTTGTTAAAGGTATTATCATGAGTATACTTTGATAAACAGAAATGAAATGTTCACATGAAAGACATATCAATTGTTTCCAATTTCACTTGGCTGGTTAGAACAAGATGGTTCAAGGGTAAGCACTCAGGTCATGAGATCGTTTTAAAAACTTCAGTAGTAACATTGATTTGTGTTTTAAAATGTGAATTTATCAAGCTGTTTGAGTTCTTGTAATTTCCACTAACTTCTATCTGGCACAAAGAGCATAAAAGTTCCCTTTTACTGATTCGCCTGATGGTGTCTTTTTATGGCTCCACTGTGCCACTTATCATATTGTCTTATACTTTCTGCATCATTTTCCTCCTGCTCTTTCCGTTTCCCTGGGGAAGAGGCCATGTATTCCCATCATTTTATCCCCAGAACTGAACCCAGTGCCCTGGCCTGGAAAGCTCAAACATAACAGAAAGAAGCAGCCAACATTCCTTCTAGCAGTGGTCAAGGGTAGTCATACAAAATAAAGATAATTTACTGATGTTGGAATGGACTGAAAAGTGTTATTCAACCACAGGCCGTCTCCAATTATAAATTTATTTTGCTTACCATTAAAATTATGTGGATGTGCAGATTTAAGTACATGCACAGACATTTAAATAAAATAAACGGTGATGCTCATTTCTCATTTTAATTTGAGAGTTGCAACTATGGTCACAAATAGTTATGACAAGATAGGAGCATATTTTGCCAAAATATTTTTGAAAAGATCTTGGAGAATTAGAGGATGGTAACCCCATTGCCTGGAAAGGCACGGTTCAATTCTAGTCATTAAAATATTTGCTCTTTTTTTTTTTTTTTTTTTTGAGACGGAGTTTCGCTCTTGTTGCCCAGGCTGGAGTGCAATGGCGCGATCTCGGCTCACCGCAACCTCCGCCTCCTGGGTTCAGGCAATTCTCCTGCCTCAGCCTCCCGAGTAGCTGGGATGACAGGCACACGCCACCATGCCCAGCTAATTTTCAGTATTTTTAGTAGAGACGGGGTTTCACTATGTTGACCAGGATGGTCTCGATCTCTTGACCTCGTGATCCACCCGCCTCGGCCTCCCAAAGTGCTGGGATTACAGGCTTGAGCCACCGTGCCCGGCAGTCATTAAAATATTTAAATGGATCTTTAGATTTTTCTTAATTATCTCATCGAGTGAGACTCTTGATTTCTTTAGGCCATGGTAACTTGCTTTACTTGCTGGCATTTCTAGAACAAACCTTCAATAAAAGCTAAGCCTCCTTCAGAATGGCTTGATTCCTCTCACTGGGACCCTCTGCCTCCTTGAGTTCCTATTTTCATTTCTCGTCTTCCATGGTCTCAAACTCTCTCATTTCTATCTCCCTGAGTATAATTCTGAGACTCTTAGTTAATTTTCTACTCTGGTATATACCATTTACATTATAAAAAGTTAGAAAAATTACATTACATATGCAAATATATATTGACATAAAAGATAATGAACTTATTATGCAAATATATATTGTATTGTATATATAAATGCAAATTTGTTAATATAAAAGGCAATGTGTTATGCAAATATATATTGTTATAAAAATGCATTTATTACTCTTCACTTATTACTTCTACTACTTCTAAAGAGTAATAAGCATATTCTTAATTATAATACAAAAGAGATTAGTTTTTACCTGTATTTAACAATTGCAATGGCTCTTTTGAATGGAGCTGTCAGAAAATGTATTATGCATAAATACATTTTTCATCATAATAGAAATTTTATTTTAATCTAACAAGCAATGGAACTGTAAATACACATAGCATGTAGAAAAGCAAACTGTGTCTTTCCTGTCTGAAAAATATAAAATGGATGTATAACAAATAAAAATAAAGTTGAATGTCCAACTATTCAGGGTGGAAGAAAGGCAAGGGAAATATTAATTTATTTATTAATGATTAATTATAAATATAGTCATCTCATGGATCAAAATAAATGATATTTGGAACTTCTTGAGACTATCAGGAAAATAAAGAGAAAGTTAACACTTGCTTTTCTGCCTGAAGCCATTAAAGAATATAATTTTCTTTCTACTTAACACAAGTGTTTTTAACAAATGTTACATAGGGACTTCCAGACTGAACAAGAGAGCATAGATTTGTCTCACCTTGTTTCTCTTCACTAAGTATAACAGCCATATAGAACTCTGAAAGGTAGAAGAAGAAGGTGAACTGGTTAGAGACCTCAGGACTAACAGCAAAGCATCAGGGCTTTTTATAACCTCCAGCATAGCACAAGGAGGTGCCTCAGTCCTGGTGTTTGCTGACCCCCAGCCAGCAACAGAAGCAAGAGAAGGCAGCCCAGGTCGGCTCATTCTTTTTGCAGATTAAATGAGAGTCCCACCTACAATATATGATGAGCCTGGTAGAATGGGCAAAGAGAATTAAACAAAGCTTTACTGATTTTATACGTATATGTATGTATAAAAAAGGATCTGAAAGAGTATGCAAAGAAAAGTTGGCTGATGATTCCCCAAATTTGCCAAAAGACATAAATATAATGATTTTAAAAGGTGAGAATATCTCAAATAGGATAAACACAAATAAGTTGACACCAAGTCATATTACAAATAAGCTGCTGAAAACTAAAGTCAAAGAAAAAAGTACTACAAGCAGCTAGATAGAAGTAATGTGTTACCTAGAGGGCAACACCACTTTTCTTTTGCTTTTTTGTAAACATGTGATTGAGTTTATTGTATAACAGTAATAGAAAATGGGATTGTACAAAGAAAAGAGGTGGAGATAAACCTGGATGAGGGTTTCATACTGGGTGTCCCATCCACAGGCCTCAGCACCCCCCACCAAGAACTGCCCAATTGTTTCACGTCAAGAGGTTGATCTTGCAAGCCATTTCCATGTTGTAGATCCACTGGCACCTTTCATAGCTTTCCCTCTGTCGCCGGCCACATGATTTCTCATAATTCCTCCAAAGCTTAATGTCCTAAGTGAGCTCATCCTTAGTGAGGGTTCTGTTTAGGGTCCCGTCTGCACCTTCCACATTCCCTTCCTATACCATCACAGTCCTGGCGATGAACTTCAGATGTTTTGCCATGACCTTGGATTTAAGTCTACATTTTGCAGAACCACAAAGACCCATCGCCAGGCATGGAAAGGACAGGAGTGGAAAGGAGGTGCCAGAGGGTGCTAACAACCACACACAGTTCCAAAGGGGCCTGGGTTGGGAGTTGGGAAAGAAATTGTTGGTCTTTGGCAAAGGGAGCAAGATCCCGCCAACCTGCCCTCCTGCCAAGCCCACCTTCCTTTCCCCAAACCCTGCACCCAACACCGCTTTTCAATAATAGCAGATTTCTCATTTGAAACTGTGGAGTGCAGAAGAAAATTATGGAGAATTTTTCAAATTCCATAAGAAAAGAACTGTCAGTCATGAATTCCACATTTAATAAAACTACCTATCAGGAATGGATGTGCAATAAATATATTCTCAAAGGAAAACCAAAAGAAATTGTCACTAGAATACCTATCCTCACAGAATGGCTAAAGAAAGCTCTCTAAACCTAAAGATAATAATTTTTTAAAATAAAGAATCTTGAGGCCTAATGTGGAGAGGACAAAACAATGGAGAATAGAAATATTAGTAAACACAATGGAGTATCCTCCATTTCATGAGTTTTCTAAATTATATGTAATGATTAAAATAAAAATTATAACACCATCTAACCCTCAAAACAATATTTTAAAGTAGAAAAGGCAAAAAAAAAAAAAACACCCTAAATAGAAGTAAAATTCCTATACTTCACTTGAAGTGGTAAAATACTGAAACCAATAGGCTGTGATCAGTCATACCAAGAGAGATTACTATGAAAATTACACAGCAGTATATTAAAAACACTATTCAGAAATCAAGATGCAATCCTAAAAATAGTCAGCTAACTCACAAGAAGTAAAGAGATGAATCAAACAGAAAACGGATAATGAAATCATAGAGCTAAGCCCTATAATAATAATTACTTAGATATAAATGGCCTAAATACAAAATTAAAAGGCAAATTAATTGGCAAAGTAAATTTAAAAAGCATGACCCAACAATTTGCTGTTTGATATTTGATATGCTGTTTACAAGAAACTCATTTCAAATTTAATGACATAAGCCGGTTGAAAATGTAAGAGTGGAAAAATATATACTGTGTAAATATAATTTTAAGAGGCAGGAATGGCTATAGCAATACCAAATGAATAGATTTCAAAGCAAAAATAGAATACGAAATGAAGAGTATCATTGCATAGTGATAAAAAGATCAAGACACCAGGAAGACATAATGACCCTAACTGTGTAGACACTGAACAATAAAGCCTCAAAATACGTGAAGAAAAATTGAAGAAAAGTTGACAGAACTAAAAGAAGAAATCAGACAAATCGGTAAGTATAGGTGGAGACTTTAACACCTCTCTTTTAAACAAGTAACAGGACTGCTAGACAGTCTTATTCTATATCAGTAAGGATATAGAAAATGTGAACAATATGATAAGTCAATGGGCTCTAATTGACAATATATAAATTGCCTCTAAACAACAGCAGAATGTATGTTGGTTTTTACCTTTTATTCAGGCAACCATGCAACATTTACCAAGATCAAAAAACAAACCAAAAAAACAAACCCCAACAAATTTTAAATAATTTGAATTATTTGAAGTTATACAGAGTGTGTTCTCTAATCTAATGGCATCAAACTGAAAACCAGTAACAGAAAGATAAGAGAAAAATGTCTAAACAGAAATTAAACAATACAATTATTATTTCTAAGTAATCCATGTGTCAAAAAGGAGATCAAAAAGGAAATTCAAAAATATACAGCATAGTATTAGTATGGCATATAAAAATATGGGGATGCATCTACTAAAGCAGTTATTGGGAGTTAAATTTATAATGCTTATATAATAGAAAAGAGAAAAGGTCTTAAATCAATAATAAAAGTTCCTGTCTCAAGAAGCTAGAAAAATAAAAATAAATTTAAAAGAACAGAAAATAAGCCCAAAGCAAGCAGAAATAAGGACATAAAAAAGAACAGAAATGAATAAAATTGGAAAACAGGAAAACAGAGAAAAATTAATAAAACACAAACCTAGTTTTTAAAAAAATCAATAAAATTGACAAATCTGTAAAAAGATGGACAAAAAAAGAGAGAAGATATAAATAGTCAAAATCAGGAACGAAACAGGGAATTCATTACAGATTCTGCAGTCATTAAAAGGGTAACAAGGCACTGCTATGAACAACGTTATGCTCAGAAATTAAACAGAAACATTAGCAATATAGAAGATCTGATCAATACAATCACTTAACATGATCTAATTGACATATACAGAATTTTTTATTCCACCCAACAACAGCAAAATACACAATTTTTGGAAAAAAAATGGACCAATCCCTTGAAATCCACAAATTACCAAAAACAGGTAATCTTGATAGTTTTATAAAAATACTGAAATTAAATTTGCAATTCAAGATTCAGAAAATGAAATCTCTAGGCTCAGCTGATTTCACTGAAGATGTCTACTACATATTTAAAGAATTATTAGCATCAATTTTACGTACTCTCTTCCAAAAAATAGAAAATGAAGAAACATTTCCCAACTTATTTTATGAGGTCAATATTACCTTGATCATAAAACCAGAGAAAGACAGCACAAACACACACACACACACACAGACACACACACACACACGCACACAAAAGGGAGAGAGAGAAAGAAAACTATAGACCAATACCTTTCACGAATTTAGAAGAAAAAGTCTTACAAAACATTAGTAAACTGAAAAAAACACACCAAGTGGGATTTATTTCAGATATGCAAGTCTGGTTCAATATTTGAAAATGAACCAGTGCAATCTACCACATCAACAAGCTAAATAAGAAACGTCCATGATAAATCAATTGCAGAAAAAGCATCTGGCAAAATCCAATACCCATTTATGGTAAAAACTCTTAGCAAGTTAGGAGTAGAGAGGAAAACTATTTTCCAAAGATTCTATGGAGATCATAGTTCATGGTAAAAAAGACTGCTTTCCCTTTAAAACTGTGAATGAAGCAAAATGTCTGCTCTCACAACTCTTCTTCAGCATAGTAAAATAAATAGCATGTGTATTGTAAAGGAAGAAATAACACCATTCCTGTTTGCAGATGCCGTAATCGTCTATGCCCTGGAATCTACAAAAAGAAAATTCTTAGATCTCATAGGTGAATTAAATGAAGTCTCACTATATACAATTAACACACAAGAAGCAATGATATTTCTAGCTCTCTAGCAAGTGGCATCTGTTGCTTATTACCAGAAGTAAAAGTATGGACACATTTGGCCACTGCATTTTGGTATTGGAGTCACCAAGAAAAACACATACAATCAAGTACTAGATGGAACAACGCTTTATTCACGTAGAGAAGAGACAGAGCAGGGTCAGCTCTGTAATGGGCATCAGTCCTCATAAACAGCAAGGCCTTCTTAGCAGCAGATGTGGGGCAGTTGGCAGCCTGCAGCCCTTTCATGCTGCAGCAGAAGAACCTTTTGCCCTCCCAGCAGAAGAAAGATATAGCAGTGAGGCTGGCTAGGTGCCATATAGTACATATGTTTAAGCAGAACAAGGGTGTACACACTGAGTCCGAAACAGGGAAAGATATTCCCACACAAGGTGATAAGTCCAGCATGGGCTGCAAGGACTCTTTATCTCTTGGGAAGGAAATGTTCTAGGCCCGAGGCCCATTCTTATGAGGATGAGTAGGGGTTTGAAAGGCCACATGCACAAGACTGCCTTTCCCAACACTAACAATGAATATGTAGAAACTGAATTAAAAGCAGAATACTACTTACTATCCTGCAAAAGAAAATTAAATACTCAGGTATAACATCGCAAAAAAAATGCCCCGGGTCTGTATGTGCAAAATTGCTCAACAGTTAAAAAACAAAAGCAACTAGGAAATAGGAAAAAAAAAAAAACATGGGGAGACATTTTCCTGAAAAAGACTAACAGATGTCAAACAAGCATATATAATAATATGTTCAACATCACTAGTCATTAGAGAAATGCAAATTAAAACCACAATGATATAATTGCGTATCTATCAAAACGACTGATTCTTTTTCCGGTATATAAACTATTTATTAACAGACAAGGCCTACAGACTTATTTCTTCTTGGATACACTCACGGTGCGGCCACGGCGGCCAGTGGTCTTGGTGTGCTGGCCTCGGACACGAAGGCCCCAGAATTGGTGAAGCCCTCTATGGGCCTTTTTAAACAAACAAACAAACAAAAAGCAACGATAACATTAAATACTGGTGAGACTGCAGAGTAACTGGATCACTCATACATTGCTGGTGGGAATACAAAATGGTACAGACATTCTGGAAAACAGTTTGACAGTTTCTTAGAAAACTAAACATGAAACTATCATAGGAACCAGCAATTTTACTCTTGAGAATTTATCTCAGAGAAGTGAATACTCATAGTCACACAAAAAGCCTGTACAACAATCTTTCTAGCAGCTTCATTCACAATAGTGGAAAATTGAAACTATCTAGATGTCTTCAATAGCTGAATGATTGAAAAACCTTTGATAAACACATACCATAGAATTTTACTTAGCAATGAAAAGGAACAAACTATGGATACACACAACCTCAATAAATCTCCAAAGAATGATGCTGAGTGGAAAAAAAAAACCACCCTATTCTAAAAGTTTACACACTGCATGATTCGATTTATATTAATATTCTTGGAATGACAAAATTCTACAAGTGTGGAACAGATGAATATTTGCCAGGGAAGAGGGATGAGGAGGCAGGGAAGGAGAGAGGTGGAATCCCTGTGATGACAATTGTTCCATATATGGACTCTGTCAATGTCAATATCCAAGTCTGATACTGAACTATACTTTTGCAACATGGTACTATTGGGGAAATTAGGTAAAGTGTATGTGGGCCTCCTTGTATGCCTTAAAACTGCACATGAGTATACTATGATCATTTAAAAAGTTATTTAAAATGAAGTATAGAAAAACACATGCAGACATAAAAAAATGGGTCTGGAGGCTAAACTTAGAATCAGAAGATCTAGGTTTGTATCCCCAGTGTACTAGTTCTAGCTTTTATGTCAAATTGGTTATCTGCTTGCAAAACTTATTTTCTCTTTATTTTAGGTACACAGAAAGACTAGATGTTCCAGTCTTTTCTGCAGTTAGATGCAGTCATAGGATTAAATTTGACCAATGAAACGTGGGTAAAAGAGATATTCATTACTGGTAGTGGTTGTTCCATAAAACCTGCAGGTGTCCTGCTCCATTTTCTTTTCTTCTCCAGTGGCTTGCTGCAGAAGCTCCCAGCAACTTTGGAAGTAACATTTTGAAGCACGGGAAAAACAAAGAGGAGCCTGTGACCCTGAGTCACCATTTGTAGGACGATTGATGATGGGAATCCGGTTTTGAAATTCACATGAGTGAAAAATAAACCATTTCATTAAGCCACAGAGATTTGGGGCAGCCAGGACATCTTAACTTATATAGTCATTCCTGGCAGCTCTTCAGAAATCAAGCCAACATTTTTTCTGAACATTCTACTGCCTCTCCTATTTAGATCTGCAGATTCAAGGGGTCACCCATTTCCTTTTATTTGATGAGGCAATATTAGCAATGTCCTCTGACTTTGACAGAATCACCCCTTTATGACCCGAAAACCAATATTTAAAAAACAATTTATAATGCCTTCACCTTATTGCCAGAAAAAAATAAAGGAGCTGACAAAAATGCATACACGAGACCAAAAGTTTAGAAACAAATTTTTGAAAAGAGGCAATAGTAAGAAACAGAAACAGGAAATTTAAATATCCCCAGAGGTGAGGTAAATACATAAATATATTTTGGAAAGTCCTATATGTTTGCAGATCTCATATGTATTTCTAGCAGCTTACATAACTGGGAAATATGATATATTACAAGATGTATTTCATGCATTTACTCAGTTTAATAATATCAAGATTTATTTGCATGCATTTTTAAAACTAGGGTAGGAAGCATGCATGATAGAAGTTGTTCAGGGAAAACATCACTTTCCTGATACTGACACCTGAGGGAATTTTTTTCCTGTACGTTCTCCTTGAAAGGTCAGTGAATAAGGAAATAAACATTTTCTGTATCGACCTTGGAGCAAACTCTGCCACAAATCAAAGATAGTTAAACTTCAAAAATGAAACATTGAAAGAGAATACTAAGTGAAAATAGACACCCCCTTCTTCTGTCTCATTTACTTTTCTTAGAAATCCCCAACAATAACTGAAATATTTTCCAGAGGCGTCACTTAATCTAATGAGAAAGAAATATAATAGAAATCTAGACTGTAATTGGTTTTCTCAGTGATATCAATGAAAGTGTGGGTAAATTGTTAACCATTAATGAATTGAGGACTGTCTCAAAAATTCTGAAAATTTTCAGAACAGGAAGCAGACACATACAGAACTGTTCGCCGGAAGACATAAATGCAAATTTCCTCTGGGTTTTAGGTAAGAAAGTTGTTAAAAAAAAAAAAAAAAAAAAAAAAAAAAAAAAAAAAAAAAGAGTAATTTAAACTTGATACATGGAATGACTTTAGCTATAGAATCATTGAGGAAGATTACTTGAAACTAATTCATTTTTCCCAGTGTAAATATAAGTACAATCACTTTTTTCAGCAAATTTGAATAACGTAAAATTTGACATCACTATCAAATTTGATAGCATAAAAAATTCAACATTTTCTGTGTATAAGGTAAAGAACCTGAGATGCACTTCAATTCCCAGAATAACATATAAAAATGTCGCCCCTTTCATATCTCTTTTATCGCTGCTTTTAACATTTCTCTCATGATTTGAGGAATTCTGATCTGTGAAACAAGATACCTTTCCTGCCCACACGGGGGACCCTTTGCACCATAGCGCGGGTCTTCCTGCTGATACACCACGTGGTTAAATCCATGGTCTGCCGTGAAATGCCAGAAAGTCAAGTCATACCCCATCTCCTGGGCCTCACCTGTGAATCCAGGCTGACAGACACAAACATAACCTGAGGCTTCGCGATAGCTGAAAGAAGGCGGTCCAACGATGTGTCCATATCGTTTCTCTGAGGACAGCTCCACACATTCCCCGTCCGACTGGCAGGGGTTACTGCTGCATTCGTTGATGTCGATCTCACACTGGACACCTGTGTATCCTGCAGGATAAAAATTCAGAGGACCCGCTAAGTCGAAGGTGTCGAGTCGCACAGCATCCGCCTAAAAGGAGGCTGACCACTATACTGGCATCAATTAACAAGTTGATGCGCCTGGTAAGAGGAGGCTTACGTGGAAACAAATACGAGAAGCAATAAATCACTGAAATAATTTTGACCAACATTTTTTAAAAGACGATTTGATTAATAAGACTTGAAATAAAATGAGATGTCAGGATAACCTGCATTTAACCTGAACATTTTAATGAAAGGCTCCACATTTTCAAATATTCTTCATCTGTGAATTTGCATTAAAAGTATTTCAAGAAGCCGGGTGTGGTGGCTCAAGCCTGTAATCCCAGCACTTTGGGAGGCTGAGGCGGGTGGATCACGAGGTCAAGAGATAGAGACCATCCTGGTCAACATAGTGAAACCCCGTCTCTACTATAAATACAAAAAATTAGCTGGGCATGGTGGCGTGTGCCTGTAATCCCAGCTACTCAGGAGGCTGAGGCAGGAGAATTGCTTGAACCCAGGAGGTGGAGGTTGCGGTGAGCCGAGATCGCGCCATTGCACTCCAGCCTGGGCAACAAGAGCGAAACTCAGTCTCAAAAAATAATAAAAAAAAAAAGTACTTCAAGAGAATTGCTGAAAAGTCAGCAAATATTCACAAAACCAAAGTAAATCCTTCTCTTAAAACTCAAAGTAAAGCCAAATCCTGATTTTCAAACACTCAATGAAACAGAAAAATAGGTTGTTTTAAATTTGCATGGACTTAGCTGGATGATTTTATTAGGACCAGGAATAAGAACAGTAAAACATAAATGATTTGTCACTTTATAAATAATTAAAATATTAAATATAAATGAAAGTTTCCTACTTGACCTTTTCGTTGCTTTATAGTTGCTTTTAAATATCGGCAACCATAAGAAACATACACAGTTTTAGGGTATGCATATGTTTTAACATAACTGGAACCATATTATCTGCATTCTTTAGCAGCTTGCTTTGTTTATTCCCTTGCACAGTCTACCATGTTAGTGATAAAGATCTAACGCATAATTTTTAACTACTGCTAAGTATTTCAGAATACAGATGCACCATGGCTTACCCATTGTCTTACAGTTTAACCTTTGTTTGATATACATTTTTGCTATTGCAATGTTGCAATGACTATCATTATACATGGCTGTTTGTATAAGTGCTTGAGTATAACCATACAGTTTATGTCTAGAGGTGGGATTTCTGGGTTATAAGTTACATATGTTTTAAATTTTAATAAAAACTGGCAAAGATCTCTAATGTAGTTGTGCCATTTGCACATTACCAGCAGTGGATGATTGTGAATGTGGCTCTGAACGCTTGCCAATGTTTGCTCTCACCTAAAATAAAATTTCTTACCAGTTAGTATCTCACTGTTATTTTGGTTTACATTTTCTCCAGTTACTATTGAGCTTAACATTTTGGGGATTTTTTTTAACCATTTCATATTTTTTCCTGTTTTGTCAATAGACTGTTTTTCGTATTGATTTATAAGAGTATTTATATACTGTGTACAGTACTAGCTCCAAAATATAAATTTAGTAGGATGCAAATGTAACACTGATGGTCAATAGGATAACATCAACTGTTTTGTAACATGGTAAGAGATATGCATAAAGTTATTTTTTAATTATTTATTTATTTATATATTTTTGAGATGGAGTCTCACTCTGTTGCCCAGGCTGGAGAGCGGTGGTGTGATCTCGACTCACTGTAACCTCCGCCTGCCAGGTTCAAGCAATTCTCCTGCCTCAGCCTCCCAAGTAGCTGGGATTACAGGCATGTACCACCATGCCTGGCTAATTTTTGCATGTTTAGTAGAGACAGGGTTTCACCATGTTGGCCAGACTGGTCTCGAACTCCTGACTTCAGGTGATCTACCCGCCTCAGCCTCTCAATGTGCTGGAATTACAGGCATGAGCCACCGCACCCAGCCTGAAGTTTTTACGAAACGTAATTCAACTTCACAGTCACCTAAGGGCCTTTGCGATATCATTTAACTCTGCTGAGAAATGTTCTGGAAACAAAATTTACAGTCGAGAGTTATAAAACTTGTAAACTAAATCAAAGTATAACTTTACTTTAAAATCATTCAACAGCTTCCCCTTTCACATAGAATTGAAATCAAAATCTTTAATAGAACCTCAAAAACTCCCTGCATTCTCACAGCCTTCATGATGTTGTTCTCTCTTCTAGAAAACTCTCCTTCAAGTGTTTTCTTGGCTAACTCTTACTCAGTTTTCAGACTTTATCTTGTATTACTTTCTCAGAATAACTTTCCATCATGGACAGATATAAATAAGATTCCCTTATTTTCTCTCATGCCACCCAATGATTTTCTTTCATTCCTCTTATTGTAATTTTTAATTATGTATTAATTTGTGTATGTGGTTTCCTCCCTCAGCAGGCTTTATCTTCACAAAACAGAGACTGTGTTCATTTCATTTACTACTCCAATAGTGAGCAATATGTAAGGGATAGCCCTTCAATCAATAGTACTAATCAAGGATTGAAAATAACAATTTAGATTATAATCCTAGTTTAGCACATAAACCAGGAAATTGATTATTAATAATAAGTAAATAATAAGATTATAATGTGATTGTTCATTTTTTGTATTAATAATTTAAATAAACAACTAAATGAGATCATATGTTAAATCACAACCACAACATAAATTCTGCAACTCAACAGTGTAATGTATTTGTTACATATGACCCTTGGGGCCTTTCTCAACCATCTGAAGAAGAAACTTGGAGTGAAAGAGTTAAACAAAAAAAAAAAGGAACTAAAAGAACATGAAGAACACGTCAGATCAAGACCCAACAATACTTTAGAGTTACCCCCGCCAACCCAAAGATCAGTCAGAGTCTCTTAAACTTGGATGTCTACTTTTTGAATACTATTTCATACCTAAGATTCTTCAAATACATTAAATAATAGTTTTTACAATAAGATTTTATTAACTGATACTTGTAATACTACAGTAGCCTTCCTAAGAAAGGCTGAACTATTTTCAATTTTCTTCTAGTTCTCAGACTCGAGACACACATAAGCCAGGTTAGGGAGGAATTTAGAACTGTCATAAATCCTTTTTTGCTTTTCCTGCTCATGTATTATCTCACTCAAATCATGAACATTTGGAAGGTTCTGATTTATAGTCTTGCCAGTCCTGTCCCCACCACTGAGGCCCTGTGGGAATTTTATTTTCTGCTCTCTTTAACCATGTATATAAATACACTCCTTCAGTCAAGGCTATATTCAATTTAACAAGTTTTTCTATAAAACTCTGTACAAAGAAACAATATGATACTGAATCATATCCCCGGGCTTCTTTCTTCTATTATGTTTGTTTGTTAACAATTCCAATCACATCTGGGTATCAGGAAATCTTTTAAGGTAAGCGTTTAAGGTGACTGACACTTCTTGTAATTATTAATTACTTCTGAAATGAGGACCCTAGTCAATTATAGGACTACATTCTTGCCATTGTGTTCTGTGGTAGTGGAGTCATGATCTGAAGAAATGGTCTCCTTTCCTTAGATATAGACTAGTTTGTAGTGTTAACTTTTATCTTTGTATACAACAGCAAGATAGGTTACAAAGGTATTCAGGATGTTCTATCTAGGCAAAATTACCATCCATGCGTAACCCAGGGCAGAAACCCAGAGGCAGAACTGTCATAAGCCTGTGCCCTTTTCTCACTGGCCACGTGAGTTCCACCTCCCATGTGACTCTCAGGACTACCCACCGCACACCCCACTCCAACCACTATTGTCTTAGTTCTAGCAAACAGGCTCATCTCCTCAAACTACAGAAGAATCTTCTTACTAGATTTCCCTGCCTTTAGTTTTATTTTCTTCGCTCATCTGCCACAAAGCCAGGGAGCGCTTCTGAAATTAGCAAAGCAGATTTGTTACTCTTCTGCCCCATAGTTGGCAGGGCTTTGTGATATGGCTTCAGTTCTGCTCCCCAGTTCCATCTCTCTACCTCCAGCCCTACACAGTCCAGAATTTTTACAATCACTCACAGTTCCACAATTAGACATGCTCTTTCTTTTCTTCGTTGTTGTGTTTGTTTGTTTGTTTGTTTGTTTTTTGAGATGGAGTTTTGCTCTGCAGCCCAGGCTGGAGTGCAGTGGCATGATCTCGGCTCACTGCAGCCTCCGCCTCCCGGGTGCAAGTGATTGTCTTGCCTCTACTCTCCTGAGCAGCTGGGACTACAGGTGTGCACTCCCACACCTGGTTACTTTTTTTTTTTTTTTTTTCTGTATTTTTCGTAGAGATGGGATTTCATCATGTTGGCCAGGCTGGTCTCGAACTCCTGACCTCAACTGATCTGCCCACTTTGCCCTCCCAAAGTGCTGGCATTACAGGTGCAACCACTACTCCCCGCAGGACGTGCTTTTTTCTATGTGTGCCTGCCGCCTTTCTTCTTTCTTCTTCTCCTTCCTCTCTTCATTTCTTAAGTAACGGTCTAGACGACTTCCCAATTTTGATACTCATTTAACTTTTATTTAGTGCTTACTGTGGTCCAGGATAAGCCTGGAGTTTTATATATGTTACTGGATTTCTCTCTGAAACAACTCTATCCTGTGGATGTTATAAATGAGGAAACTGAGGATCAGAGCAGTAATTTGTCCAAAGTTGCACAGCTAGTGAGTACATTTATGGAACCTGCTCAGTTATCTTTAGCTTATCTAAAACAGTGCCTTTGGTCGAGCTACCACTGTACTTCTCTATTCATTTTTACAGAATTTATGTATTTATTTATTTATTTATTTTTTGAAACAGAGTTTCGCTCTTGTTACCCAGGCTGGAGTGCAATGGCACGATCTCGGCTCACTGCAACCTCCGTCTCCCGGGTTCAGGCAATTCTCCTGCCTCAGCCTCCTGAGTAGCTGGGATTACAGGCGTGCGCCACCATGCCCAGCTAATTTTTGTATTTTTAGTAGGGACGGGGTTTCACCATGTTGACCAGGATGGTCTCAATCTCTTGACCTCGTGATCCACCCGCCTCGGCCTCCCAAAGTGCTGGGATTACAGGCTTGAGCCACCGCGCCTGGCCTTTACAGAATTTTTATAGCCTCTTATTGTACCAGAAATTGTACATAGATGTTAACCTATGTCTTTCTACTGGAATTTAGGCTCCTTGGAGGAAGGAACCATATCTTTTTGATTCCCAGATCTCTATTGTATTAGCCACTGAAATCCATGTGGCTTAAATGATGGAACCCATGAATGAATGAATGGAACATGCACTCCTTGGGTTTCTTGAGGTAGATGTTCTGAACTGCCTGACTCCTTTGCAAAGTCCTGCCCTTATACATGATTTCCACCTCTTGGTGTAGAACTTGCTATGCAGTTGCCCTTTTTTGAGTGCTTAATATGTGGCAGGTTTTATTTTTATAATTTTACTTTTCATAGTAATACTATGAGTGAAGTATTTTTATCCCAATTTTCCCAATGAGGAAAAAGATTAAGAGGAAACTCACCCAAGTTCCTTCAGTTAATAAACAGGGAATATATCCTACTCCTAAACCTTCCACTCCACCCTCTGCTTCTGGACAGAGGCCTTTCATGAGTGTTGGTTGGTGACAAGAACATGAAACTACATCGTTTGAAAAATGTTCAGTGTTTAAGTCAAATTGATGAGCAAAGGATAGCCAATATTCCTCATTCATCACTTGCAGGTGGGAAGACATACCATATATAAATTTCCAAGCCATAGCATCCCAAACTTCCTTTTATATTTTCATTTATTTTTCCTATAAAATATATTTAACCAAAGATATCAAACATGTCTTAGGCAGTAGGACATCTTTTAAGCAGAAGCTGCTCCTGATTGGATTGACTCTAGTCTACATGTTTCCATTCCAACCATGGAATTATCATTTTCTTAGACAATAAAATTAGTGGGGAGAGAGAGACAGATGATCAGTAAGCTTATAAAACTAGGCCTTGAGTAATTATAAGTTTATCATTTTCCCAGTGAATAAAGCAGGAAGGAGAGGAGATACTGTATCTTTTATTTTTATCAATAAAATCCTAACAAGAATTAGATTAAAAAATAGTCATACATCACTTAAAGACAAATATCTGTTCTGAGAAATAAGTCATTACACAATTTCATCATGGTGTAAACATTATAACGTGTACTTACACAAACCTAGATGTTATAGCTTACTACATCCCTAGGCTTGGGGTATAGTCTATTGCTGCTAGGCTACAAACCTGTACAGCATTTTACTGTACTGAATACTATAGGCAATTGAAATACAATGGCATTTGTGTATCTAAACATACTTAAACATACAAAAAGTACAATAAAAATACAATATGAAAGATTTTTTTAAGTGGTACACTTGTGTAGGGTACTAACATGAATGAAGCTTGCAGGTCTGGAAGTTGCTCTGAGTGTCAGTGAGTAATGAGTGAATATAAAAGCCTAGAATATTATTGGATACTACTGTAGATTTTATAAATACTGTATACTGAGGCTACTCTAGGTTTATTAGAAAACTTTCTGTCTTTAATAATAAACTAGCCATAGTGTACTAGAACTTTTTTACTTTATAAATGTTTCAAATGTTTTAACCTTTGGAATCTTAAATAATGCTTAGCTTAAATCACAAACACATTATACAGCTGTAGAAAATAATTTCTTTACATCTAATTCTGTATGTTTTAGTCTATTTTCAATTTTTTTTTACCTTTAAGCTTTTTATTAAACATCAAGATCCAAACACACACCATAGTGTAGGCTGACATGGAGTCAGGACCAGCAATGTCACTGTCTTCTACCTTCACACCTTGTCCCACTGAAATGTCTTCAGCAGCAATAACATGCATGGAGCTGTCATATATGTGGTCTGTCATTGACCAAAATGTTATTATGCAATGTAAAGCTGTATGTCAGGGAGTTTGTTAACCAAAATTAGCATCAATATTTGCCTATGGTCTGTAACGTAACACAAATGTCATATACTGTTTTCTATTGATTCTTGTATCACCTTTACACTCAAGTCTAATTATCCTCTATAGGTAAACTTTAGTTATGGTTTATATATAATTAACTTGTTATTATATTAACAAATGTAACTCGTTACACTACAAATGCCTAAGAGAATACAAGTTCCTAATAGTTTAACATTATTTCATGGGTTTCTATATGTTCCTGCCACATCAGAGAACATTTTGCAAGAAAAGAAAGCATCTTCCAGTGAATTTTTCTCCGTGAAGATCATGCTGAATTTCATCTTTACATTTGTTTTTTTCTCCTCTGTTGCTCTAGAGGGTTATGATCATTGGGCAGCTTGGTAACCTACTTTAGACAGCATTTAGTAGAGCAGTAAATTTGTGTGAGCACTAAAGAATAAAATTAAATAATAATAGCTAGAATAAATAATTGATTTAAAACATTTAACAATAATTTTTAGTTTCATTTGCTATAAGTGATATGTTTCTATTCTAAGCAAAATAAAAAAAATTTGGTGGAAGATATTTTGTCACTTACCAGGCCAGCAGTGACAAGTGTAATTGTCAACACTGTCCTCACATGTAGCATTATTGTGACAAGGTTTTGACCAACAAGGAGGCATCACGGTCTCACAGTGTGTCCCTGTGAATCCACTACCCGTGCAGTTACAGCTGTATCTGGAGAGTAAATGAAATTTTCATGTCAACTGTTGGTCATATTGAGATCAGATATCTTTAAACTGTTTCTTCATCTGTCCGTCAACCCAAGACCCATGGGACAGTCTTACTACCCCAAAAACTATGGTGAATTATCTATACAAGACTGAATGCATGATGTATTTTTATATTAATGTCTTATTATATTTAAAAAATTTTAAAGCACAGCTTTATGCAAACCATGACTATTTACTTAAGTTTCTTTATTCATAAATTGAATATAGTACCTATGTTACAAAGTTATTATGACAATTAAGTATGCATGTAAAGAATAAACACAGTATCCCACATATCCAAATGTACAAAATATGTTGCTACTAAATAGCACTTAATAAACTTGTTAATTTTTTTAAGGTGGTAGAGAATGATTTATACCATCATGGCACTCTGTTATACAGAAAGCCCATTAATAAGGTCCCATATGAGAAAGCAAACAATAAATTATGAAAAACTCAGGAAAAGCCTTCCTTAAGTGAATTGTGACTTATGATGTTCTCTTATTTTTAGATTGCAAGAATATTTAAGCCTTGCTATTCCTAATTATTCAGGGATTGAGTGGAATTATCAAATAGTCCCAAAATACAAATCTAATGAAGAAAGTTGTTAATTTTATTAAGAGGGGACTTTTTTTTTTTTTCAAACAATTTCTTTTTATTTTTTTAACTCTTTTTTTATTACATTTTAGGTTTTGGGGTACATGTGAAGAACATGCAAGATTGTTGCATAGGTACACATGTGGCAGTGTGATTTGCTGCCTTCCTCCCCCTCACCTATATCTGGCATTTCTCCCCATGCCATCCCCCCTCAAACTCCCCACCCCTCGCTGTCCCTCCCCTATTTCCCTCCAACAGACCTCAGTGTGTAGTGCTCCTAAGAGGGGACTTTTAATTTAGGTGTGGGTCTCCTTAAGGGTTTAGTATTGTGAAAAATAAACCTGCACACTCAGCTTAGGCAAAATGAGGGTCTTGGGAAAAGAATATCTATGAATTTATAAAGCAGGTAGAGTCCTCTTTGCTATGGCTTTGTGTTTTTATCACCAAAGCAAATGTTGTAAGTGACTATAATCTTCATCTGTGTTGTTACAAATCTATTCACGAATCCATTTGTTCAATTAAAAAATACCTACTAAAAGGCCGGGCGTGGTGGCTTATGCCTGTAATCCCAGCACTTTGGGAGGCTTAGGTGGGCGGATCACTAGGTTAAGAGACTGAGACTATTCTGGCCAACATGGCAAAACCCCGGCGTTACTAAAAATACAAAAATTAGCTGGGCATGGTGGCATGCTCCTGCAGTCCCAGCTTCTTGGGAAACTGGAGGCAGGAGAAGAGCTTGAATCCGGGAGGCAGAGGTTGCAGTGGGCCAAGACCACACACCATTGAACTCCAGCCTGGTGACAGAGTGAGACTCCATCTCAAAAAACCTCCTAAAAATTGAGTATAGGTAAAACATTAGGGACAAGAACACTGTACTCAAAGGGCTTGGCTGGCTGGCTGGCTAGCGGACCTCAGTTCATGGAATTAGAAGCTCCATTTACATAATTCCTTTGGTCTCTCTCTCTCTTTTTTTTTTTCCAGTTCTGATTTTCCCATATATCTCACAGCAAACATTTTAAAATTTTGTGGGAAAATAAAGTTAGGTTGTTTTGAGTTGATCTTATGACTATAATTTCTACATTTAGGCAATAAGAAATAATGGTCCAATAAGGAAATTATTCATGGCATATTCAAGTGAGGAAAAAAAAGATAGCAAAGTTTCAGCCTTGTTTTGGTTTACATTTCCATCGGAATCAAAACGTGTGTCATTTTGGTCCTGATGCTTTTTAGAAACAGTGAAGTATGGAGGATGAGCCTCCTTTTCCTCTGGAGGTATTGTGTGGAAACTTCTATTACAGTGTGTCTGTCTTTGTGCTGGCCAGTTACCTGTCTCCAGGAATGTAGATTTACTAACAAGACACGGAATGTAATTAAAAGTTATATTTTATATTTTACAAAAGAATGGACAACACATTGTTCTATTTAAAATTTGAGGGCCGGGCATAGTGGCTCATGCCTGTAATCCCAACACTTTGGGAGGCCAAGGCAGGTGAATCTTTTATGGTCAGGAGTTTGAGACCTGCCTGGCCAACATGGTGAAACACCATCTCTATTAAAAATGCAAAAATTAGCCAGACATGGTGGCAGGCACCTGTAATCTCAGCTCCTCAGGAGGCTGAGGCATTAGAATTGCTTTAATTTGGAGGTGGAGGTTGCAGTGAACCAAGATCACACCACTGTACTCCAGCCTGGGTGACAGAGCAAGACTCCATCTCAAAAAAAAAAAAAAAAAAAAAATCTATTATTTTGTTTCAAATATTCGAAGCATGTGTGCCTTTTATTTCTCTCCCTTTGACTCTGTTCACTTTGAAATTAGATTTGGGATAAATTGTGTCTTATTTACTAAATAAAGGAAACCTGGATTCTGGTCCTCCTTTGCAGAGAATTAATTGTGTGAACTTGTGGGCGTCTTCTTACTTCCCTAAACTTTACACTCCTTATTGTCATACAGAAACATTAATTTGCATCTTGCCTTACACTGAGTTGTTGAAGGATCAAACAAGATAATTTTAAGTGCTAGTATTGTTAAAATTTGTTAAGTATTTATAACTCAGTATTGTGGCTTAAATAAATACTAGAAAGTTTTTCAATATGTTGTGGCTTAAATAAGTACTAGAAAGTTCTTTTTAAAATGTTGTATATGAACTTAATTACTGTTACACCATTTATTATATTCATCATATTGAGATGTAATTTATTGCTGTTCTTTTTTGCCGGAAAGCCAACGACAAACTTCAGTTTGATGCAGAGTCACATAGCTATTTCTCACCATTATGCCTTCTCAAAAGTATTCAGCCAGTTCCCCAAAAACATGGAAATTAATTCAAGATATAAGTAATTAAGTATCACTGCCCTTTCCAACATGGCTTATATAACATTTTTAAAGGATTTATTGTTGTCACCTGATTTATGTCCTTGACATATAGATACAACCTTATATACACATATAGAATACTCTCCAGTTTTGTTTTTGCACCTTTTCTATCTACAGCAGGTTTATTTCACAAAATTGAAAAATCGACTATTTTCCACAGGATAAGCAGTTCTAAACTATTACAAGAATGACTTGTAAGATCTTCCCTCTTGAGACAGATGGTTTCCAAAGCATATCTTTTTTAGTGAAATCTGAATGTTTTCATCTGTGGAGGTATGAAGTTACCCCTAGACTTTAAGCCAAGCATATGAGAGCTCTAAATTCACCAGAGTGGTAAAATAATTCTTGGCCAGGGAGTTCGAAGCCAACCACCCAAGGCCAGAGAAAACATACCTGTTTTCTCCGTCCACACACAGCCCTCCATGGAGACACGGCTGGCTGGCACACTCATCAATGTTGAGTTCACAGTGATCCCCGAGGAATCCAGGGGCACAGTCGCAGAAATAAGCCCCCAGAGCATCCCGGCAATTTGCACCATTTAAACAAGGCTGGGACCAACATTCGTCAATTTCCAATTCACAGTTTACACCTTTTAAAAAAGTCAGCACAGAAAAAGCAGAAAAAATTTTAGTAAAGTGTTCATATTTTAGCAATTTGACAATGCTTTGTTTACTAGAGTCCTTGTCAAATGTTCTGTTACCCAAAATTATTTTCCGCCTGAATTGTAATTGATATTAACTTGTGGTGTGCGTGTGAGAAGTTGCACAAAACAGAGCAGCTGTTACAAAGAGTTATTGCATGCAACAGCTTGTGGTGTTTCGTCCGTGAAAACAAATAAGCCATTTTTAGAACAAAGTTTATTGTTAACTGTACTTTTGTTGGAAGCCTAAAAGTGGCTGTTTGATGTTTTTCCATTATTTTGAACACTTAATTTAGTAAAGTAGCAGAGAGAACAGTGGGTGAGAGCTCAGATTCCAAAGCCAGACAGTTGGGTCGGGATCTCGGCATCCTTATTCGCTTTATGACCTTGGGCAAGCTTCTCAACCTTTCTACCTTTCAGCTTCCTCACATGAAAAATGACAATAGTTGCAATTACCTCAGGGGACCCTCATTAAAATTAAATGTGTTCGAAAGTACTTATAACAGTACCTGATACATACTAAGTATTTGCTAGAGAAGAAACACTTTTTTCCCACAAAAATTTATTGTACATATATGATGAGCAGTTATTGATCTAAGGGCGTATTTTGTATGAATATTTTTATCTTAATTTTTCTTTTTGTAAAATACTACTTTTAAATACAAAAACTTGTGACAATATAATTAATAGCATCATTAGAAGCTATTAACAGTTCATTTTAAGGTAATGTTACACGAAAAAAACTATACTTCTCCCCCCAAAATTCGTAGGTTAAGTATTATTTGCTAAGCAAAAGAAGTTTATGATTTATACAAGTTGTAGTAATATCGAAATAACAAACTATTTTATTGAATGTCAAAATAGTATTTGATATACAATAATTACATTTGCATATGCTTTAAAAGACACAAAAGGAGGAATATTTATACTTTCCCATCTTTATTTCTGTGTTTCTAATGCCAAATAATAAATTACATATTAAAATGATGTTGAAAGATTTTCAAATAACTCAGAAGTCAGTAGTTTGATTGATTCGTGCTGATTTTCCTTGACAGAAAATGCAGCAGGATAGTCTAACACCATCCATTATTTACAACTTCTACTAGATTCTACAGACACCTAACATAAAAGAGAAGCCAGCATACTAAATTTGATTGTTTTTTGAAAAACTTAAATGTTAAATTTATGTCTGTAAAAATGGAAAGGTTTGCAATAGCACTTGTTTCTAGATAAATGGCTTTTTCTCTGTGGTGTGGCTATTTTTTACCCAGTCTGTGAATGAGATTTTCCATAGTTGTTTTACTTGGCATACCCAAGGTCAAATAAAAGATCATGGAATTGGCCAACGGAACACCTAGGTTCTCATTCTAGTTTTTCTTTTGTCACATTCTTTTCAGCAATGTTTAATGTTTTAATCTCTCCTATATAAAATGAAACAATAATGTATGTATATATATAGCTTTCTATTTTTTCAAGAGTGTATGAAAGACAAAAATAAACTCCTTAAACTTTTCTTCATGTAACTATCTTCAACAGATACAGCTACTAAAACTATAATGTGTTAGTACTCAGTAATTATAAGATGCAAAATTACTACCCCTAAAATGACACTGTTTTATCATGACTTTATGTAGAGTGAAGTATGCTCATTCAGGAATGTTTGGTCAATGTGGATTTTCATAAAGCTCTTTGTTTGGAGGAAACTGGCACTTTTGAATATCTATCATATAGATGGGCAGGAGAAGGTAATTTCACTTGTATTCCCTTACTTAGTTCCTTATATTTATAGGTAGAAAAAGAGAGATTCAAAGGGCTTCACTGACCTGCTTGTGTCACAAAGCTGGCAAATGTCACTCTTTCCACAATTCTTGTCTTCTTCCAGTCCAGTTCTTGTCAATTCGCTTTTTTGTGGTGCCCTTCCCTATATGACATTGGATTATGTCCTTTGATATTTTATCTATCTGTATTTTCTGTGAAGTATTAACATATAAAGCTAAACTGGTGGTTTAAAACTTGTTTATGCCTTTCTAAATTTTATCTTTCACAATTAAAACAAAATCCGTAAATTCATTTTAATCCATAGATTAATTTAGGAATCCATAAATTCATTTTATATACATATTTTATATATTACATATATATGCATTATATATATTACTTCCTAATGCATAAGAAATGTATTTAAAATATTGCAGCTCCATTTATATGTTATACCTCAAATACCTTGACTTTAAAGTGGTCCTAATGCATATATAAGAATGTGAATCAATAGTTTAACTGCAATTGCAATTCAAACAACTATTTACTTTTGGAGGAACTTATTGGATTATTCTTTCCGTTGCTTACCAACATGATTCTTATTGTAGTTTATCACTGTCGTAGAAATAGACAAAAGTGATTTGGCCTGTGTCTGCATTATGCCAAAATAGCCAGATAACAAGTGATAAAAGTCCAGACCGTCATTCAGATATTTTTGCATTTACAGACACTTGGCTTCACAAATAAGACATCTGGATAACTGACTACGATTTTTCACTTTTATTTGGGTGTTTGCTGCCAAGTGCTTACAGCCATTAAGTAAACACAATTAATCAAATTTCCAAAAAGTACCTGAACTGTGTGGTCCCTTAAATTTAGGAACATTTGCTGTATGACAGGTGTTATTAAGTATGATACCATGTCATTATAACCCTATGTGGCCATAGAAATTGGATGTAGTTACAGTGGGTATCACTTCTGCAGCTGATTCTCTAAGAAATGGAAAAATTTTACTGTGAAATTCTGTCACCAAAATTCATCCATACATCAAAATTCTGTTGGAATGGGTTAATAGTTAAGTACAGAAAAAAAGACAATAGAAAGGGTAGTGGCAAAATCTTACAAGATGAGGGGAACTTTTATCCCCCCCCCCAAAAATGTATAGGACAGGATTAAAAATATTCCTCTGACCTCAGGAACTTTGGTGACTCATTATTACTAAGACTGCAGTAATATCTGCAGTGACATCTATACATAAATATAGGTGACTGTATAAGTCAGGGTTCTCTAGAGGGACAGAACTAATAGGATATATGTATACATGAAAAGAGGTTAATTAAGGAGAATTGACGCACATGATCACAAGGTGAAGTCCTGCAATAGGCTATCTGTAAGTTGAGAAGCAAAGAAGACAGTAGTGGTTTGGTCTGAGTCCAAAAGCCTCAAAAAGAGGAAAGCCAACAGTGCAGCCTTCAGTCCATGGGTGAAGGCTCGAGAGCCCCTGGAAACCACTGGTGTAAATCCAAGAGTCCAAAAGCTGAAGAACTTGGAGTCTGATGTTTGAGGGGAGGAAGCATTCAGCATGGCAGGAAGATGAAGGCCTGAAGACTCAGCAGGTCAGCTTCTTCCACCTTCCTCTGCCTGCTTTTTCTGGTTGGGCTGGCAGCTGATTGGATAGTGCCCGCCCACACTGTAGATGGGTCTTCCTGAGGGTAGGCCTTCCTGAGGGTAGTTCTCCCTCTCCCAGTCCACTGACTCCAGTGTTAACCTCTTCTGGCAGCACCCAGAAACACGCAGATATGCCCAGAAACAATACTTTGCATCTTTCAATCAGATCAAGTTGACAATATTAACCATCACAGTCACCTAAGATATCAGATTGCTAATTCCTGATAGTCAGGGATAGTTCCACTTTGAACTATCCAAAAAAATTCACTAACCGTGAAAAGTTTAGAAATTTTCTGGCAACCAAATATTTCTAGAAGTATAATTTCAAAGAAGGATTGAAATTACATGCCTTTCTCTAAAGTACTAAGTAAAAAGTGAAATTAGAAGAGGTTCCCAAATTCACTGGTTTTGATAGAGAAAGCATATCTGTGATAAATAATCTAAGAGTGCTCATTTTCTTTTTATAGAACAGATAATTAATTTAAGGTAGAAAGCTATCCTTTCATATTCGTCTTCTTGACAATGCGCTTTCTGGATTCCAGGAAAAGGCTTCTTAGCTCACTTCTTTCTTCCCTTTCCACTTCCTCCTTTCTCTTTAACTCTTTTCTTTTCCTTTCTTCCTTACAAAATCATTCTCCTTTTTCTCCTTTTATTTACAGAAGGTTGTATTAACTGATATGAGGAGAGTCCCCCATGGTGAAAATCTTCACCTTATATCCCTTAGGTAGGAGAAGGACCAGGGCCATTCCTGCCCTGTTTCCTATTCCCCATTGTAACCTAGGCATCTATTTAAAGGATACTATGGGAAGAAACTGTCAGTTAGAACACAAGAAAAGTCACACTAGAGTGTGACCTTTAAGTGCAAGAAGCATCAGTTCAAGTGTCCTGGATTATCTTATTAAATCAGCATGGTTATCACTCCTTCCTAAGAAGACATCCTTTGAAGGAGGAGATGCCAGGTAGTACATTTTCTCAAATCTCCTTCTCTAGATGGCTCATGGTTTGAGTTGCCCACGAGAGGGACTTCCAGGTTCGGAAGGCAGGAGAGAAGCTATGATTCTGTAGAAATTGTTCCGACCAGACTCATACATAGGCAAATGTGATTCATGGCCGCTTCCTAAGGTGTTTAGAGAACCACTAATTTTAACTCTGTAAGATGGGATAGTTGAACATTCTCAGAGATTCTTCAGAATTACAGCACCTTTATAGGAGCCTTTTTAAAACTCCTACTTTGGTGTTTTGAGCTAAGACTTTTGCTGGCAGCTTCTATGATTTTCCTTTCCTCATCTATTCCAAACATGTCCAAGTAGAGCTAGCATCGTGGGTTTTATGAGCATGCTAACTTTGCAGTCATCCAGTGCCCTGAGCTTAGAAGGAGCTTGCACTCATTTGCTTGATCTTCCTCTCAGTTCTGGAGGCAATGAGATGACATCAAGATGTCATTAGGATTGCTTCCCTCTGCGGGTGGTGAGGAAGAAGCTGTTCCATGTTTCTGCCCTAGTTTTCTGGTGGTTTTCGAGCAAACTTTGGCATTCCTTGCCTTGTGGAAGCACCCCCCGCCATGTCTGCCTTCATCTTCATATGTCACTCGCCTAGTATATGTGTCTGTGTTCACATTTCCCCTTTTCCGTAAGGACATTAGTTATATTGGATTAGGGGCCCGACTTACTCCAGTATGACTTTCTCTTAAGTAATTACATTTGTCATAGCCCTGTTTTCAAATAAGTTCACATTCTGAGGTACGGAGTTAGAAGTTCAACATAGAAAATTGGAGACACAATTCAACCCACAACAGACTCTAAGTTTGGCTAAATGTTCTGCTTACCACTTGAAAATTTTGAACAAGAGACCACACATTTTCATTTTGCATTATGTAAATTATGTTATATAGCTTGTTCTGTGTAAAAGCCCTTAATTCTTATGTTATACTCTTTATACTTGAGCTTTATAGAATGGCTTCTTTTTTCTTGATGAAATCTTGGTTTAGATACAGACCTAAGATGGGAAATATTTGGTTGAAATACTCCAACAAGCAGAACTGTTCAGATTTTGCTTCAACCCCTAAGTGAGACAAGAAAAGCAGAGAGCCAAAAAACAAAGCGAGGGCGGAAGTCCCATGCTCTTGATCCCACCCTCGGCGAGTTGGCAATTGGCTACAACCCCACATAAGTGTTACAGTTTCAGGAGAAAGGTTGTCAGTGTCCCCATTTTTCTTCTAGAATTTTGGAAAGACACCAGGACACACAATTTTTAAGCCACCATAGCACAGAAGGGCAGAGAAGAGGAAACTTCAGAAGACCTGGATGGATGGAAATAAGATAGCTTTTAGAGAGTGCCTGTTGAAATGCATGCAGAGCAGTCACACGTTTTCTCAAATGACTGAGATGAGCTAAAGAATTGTGCAAACGGTACCTGCTACTGTTGCTTTTCTTCGTCCCCTTTTCCTTTGCCATTCATCCAGGAAAAGTGGAAAGAACGTAAATTTTTTAGATAGACCATCCAGGACTGAGCCCTTCTCTGTCACTAATAACACTGAGGTTGGATACGGTAAATGCTACATCAATGGTAGGCATTACCTACAGTGTGTTGTCATTTCCTGCATTCTTTCCTTAACTCTTTAGGGTAGTAGAATAAAAATGTTGGAAAAGTGATTGGAAGCAAAGACAACTCTAAACAAGAATTTAGAATAGCCTTAAATTCACTTATCAATAAATATAAATGACATTACTCGGAGTATAAAATCTAGAGATGGGAAAATTTTGGAGCAGCCAGTATGTCAAATACGATTTAAAAAAATCAACAATTAGTGTAGAAAAAGCAGCAGAACGATAGTAAATATATAGCTAAAATTAGGTAATAAATACTTGAAGTGGATTAATAGCCTTACAACCAGAGGAGAAGAAGGTAGAAAAATGGTGCTTTCCAGTACTGGAAAGTTGAAGGTCAAAACTAGAAGGTTTAGAGAGCAATGAAAGACACATGCCAGACGCTTCCCATGAAGTCTGTGATTGCTGGGGAGACATCAAGACAGAGAAGGAGTGAGAGAGAGTGCGGACATGGAGAGGCCAGGCAACTGAGGTCGTGCTAAAAGTTCAGTGGAAGCAAGGAAATGAGAAGCCTCAGGATGCGGTGATAATTTTGGTTGTAAAGCAGGTTTGAATGACACTAGGGTCTAACTTGAAAATGGATCCTTGTATGGCTGTAGTGGAATAGAGATGAAGGTGACTGAGAATAAGAAGCTCACAAAATTCCCAAAGCATGGTCCATACAGTTCCAATAATGGCTTCTAACCACATTTGAGTAAAGTGAAAATTTATTTTAACCTTTTTAATCTTTTGTTTTATTTCCTCTGTCATCACTCTATATGCTAGTTGTATGTCATATCAGACTGTTTGCTTTTCTTTAAACCTACCATATGCCTCGATCACTCCAAATTTTCGTTCACACTGATCCCTGTCCGGAACGCTTTCTTCCCACTTGTCACCCAGTGGAGTCATCCTTTTAAGCTTAAACCTTCCACCAGTGGACTCATAGGAACGGTGGTTTCAGCAAGAAACCCAACCTTCCCTCTTGGCCTTGAGAATCAGGGAGATAAGAACTCTTTTAAAAGATTGTGTAGAAAGTAATCTCATTGAATAAATGCCAAGTTTCCGCAAAAGCCATGGGATTAAAGGTGCATTAGGAAAAACAAAAATGTTTGGTTTATCTATTTGTAGTTGCAAAGAGACTGTAGGTAGAGAGGCAGGTGATCATTCTAACAGAATACAGAAAGATTTTTCCCTGTGACATTTTCACATAAGCCCGTGTAGTACATTAGCAATCTATATCTTCAGACCAGATCACACTTCTTATTATTGTTATTACTTTTTGAGATGGAGTCTCACTCATCTCGCTTTGTCACCAGTGGTGTTATCTTGGCTCACTGCAACCTCCAACTCCCAGGTTCAAGCGATTCTCATACCTCAGCCTCCTGAGTAGCTGGGACTACAGGTACATGCCACCACGCCTGGCTAATTTTTGTGTTTTTAGTAGAGACAGGGTTTTGCCATGTTGGTCAGGCTGGTCTTGAACTCTTGACCTCAAGTGTTTTTCCTGCTCTGGCCTCACAAAGTGCTGGGATTATAGGTGTGAGCCACTGCATCTGCCCCAGATTATCCTGATACTATCTGTAGAATGTCTTCTTCAGTCTTCTCACAGGTGTTGATAGGGTTTGGCTGTGTTCCCACACAAATCTCATCTTGGATTTCCATGTGTTGTGGGAGGAACCTGGTGGGAGGTAATTGAATCATGGAGGCAAGTCTTTCCTGTGGTGTTCTTGTAATAGTCTCACAAGATGTGATGGTTTTGTAGGAGAGTTTTCCTACACAAGCTCACTCTTTGCCTGCTGCCATCCATGTAAAACGGACTTGCTCCTTACCTTCTGCCATGATTATGAGACCTTCCTAACCATGTGGAATTGTGAGTTAGTTAAACCTTTTTCCTGTATAAATCGCCCAGTCTTGAGTATATCTTTGTTTTATTTTGTTTTGTTTTGTTTTGTTTTGTTTTGTTTTTGAGACTGAGTTTCGCTCTTGTTACCCAGGCTGGAGTGCAATGGCGCGATCTCGGCTCACCGCAACCTCCGCCTCCTGGGTTCAGGCAATTCTCCTGCCTCAGCCTCCTGAGTAGCTGGGATTACAGGCACGTGCCACCATGCCCAGCTAATTTTTTGTATTTTTAGTAGAGACGGGGTTTCACCATGTTGACCAGGATGGTCTCGATCTCTTGACCTCGTGATCCACCTGCCTCGGCCTCCCAAAGTGCTGGGATTACAGGCGTGAGCCACCGTGCCCGGCGAGTATATCTTTATTAGCAGAGTGAAATGGATGGATACAGGAATCACTCCACAATTCCAAACACACGATAACCTTCCGCTCCCCACCCATGCTGATCTGCTCCAACCTCATGCCTGCCAAAACTCTCCTCTCAGTGAATAGTACTACCATCCGGGTCATCCAAGCCGTAGTTCTAGGAGTTATCATCTTATTTGTTATTATTCCCCATATCCTAGTTAGTCATCAAATCTCATCATTTCTCTCTTAGATATGGATCTAAGGTGTCATCCTTATTGCTGCGATCTTAATTCAACCCACATCATCCCTCATCTGCTCTCACTTCTACCGACTTCTCTTTTTGCAATCACTCTCTACATTTCTATAGATATGTGATTACTGTAAGGTACAAATATGATTATACCATTGTCTGCTTAAATTTTTGACAGCATCCCCCTATCTGCTTGTTTCTGAAATAAAGCACAATTGCCTTGTGATGCAGTGGAAGCTTCTGAACGATGTGGATTCTGCTGGTGCCACCCACAGCAGTGTCCTTGGAGCTCCACTGTCTCTCGCGACTCTAGTCTGCGCATAGGTGTTTCCTTTATTTGCAATGCCCCAATCCTCACTCCCTAGTCCCCCAGGCCAGCTCCAATTAGTTCCCAAATACCCAGTTTGTACATCACATGATTTGGGAAACTACACTGACTCACTTAATTTGCTTCTAATGCTGCTCTACTGTGCTCTCAAAACTCCCCTTAATATAAATGCCTCTATACATTGCCCTCAATTGCTTATTTTTCTATTTTATCTACAAAATTGTGAGCTCCTTGAGGTCAAAGTCTTTGTCCTTTAACACCAATCAATATCTGTGGTTCTTAACACATATTATTCAATATAGAAAATGCTCAATAAATGTTGAACGCATGAATAATCAAGTCACAGCTATGGAATAATCTCTCCAGGAAGGCAAATTGTACACCACAAACACTGAGTTTCTCAGTGTTTCTACAAGCCTGGGCTGTAAATCCAAGGAACAAAATTCAAATGTGTGGCTTTGGCCAATGTTTAAAACATATTATGGTTTCAGGCAGATTGTTCCCCAAACTTCTGATCAGTATTTAGAGACTTTGCACTCCAACTGGCATCTTTCAGCACTCAGAGATTCATGTTAACATTCTATGCCACAAGATAATGCACATTATATGCTATCAGGGTGGAACAGATCTAGACTCTGAAGCTGTCCTCATCATTCTTCACAGTGGTAAGGGGGCACACTATGCAGCAGCAAAGCATTGATAAACCATTCTGAATGCCTTTCTTGTTATCTGCAGAGCCCACTCTTTGGAAATAATGGTAGTCTGGCTTCAGACCATCGTCTTAAATTTCAGATTCCATTCAATGTATTTGATGCTTAACAGGCCTCTATGCATAATATTTTTCTTTCAAATAAGAATTATGTATGCTATTCTGGGGCTCTTTATGTATATCATGTACAACAGTTCTCAGTGCAAGTTGGTGACACAAGTGTCAGAGCAATGAGGAACATTGAACAATGAGGAATAATGAGAGGATTCAGTTTCATTATAGTGATAGATTTACAGTAGGTTCTCCTCCTGGATATTATAGTCATAATCTGTTTAACATCCCAAAGCAATAAGGAGAGGCTGGATGACTTCCTGCTCTGATTAATAACATTAAATAAGCATAACAGTGTTTAGCAAGATGTTATAAGATACTGAGGGGGGATAATTATTATTTGCAGTGAGAACATCTTTGGAGTTTTAGCCAATAAGATTTCTGGCTTGTGAATTTAGACACACCTTTCCTAAGAATGCCCAAAAATAACAAAATGCTCTTTTGGAATCATTCACTTAAAGCAGGATTCTATCTCCGAAGGACTGCCGAATTTTGTGAATTCGAAGACTCCATTTTTTCTCTCTCACATTTTTAACTTCTTTAGAACCGAGATGCAATTTACAGTCAGTAGTGTCTTAGTCTCATGTTACAACTTAACCGAATACTTTTTTCTTTCTTAATGATATCTGAAATGTATGTAAGACTGATAATGTATTAAATCAATAGAAAATTTGTCCTAATAAATGTTATTAATACTCTATTATTTTATTATTTAACTATTTTGTTATATTTTATTATTTTGTTATTACAACTATTATACTCCTTTCTGTTTCTACAAGTTTCGCTTTACTGCTAGACAAAACCATAATTACCTGTGGTTTTCGTGTAAAGCTTTTTTTTTTTTTTTTTTCAGGTTTTCTTAATCCTTGTCATATTGTGTCCTTTTGGTACCTTTTTACCATCAGTGAAAATTTAAGAATGTTCTTGACACTGTTTCAAACCCAGCTTCCCAAAATATTATGGAGGCTGAAACTAGCTCTAGGAAGAGAAAGAAAGAAGATCTTCTCTTTGTCAGCCCTAAAAGTGGAGCACTGGGAGAGAATTCTCCTACATCCTTGTATCTAATGATTACGGTTGTCTGTTTGGAGGGCAGTTTCCTCTCACTCTGTGAGCTCATTCTTGATTCCTCTTCTCCAGCCGTTTTTCTCTAAATCCATCTGTACGCCATTTCTCCCACTCTACTCACATCGTGTACATCATAAAATGTACCATAAGATAGTACAATATTGTTTTCCCAAGTTAATAGTCACGACTTTCCCCATATACTTTCTATATTTTATACATTTATATACACATTTTTTAAAAATGATGAAACTAGCAAAATATATATCAAATATATATCAAGTTTAGGAATTTGGAGTAACCCATTTCAGAGTCTCCAAGATGCTATGTTTGAAAAATGCACTGCTTTTATTAAAGGTTTCTGTCTTAATTTTATATTTTTTGGAAAGATTATAGAAAAATTACAATATTTTCAATTTATGTTAAATACATTAATATTAAATATTATATGTTTCATACTTCCATAATTATGTTTTAGTCATAGCAAATTACTTTCTTATATTTCTCTTCTTTAGGATAATTATTATTTCTAAATATGTAAAATTGTTAAAATAGTAATAATTTCTTAAGTTCTTTATTTTATGATATGGCCATTTTAGAAGTTGAATTCTCACCTAGGCATATTAAAATATTACACTTTAAATGTAAGCGGTGCAGAGAGATTTTGACCTTCAGTTAATGTATTCCTGAGTTGGATTCTAACAGTATTCAAAAAACAATACTTTGAAGTAATCAAGTATAAGATTACTTGAAAGCAATTCAAGTATAAGAAAATGACACCAGTTAAAAAATAAAGGCAAACATTGTTAAGCCATCATTGGTATTAATTAGTAGCAATGTTTTAAGAGACAGAAATATTGGCAATTAACTCTTTCATAGCCTTAATAGTTTATGGAAAAACTTTTGCTAAGTCCATTTCCTTCTCACCATGACCCTAAGAGTTAGGTCGTATTACCATACCAATGCTTGAATGAGGAAATGGAATAATTGTTAGTTATCAGTACCAAACCACCAGAGAACATCTAAGCTGAGCCTGGAATGCCTGTCTTCTGCTTCCAAATTCGACTTTCCACCACATCTTCTCTTTATATTACTATATATTTTTCAGCTAATCCCCTTTGCATTCGGACCTGCACACACACCCTGCTGATAACGAGGTAGGCGCTAGGAGAAATAGGAGTCACATATCAGAGAGAAAGCCGTTTTTCTGGCTCATAGATGATAACTTCTTTCTATATCCTTCTACATGGTAGAAGCGGTGAGAGGTCTCTCTTGGGCTTCTTTCTTTCTTTCTTTTTTCTTTTTTCTTTTCTTTTCTTTTTTTTTTTTTTTTTTTGAGACGGAGTTTCGCTCTTGTTACCCAGGCTGGAGTGCAATGGCGCGATCTCAGCTCACAGCAACCTCCGCCTCCTGGGTTCAGGCAATTCTCCTGCCTCAGCCTCCCGAGTAGCTGGGATTACAGGCACGAGCCACCATGCCCAGCTAATTTTTGTATTTTTAGTAGAGGCGGGGTTTCACCATATTGACCAGGATGGTCTCGATCTCTTGACCTCATGATCCACTCGCCTCGGCCTCCCAAAGTGCTGGGATTGTAGGCGTGAGCCACCGCGCCCAGCCTTGGCCTCTTTTATAAGGGCACATAGCCTATTCATGAAAGCTTCCTCACTATGAACTAATTTTATCTCCCCAAAAGCCTCACCTTTTCATACTATCACCTTGGACAGAATTTCAACACATACATTTTGGGAATACCAAACTTCCAGACCATAGTAGCCACTTTCCAAAACATCTCTGAAGTCCTTCTCCCTTGAAATTCAACGTATTATTATTCAAATAATAATAATAAATGTAGGCAGAGGATAAAAGTTTCAGTTTTACATTCTGAAAGGGATGCATTTTTGCTCTACTCGTAGGCCATTTTATTTTTCTAGAAACGTTTCCTGACTCCGACCAACATTAGCAGCTTCTTTCTTTGTGCTTCCTCAGCATGAGGTTTATAGACAGATTGTAATTGTTGTTTATCTTCCTGATCCGATAATAATCTGTGAGCATTTTGTCAGGGATAAATTTTATCTTAGTCCCTTTTATGTCTCCAAGGTCCAGCACAATGACCAGTGCATTGCAGATCTAAATATTTGCTGAGTGAATACTTATTATTTTCTGCACTCAGTCAACAAACATTTGTCCAAACCTGGAAACTTCATTTATTCATAAAAACTATTTCAAATGACTCTAGTCTGAGTAAAAGCCCGAAAAAGTGTTTTTCTTTACATGACACCACAAAACATTATCAATTTCATAATTAAGAACATATAAAAAACAAACATTTTTGATAAAATAACATTAATTCTCATGAAATAAGCTTATATTTAATAGCATGTAATATTTTATTTTTCTCAAATTCTTTCCCATGACCATTAAATTATCTATCTTATTTGCCATAGATACCGGCAAAGTGATTTAGTTGATCACAATATATTTAGAAAAGATAGGACACACACACACACACACACACACACACACACACACAAAAAAAAAAAAAAAAAAAAAAAAAAAAAAGATAGGACACCAATCCCTTTAGAATCTCCCAGTGACTGAAATTTAAATGATGCCTTTGATAGGTGCCATTGTAATGGCAGTGTCTGTAAGCTACATCATAACTCTTAGACTTATGCATCAGCAGGGATGAGGACCCCATTGAAGAAGGCCCAAGAGGAACATGAAATATTATTAAAAGTAAAAGAAGTCCTGATAGGACAATTTAAATGAGTAACGAACATGTAATCCAGGGAAGTAAAATATGTTTCAGTTGTGCACGTGAAAGACACTGCATGGCAATATGGTTGATAGAAGCTACTAAGAAAGACTGCATTCTTGCTAGAATATTCAAAAGGACAGATTTGTTCTGAATAATCTAGACATTGCCATCAGAGGGCAATAGAGGGCAGAGAAAGAAAGGCATGTTTTCATTTTGTTTGCATGATCCATGATCGTTCTTTGTTAATTTCCACCTTAAATTTTAAGGGTGGAACAGGGAGGAGGAAAAGTTACTGTTAAAACTTGATAGATCTCTTTCATGCTTCCCTCCACCAAGGAGTGTATTTTCTTGGACAATTGTATTAACCTCCCATAGACACTTGAATTCCACCATTATCACCCCCTTCAGTGGATCTTCAACACAATAAGCAGAGGGACCTTCTGAAAACGTAAGTCAAATCATTCCAGTTCTCTGCTCAGAACTCTCCAATAACTTCCCATCTCAGAGTAAAAACCAAAGTCCTTACAGTGGCCTACAAGGTCCAAAACATTATCTCTCTATCTCCTCCTTCCTCCTTCATTCCAGTCACACTAACTTCATTGCTGCTCCTCAAACATTCCAAGGACTCTTTACCTCAGGGCCTTTGCATCTGCTGTTCCTCTGCCTGGAATGCTATTCCACAAGACATTTCCTTGGTTCCCATCCTCACCTCTTTAGAACTTTATTCACACGTCACCTTCTTATTGAAGACATTCTTGATCATTCTATCTAAAGTTAATCCCTAACACCATCTTTTTGTTTTACTTTTCTTCATGCAATTATTACCCTCTAACCTACTATATATATAGATATACTATATTGATATACTATGTATAGTAGGTTAGAGGGTAATACATGCATAGTATGACTATTACTTGTTTTATAGACATCTATCTCTTCCTCCAGAATATAAGAGACTTTGCCATCCCTTTTCTTTACTCTTGCATTTACAGAACATAGAACAATGGCCAACTCATTGAGGTACTCAATTTATGTGTGTTGAATAAATTAATGACTAATGAATTCAACAAATATTTTAAAAATCCATATCATGTGTCTTCTAGTCCATCTTGTGCTGCTATAACAGAATACCCATGAGATTGGGTAATTTATAAAGAACAGAAATTTATTTCTCACAGCTCTGGAAGCTTAAACGTCCAAGATCAAGGTGCTAGTAGGTTTGGTGTCTGGTAAAGTCCCACATCCAAGATGGTGCCTTGAAGGCTGCATCCTCTAGGGGATAGGAACATCGTTCCTCACATGGCAGAAGAGTGAAAGGGGTAAACCCACTCCCAGGAGCCCTTTTTATTATGGCATTAATTCACTCATGAAGGTTCCGTCCTCATGACCTAAATACTTCCTCTTAGTCCCTGCATTGGTGAGCAGATCTCAAAGTGTAGTGTCCAAACTAACAGCATCAGCATCACATGGGAATTTGTTTTAAATGCATATTCTTGGACCCCACCTTAGATCTGCTGAATTAAAAACTGTATTTCAATGATAAGCTGTACAGGTCCGATGCAAGTCAACACTTGAGACCCATTGATATACATTATAAGATTATTAAGTTGAAAACAGCAGTTAAACTTTTAATGCATTTTTTCGTATTAGAGATTTCAAGCTTTCCTCAGGTAAAATAAGTTTGAAAATATTCTGACCCTGATAAATGTTAAGTGAATGTTGTTTCTAGTGACATTATATGTTCCCTTTCCTTTCATGCCCATGGTAACTCTCCCAGGCCAGGTCCTAAAATCTTACACCTGGGTTATCACAATGGCCTCCTAACTAGTCTCCATGAACTAACTAGTCTTCTAACTACTCTGTACTAATACATTTCCTTGACTATATAATGAATTTTTATACATTTTTATTTCTGCAATAAAATTCATCATAAAAATGAAAAATACATTGAATATAGTGCATTTTCTTATATCTCAAAAGATTATTTTTATAGCAAAGATCTATTTTATAACAGCGGAAGTAAGATATTTTCCTACACTGATTTGCTTCAACATAGATCGAACTGGCCTTTCTGCCCTCTTACACAGCTCTATTTTTCTCATACTGCAGGCATCGGAATGTGAAAAATGTACGTTAATCAATCTGGCTAATTTTAAAGAAGACCTCAGTTATGAAATGATTCATTGCATAAACTTGAACTAAAAGCAGTCACATGCTTAGAGCTAATATTCTGTTCATTAAAAAAGTTTGCATCCACTTACTTTCAGCTTCAGTTGGAGTTTTTGCTTATGCACAGCAGATTCTCACCAGCTTCTTCAGTGGCTCTCTCTGAGCCCATTTCTATAGTTCATGAATCACTGCTCATGAAGCATAATGGAATGCACAGAGGAGAATTCATGCAGTGTGAACCCTCTCCATGTGCTGCAGCTCTTTTTCCCCTTCTACCTCTCTGCCTTTTAAAATTTATTACCTTTTCTTACTTTGCTGCTCAGAGGAACACAGGTTTTTTTCTGTAAGAGGAGTTCTTTATGATCACTCTAAATTTGGATGTAGCACACAGCAGCGAGGTCATTGTAATACAGTTTCCAGGATTCATCGGGAGGTCTGAGCTGAGGCAGAGCGCTCCAGCGCATCCATGCTGACAGCTGATGGTCTTTTTTCTTTCCTTCCCAACTTTGGCTTTTCCCTTGGTTCTATAGACCTTCTTTGGGGTTCTCATTAATTGGCCTGAGCTGCCACAAACACAGGTGTTCATGGGATAGCAACGAAATAAACAACCCTTTATGTGTGTCTAAATGATGGTATAGTGCAAGAAAAGTTTCCAAATAAAGTTCATGTGGACCTAGGATTTGGCCACCAGCCCTAGCTATACAGTAGACTGATTCATCAATTAAATTTGACCCTCTGAAAATAGAGTCTGAACACCTCTGTTTTAGATCTCCCTGAGAAATTGCTAATGAGTAGTCAAGGCTGAGAAACACCAATAAGCTACCAGAACACAGGCCATTCTTTTTGTGTAGGAGATTGGTGAGCAAGCCTGTGACTGCATTTTTTTTTTAACCTGAACAAGCCTAAGCAGCTAATAATAGACCTGATTTTTATCTGCCTTATGAGTCTCTCATTTAAATTCTGTTTGGGAGAAAGTTTTATATATGTCACTTGAAAAGCTGAAATAATAAAATTTAGCTGATTTCATAGAAAACTAGGGAAGAATATAGTCAAATAGGGAACAAAACTATTGTATCAGGGATTGACAAGGAAAGATCCTCATTGTGGACCTAAGTGTTATAGTGAGAAAAGGGGACCCATGCCCGTTGGACCCTGCAGGGATGTGGTACGACTCACAGCATAAATGAATTTATTGTAGGATGAAGTACCTTATGATGGAATTTGACTACATTTCACATTTAGAATATATCCTTTCTATCTTTTATGCCTAAATTTAGACCACTGAAAGGATTCATTAAAAGGCAATTAAATTAAGATATTTTTTAAACATACATTGTAAAATACAGTTTTTCAAGTTGTGTTTTTTTATATAAATATAAGACTATTACAGAATACTATAGTTGAAATGAATGAAACATTAATTTGATTTCACATCTATGCCTTTTAATCACCATTCACAATATTGAAATGGAAGCGGAAAATGGAAGACAGTATCTTAATGAACTACACTGATTTTTTTAATTCCAAGCCAGCCCCAGAAAAATTTTTTATTTTTACTCAAAAATAAAAAAAAATTGAAATTCACTTGCCATAACTCACACCGAAGAAACGAGACACTCCAGTATGGCACACAAACAAGGAGTTTTTCATATAACTATTGTTTTATAAGCTCTTTTAATATTTCCCATAACTTTCAGCATAGGATTGATAATTAAAAGGCACTTGATAAAATGATTTTCCATTAGACAGAATTATTCTACCATCACAGAGTATACATAAAGTAACACAGAAAGAGAATTCTTTTTTTTTTTTTTTTTTGAGGCAGAGTCTCACTCTGTCACCAGGTGCCAGGCTGGAGTGCAATGGCGTGATCTCGGCTCACCACAACCTCCACCCTACGGGTTCAAGCAATTCTCCTGCCTCAGCCTCCCTAGTAGCTGGGACTACAGGCACACGCCATCACTCTCGGCTAATTTTTTTTTTTAGTAGAGATGGGGTTTCACCATGTTGGCCAGGATGGTCTCGATCACTTGACCTCGTGATCCACACTCCTCGGCCTCCCAAAGTGCTGGGATTACAGGCGTGAGCTACCGCACTCGGCCCAGAAAGAGAATTCTTATTTAATATTAATTTACCTGAGTTTCATGATGGGGAAGGGTACCCAGAAATAGATGGAAGAATTTTAAAACGTAGAACAATTTAGTAACAGTTGATTAAGCAGCCATTACTCACAAACACTGAGCCAGGCTTTTAAAGGAAGAGGGCTTCCTCTTCTTCATCGACTAACTGACATCTAATAGAAACTCAGAAAGTATTGATGAATTAAAGAACAAATAAAAAACAATACTTCTGCCCTTTAGGAGCTAACATTTGGGGGGAGCAAAAACATAGATATCTGTAATATAGGAGAGAATTATGGGGAATTCCTTAATACAGGTGTCAACTAGTATGGACATAATGAATATAATTACTGCAGCAGTGTGAAACCATTCTTCCAGCTGGAAAGGAATCTGGAAATGCTTCTTGTGTTATGTGATATTTGAACTAGGTGTTAAAAAGTATAAGAGAACTTCAGAGCAGACACTGTGAAGTAGGGAAGGACATTCCAGGGGGAAGGAAATCACTTGAATAAGAAATGAAGGAGATTTATTAGAGTAAATAGAAGGCTTTGGTGGAATGATGTGTGAGGACGTGACTACTGTCATGGGCCCACATTGTGAAGGACTTTCAGGGAGAAGCTAAAATTGTTTTCTGTGTAGCGGGACACTCTCAAGGCTCTCCACAACTGTGGTATAGGTGTGTTTTATAATAACTGGGAAATAAAAGTTATTTCAAAGGCAGTGTTCAGAACAACTTCGAGAAGATAGAAGCTATAAGAAGAAAGTTTGGGAGGCTGTGTAGTAGCATGCATGAGAGTTGAAATAAATCCAAACCAAAACGGATGAGCTCAATTTGGAACACGTCTTACATGCCAAAACGGCAGATTCTGATTGGTTGTATGTAAGGGAGGAGGGAGAAGGGAAAAATTTCATTTTAGAGCAACCAGGGATATGTCTATTTTATAAAATATATAGTTTTAGAATGTTTAAAAGCAAAAACATGCTGCAGGGTTCTGGTGCAAATTTTGAAGAGAAATATTTTCCAAATAGTTACATTGCGTAACACATGGAAAATAATAAAAATGACAAACTAAAGAGCTGAGTGTGAAAGGGTTGGGAGAAGAAGGCAATTTAAAAGCTGAAAGCCTCAGGAAAACTTTCAGGGAGGTACAAAGGTGGCAGGAGCTAAGGGAAAATGATATTAAAATGTGAGTGGTGTCTTGGAGATCTGAGTCAGCAACTGTGAGAGTGGTGAGCAGAAGTTAGAATGAATGCATGTGAGAAAGCATAGACTAGGTACGTTACCCCCTTACAAGTAAATGGAAAAACCCGAGTAAAGCGTAGCAAGAAATGTGGCCAGTGTGAAGAACTGACCTAAAACAGTAACAGTGATTCAAAAGGCTAGGGAGGATAAATACTGAGTGCGAGGAGGCTGAATAGCACATAACCTGGTAATAACGAGTTGTCACCTTGTTACTCTACTATTAAAATAAAATTCTATCAACAGAAACATTGTAAAGAATAGATAAATATGAGGTACAACTGTTTGGTCAAAGACATAAAATAAGAACAGGCTGTTTTCTTAATAAAAATCATGACTTATCTGATATACCATGCTCCATCACCTTTGCTATCAGTGATCTGTTGAGCATACTCAAATCAGAACTAGAAACCCATCAACTTCCAACCTGCCTTCCCAGAAGGTTGCAATGCTGGCTTTGGGGATTAGAAGGCAGGCTTGAACTGGAATGAAAGGAACATGCACTGATGAGGAAACCTGAACTGTCCTCGAGCTTCCCTTGGAGCCCACTAGAATACTAGACCAAATCCCAGTTTAAAATCATGTAGAGTCCATTTAAAACAACAACAGTAATGGTAGGCAACCACTTAGAATTCAGTGCATTCAGTGGATTTTCAATAGTTTAGGAAGTTTCTATCTAGTGATCGATTCCTGTCAAGAAGTTGGCCATTTTCATAAACCTCTGCTTCTGCCACTTAGAGAGAGCTAATGACACCATCTAGGATTCAGACACGATCACACTCACCAGAATAATCGTGGGGACAGATACAAGTATATCTTCCTATTTCATTGAGACATGTAGCCTCGTTCTTGCAGGGATCAGAAGCACATTCATCCACTTCCAAGTCGCAGTGCCTGCCTTGATATCCTGGGACACAGAAGCAAGAGTAGCCGTCAATTCCATCCTGGCACATGGCCCCATTTTGGCAAGGGCTGGAAGAACACTCATCATGATCTATCTCACAGAATCTTCCAGCATATCCAGCAGGGCAGATGCAGACAGGATAAATAGGGTCCTGATGGCAAATACCTCCATGTTGGCAGGAGTTCATGCCACAGGAACCAATGGTAGTTTCACAGCTTGTTCCACTGTACCCAGGAGGACATTTGCATAGAAAGCTCCTTTCTCCTGGGATGTTCACACAAGTGGCACTTCCTTGACAGGGATTGGAGAAACAAGGGTCTTTCATGTTGTCACAGTCTTTGTCCAAGTTACTGGTTGTGTCTGAACAAGAGCAATTATTGTCTTTTGAAAAACCGTTGCATGTAGAATTGTTTTGGCAAGAATTTGAGAGGCACCTGGTGGTGTTTCTATTGCAAAAGGAATCTATAAGGAAATAAAAAAATATCAAGATTAAATTTATAAATGGTTTAGGACAAAGTTAAAAATCTTTCTTTTCGACCCTTGTGCTTCCCTAACCAAACTCATTCATAAAGTGCATAGATGGCTGTGTTCTAATCATGAGTTCTAATTCCTCATTTACCTAAACTTCTCATATAGTTTCTGATAAGAAAAAAAATGACTGGCTTGAGATTCTTTCTCCTTCTCCATAGTCCCTTTCTCAGGTTTAAGTACAGTTGAGTAATGGGATGAATTGAATCAGCTGTTAATATTCTCTATATACACAGAATTTTGAAATTCACATTATTTCATAAAATATTTTGGAGAATACCTTATCTGAATTACAAAATTGTCTGAAAAAGTTGCCTCACTGAAACTAGTATCTAAATGAATGCAGTAAGTTGGTTGGTGACTGCTTTACCATGACAACTACTGTTTTATGCTCCTAAATGAAAAGCAGAGAAAAATGAAAAAAATAACATTCTGACCACTGATGATCTACTCTCTGCAATAAGAGAAATGCCAAGTATTTCACATATATTATTTCTTATCCTCACAGCAATATAATTATTTACATTTTACAGATGACAGATTAAGTCCCACAGCAAGGAAATTAATGTAGTAAAGTTTGAACACTTTCATTTTTCTGTGAGACCTTTGTCCCAGAACACATTTTAAAAATTCTAATTGGAATATTAAGCTTCAGGAAAGCAATAATTCTGTATTTTTCTCTCCAAATTCATTGGATACTTGTATGCATATAATTTTTCACTGTGTACATGTCTATATTATGATCATAACATTTTTATTTTCTTAACTTTTTATGTTGAGAAGCTTTATGATTTGGCAACTAAAATGTATCAACCCACAAAACATGCCTTTTCATGTTGACTCATCTAACACATTATTCTCTTATTTTTACTTACTTTCTCACAATATTGTTCACAAACATAATAGTGTTTGTTAAATTATAAAGTACAGGCTTGTAATTTAAAAGGTTACAAAGTGGGAAGCTTGCTCTTAAATTATGAGACACAAATCAGTTATTTATAATAGCCTGGGCTAATTTCTTATACTAAAACTCTCCTTTCTCTTTTCCTCCCTCTCTCTCTTTCTCATATATATATATATATATATATATATATATATATATATGTCTGAGACATATACTATATATGGAATATATATGTCTTATATATATGTGGAATAATATAGTATACATGAGTATATCTACTATATCTACTATATAATAAAGTATATATGAGTATATCTACTATATAACATAGTGTATATGAGTATATCTACTATATAACATAGTGTATGAGTATATCTACTATATAACATAGTGTATATGAGTATATCTACTATATAACATAGTGTATATGAGTGTATCTACTATATAACATAGTGTATATGAGTGTATCTACTATATAACATAGTGTATATGAGTATATCTACTATATAACATAGTGTATATGAGTATATCTACTATATAACATAGTGTATATGAGTATATCTACTATATAACATAGTATTTATGAGTATATCTACTATATAATATAGTATATATGAGTATATCTACTATATAATATAGTATATGAGTATATCTACTATATAATATAGTTACTATATAATACTATATATACTATATAGTATATATAGTATATATAATATAATATACTATATATGTAGTATATAATAGTATATATGAGTACATATACTATATAATATAGTATATATAGTAATATACTATATTACTCCACATATATATGACATATATATTCCATATATAGTATATATCTCAGACATATATGTACTCATATATACTATATATATAGTATATATACTCATGTATACTCATATATATACTATATATAGTGTATATATGAGTATATAGATATACTATATATATAGTATATATATTTTAGGAAGCAATTAAAATTCTTCCATCTATTTCTGGGTACCCTTCCCATCATGAATAACTACATGGGATACTTCTGATCAACCACTTGTAAGAAACAAGAAGCTGTAAGACTGTGTATATGACCCTTTAGAACATTTTTAGAAAATTAAATATATTGAAGTCGGCTGATTGCTCCTACTGTCGCTGGACAATGTGTTGAAAGAAAAGGATGAGCTCAGAAATTTAAATGCCCAGTTTAAGCACCAAATCCATGACCTAACATCTTCAGTGCATGCTCTGAGTGACACCCTTATCTTTTTTAGCAGCTGAAGTTGCTGAAAATCAAATGCAGGCTCTCATCCTGCAGTTGATTGGATTACAATGCAAATTGAACTCACATTCTCACAGGGAGTTTACTGTTCAGAACGGTGCTGATTGGGACAACTGGAATTCTATGTGTTTATTTTGCTTTCTTTCCCCTTTTGAAACCTGCAAGTTTAAGTGGGGATGTATGGGAGGATCCTGATTGAGCTGGGGATGTTGAGGCCTAACTGATGAGTCTTCTTTCACAACTGGTAGTGGCATGTTATTTTTATCTCATAGTATTAAGTTATGAGACATTAAGGAGAAGACTAAACATCACTCATGGACTTTACCTCCTCTTCTGGAGAAGGAGTTAGCGCATTTCTGGTTGTACACAGGGTATTTGCATCATATTAGACAGGATTGCAATCATCCTGTATTTTTATTTGGAGATTAAGTATTGTTTAAAAAGATGCATATGGATGCCAGGTTGACAAGGGGTGTACTCGTGGTGGCTAACTGCATGTGTAACATGACTGGACCATGGGTACCCAGATAAGTGCTTAAACATCATTATTTGGGGTTTGACTGTGAGGGTATTTCTGGATGAAATTCACATTTGAATCCTTAGATTGAGTAAAGTGATTGCCCTCCACAGTGTGAGTGGGCCTCATCTAGTACACTGAGGGCCTGGATAGATAGAACAAAAGGTTAAGTACAAAATAATTGTTTTTTCTGCCTGATTTTCTTCAAGAGTTGACATCAGTCTACTCTGGCCTTCAGATTCAGACTCATGCTGGAACTACACACACACACACACACACACACACACACACACACACACACACACATACACACACACACACCATTAGCTCTGTCTCTCTGGAGTACCTGGACTAATATATCTTGTCTCTCTGTATCTACTGGGCCTGTAACCTTACCTGTCACATAGCAGGTGCTCAATGCATACCTATGGGAAGAAAGGGGGAAATACAACAGAAATACACAAGAGTGCATAGCAAACGGCAAAAGTGTACCAGAGTAAGACTCATTGAAGAAAATATATTTGAAATGTGCTTTTAAATGAATGAAAGTAAAAGAAGAGTATTATTTGCATAAGAAAGAAAAAAGGAATAGAGATACTGGCATTCTCTGTAAAAGGGAAGAAAAATGTGATGGGGAGAAAAAATGAAGATATATTTAATAGTACAAAACATTGGGCAGTATTTCCAGTTTTTGTGTCCAAACTGAGCAAAAACAATTAAGTATTACAAATAACTTCCACCCCAATGACATGTTATGAATTTATACTTTGGCCTTTGTTTTGTTTTGTTAGCAGTGATGGTGATGATGATGATAATGATGATTATTTAATCCACAAGTTGATTTATTAATGTGGAAAGATAGCAGAGGAAATGAGCATTTATATCCAAGGCTCTTCCTGTAAAATTTAAAAAAATAGAATTCTAATAACATTTATTTGAAGCATTTTACTTATGAAAAACCTAAGGTTTAAAAAGACTAAGTAATCTTTGCACCGTCATGCAAAAGTGGGTTTTGAACCTCTGGTCTGTTAGATTCCAAAGCCCATTTCTTTTCACTAAATCATTTTAGAGGTTAGGCTTCTTAAAAGCAGACTTTGTACTTAAACTTTTTACTTTTCACACATGTGTTTCCTTCTGCTACTTTTCAAAACCCCATCAAAGATATAAAGGGACAGAAACTGAGCCACTGAAAAATGCTCAACATTATCTGCCGTTAGGGACACAGAAAGTAAAAACAATATCACTACACACCCACTAGAATGGCTAAAATGACCAATATTGAAATACTATATGTTGATTTTCACTAACTGATCATTTTTGCCTGTGTGTTATTAATTGTTTAAGTCTTTTTAAGTAATAGACTTTAATTTATTAGAGTCTGTCTATATTTTATTTTCTGTCTTATGGGTTTTTGCTTTTAACTTTTTATTTCCTTAATTTTACTTTCTTTCAATTTAATTTGCTTTTTTAACTTTACTTTTTTCAAAACTTTGCTTTTCAGTTCTTTCTCTCATTTTTCAATTTATGACTAAAGACTTACCTATAAGCACAGCTTTCTTGTTTTTGTACCTCCTTTCTTTATCACTCAGATAAAATGTTTTCTGGTTGTCATTGTGATTTTTTTCTTTGACTCATAGAAAATCTATAAAAATCAATTAGGCCAAGTTTGTTAATTGTGCTATTCAGACCTATAATGTTGTATATTTTTTTCTCTCAGTTATTGAGACTGATGTGGCATTGTGATTATGAGCTTTTTATTTTTCTTTTAATTCTGACAATTTTCACTTTTATTTTCAGAAGCTATCTTAGCATGGTCATTAAAATTTAGAATGGTTACATCATCATGCTGGTGTGACCCTCATATGCTTACACAATATTTATTTTATCTTTAATAATGTGCCATGACTTAAAAGATTAATTTTACTGTTATTAGTATTCTGTTATCACTTGTATATGTGTCATGTACTGCTGGTAGTAATGCGAAATTGTATAGCTAATTTGAAAAAGAGTTTCAAAGTATCTTATAAATTTAAGCATACACTTATTACATGACTCAGCAATTCCACTCCTATGTATTTATTGAGGAGAGATATAGACATAATGTTCACACAAAAACTTGCATTTAAATATTTATAACAGCTTTATTCATAATTTTCATCAACTGGCTAATAAATTTTAATATAATCACACACTCAAATACTACTCAGTAATAAAAAGGAGCAAATTACTGTTGCATAGAACAATACAACAGAATCTCTAAAGTATCATGCTAAGTGACAGAAACCAGACACCAAGACCACATGCTATCTGATTTCATTTATGTGACATTCTAGAGAAGGCAAAACTTGAGGTAATTTTTGTATATGGAGAAGTTGGTTGGGGTTCAGCTTTATTCTTTTGTATGGGGAAATCATTTTTCCAGCACCATTTGTTGAAGATATTATTCTTGCCCCATTGTGTAGGATTACCATCTTGATTAAAGATAATTTGACTATATATCTGTCTTATTTCTGGATTCTCTATTCTGTTCTTTTGTTCTACATGTCTATCCTTATAATAGTACCACATTGTTTTGATTACTGTAGCTTTGTAATATGTTTTAAAACCAGAAGCATAAGGCCTCCAGTTTTGTTTTGATTTCTCAAGATTGTTTTGACTGTTTAGGGATCTTGGGTATTCTATGTAAATTTTAGGATAGTTTTCCTATTTCTGCAAAAACACACCATTTGGATTTTGATAGGGATCACATTAAATCTGTAGATCTCTTCATTTAGCTTAAGCATTTTAATAATATTAAGTCTTCCCACCTGTGAACATGGATGTCTTTCATTTATATATTTCTGTCTTCTTTAATTTATTTCAACAATATTTTATAATTTTTAATCCACAAGTCTTTCACTTTCTTGGTTAAGCTGATTCTTAAGAACTTTATTCTTTCTGGTATTATTGTAAATAAGATTGTTTTCTTAATTTTCTTTCAGATTGTTCATTGTTAGTGTACAAAATGCAACTGATTTTGTGTTGAGTTTGTATCCTCCAACTTTGCTGAATTTGTTTATTGGTTCTAACATATTTATTTTTTGCATATATTTACAGAAACTTTAGGATTTTCTATATTTAAGACATCATCTGCAAACAAATATAATATAACTTCTTCCATTTTTATTTGGATGTCTTTTATTTCTTTTTTCTCACCTGATTGTTCTAAGCTAGGGCTTATAGTACTATATTGAATAGAAGTGGCAAGAGTGGCCATCTTTGCCTGTTCTTGACCTTAGAGAGAAAGCTTTCAGTTTTTCACCATTGAGTATGATTTAAATGCAGGCTTTTAATATAGGTATTGTATTGAAGTAATTTCCTTCTATCCTCAGTTTGTTGAAGTCTTTTTAAAAATCACAGAATGGAATTAAACATGGTCAAGTGTTGTTTCTGTGTCAAGTGAGGTGATCATGCAGTTTTTGCCCTTTATTCTGTTAATGTGATATATCACACTGATTTATTTTTATATGTTAAAGCATCTCAATTCTAGAAGTAAAACCCACTTGACCATAATGTATTATCTTTTCGGTATTTGTTGAATTCTACTTGCTAGTATTTTGTTAAGTATTTTTATCAATATTCAAATTTAGTGAATTTTATTGTATGCAAATTATGCTTCAGTAAATATGATCCCCCCATATTATAGAAGGAGAAAGATTAAAGTTATGGACAGTAATAAACACACACACACACACACACACACACACACACACACACACACACACACCCCAACATAAATGGAAGCTGTAGTGAGGGTGGGCAAGCAGTAACAGGCTTTGCATGTCAGAGCAGACAAAAACTCAAGCCAGCAATGGCAGAATCCCTGAACCAAGCCAGTTTATGCATAGACCTCCAGAAAGGTTCAGGAATCAGGGGTTCCAGGTACCTCTGAAATAATTCAATTAGTTTTGTAAACAAGAAGCTTGTTTAAAAATCTTATCAGAAGCTGTTAGACCTTCATATTCCAACATTTTTTCTAAAAAAATCTGAAAAAGTACGCTTCCCCCACAAAGGCAGATTTAGAGACAGGGACACTGCTGTTGGTGATGTTGGTGATAGGCAGTGATTGGAAGAGTGCTGGTGTTGAGGGAACAGATGTGATAACAAAGGACTTAATATATCTATTTACAAAACTTTGAGATACTCCCTAACCTCCTTCCCAATTTAACCCTGAATGTCCCAGAAGCCAGATTTATACCCTAAGCAGGAAATGGAATTATTTTTCTTGACCAGCCTGAGAGAAAATACAGGTATGGATATGGTATATTCCACAATAAAATGGCTCTTCTAGATCACTCTAGAGCTCTAAATGGCAAGCCACTCTCATAAAAGCTGGAAGGCCCCAGAATATATAAGAGTTTTCAAGCAGCTTTTTTAAAAAGGTCTACATAGATAAGAGTATATAGAGTCATATATGTGCACATATGGGAAAAAATTACTCTTTAAATACACTTTATACTTTTGTTATATTCTGAAGAATAATGACAAATGAACATGATAATAACCAGGGAACATCCCTGTATCTATAAATCAGCTTAAGAAGGGACAATATCACCTTCTTACATACAGATTGCATGAAATTATCAGAAGTTTGAGGAAATTATCTAAGATAAACACAGAGACCAAAATATCAAAATACAAAGAAAAGTAACTTGGAAGTAACAGAGACAATTCAAGGAGTAGTCAAAACTTATTTTTTAAAAATTCCATAGTTAATGTGTTTAAAGAGTTAAGAAAGGACACTTCAGTGATGAAACAAGTGTAGGAGGCTATTCACATAAATGTCTAGAAGACAAAAAGGTTTTTGAAATTAAAAATGTAGTAACAGAAACAAAAATTCTAATTGAGTGACTGGAAGATAATATTGGGATAAATCTCCCAGACACTAGAAAAAAAAAATACTAAGAGATGAAAACAGGAGAGAAAAAATCCGGAAGTAGCAGATCAATCAGCGAGGATTAAAAATGAGAGAACAAAGGAAACAGGTAGAGTGTTGAAGGAGGCAGTAAGAGGAGAGAGAAATAAATAAAAATTATGACAACATTTTTCAGTTCTGAGGATGAAAAGGGAATAAGTTTATGGATTTAAAGTTTTCACCAAGTGCCAAAGAAAACTGATAAAAGAGTAAACTCACCCAAAAGCACGTCATTGTGAAATTTTTAACAAAAAAAATAATCCTCAAACCTTTCATTAGTTGGAGCAGGAAACAGTACATTTATAAAGCAGGAAATTATAAATTTATCAACAGAAGCACTAGAAGCTAGAAGATATAAAATAAAGCCTTGAAAATCTTGAGAGAAAATAATTTCTAAATTAGAATTCAATGCCCACCTAAACTACTAAGCAAATTTGCGGAAAATAATCTTTTCAAGCATTAAGATTCAAAATGGTAGCTCTCATGCTCTGTTTTCAGAAGATTCCTGGCAATATGCTCCATGAATATGAGGGTGCAATCCAAGAAAGAGAAAGACAAAGAATCTAACAGAGCAAAGAAGCAGAAGATGTTGAAAAGAGGTCCCAGGATCCCAGATATGCTACTGGTTTAGAGATTAATCAGTTTTGAAAGAAGCAAGAGAAAGTGGAGCTTGAGGAAGGATGTCTCAAAGAAGAAAAATGAACAGAGTGACGTAGAGAGGTAATGGAAAATCAAACTGACCAACTTAAAAAAATCAAAAGAATATTTACTGGTATTAATTCTAGGGAAACTAAAATTCATACAGGTAAGGAAATGAAATCCTATATGTAACTGAAGTCAATACTTAAATTGAAAGGAATAATAAAATCAATGTGAAATTGAAAAGAATATTGCTTTATTATAACAATATTAGTAATAATACAATGCTATAATTAATATTGAGAGCAGCAGAAGCGTGTGTGTCTGTGTGTGTATGTGTGTGTGTGTGTGTGTGTGTGTGTGTTGGTGTGTGTGTTGCAGAGAACTGCAGGAGAGTTAAATCTATTTTTGCCATAGTAGGATTCCAATAGATTATATCAGCATCTAAAACTCAAAAAAAAAAATCCACCTATTATTTGGAATATAAAGAAAAATCAGAAGAAATAGCTGGAAGAGCTTTAAATATGGGGAGTGTACATTGGGAGTGAAAAGCAGGATGGGGTGGTAAGGGTATTGCTGTTTCCCTTATAATCCTTAAATACTTTAAAAATATTATTGAATAGATCCGATAAAAATGTTTTTAAAGCAAAATAGGTAGATTTATAATCTGGTCACATGCCCTATCTCTCATCATGTTGTTTCCCTGTACACTTTCAATTGCTTTTAGTACTACTCCTGGGCAAGATCATCTGTTAACCACATCCTCTCACTGCGTCTCCTTGGGTGGCTGGTGTCACTAGCACCATTCGCTGCAAAGGTGTATGGGTGTATGCACAGGTGAGGTGCTAATAGGCACTCTTGGAAATGCAACCCATCAAGTGAGCATTATTAGCTGGTGGTACAGTACAGCTGACGGCACTAAGGAACCAGACATGTATCGAAATGAAAATTCTATTTTTCAAACCTATAAAGGAATTGTAATTTACTGCAGTATTAAAACTAATTACATAACCAAGTAAAGAAATAAAAGCAGACTGTGCAAAAACCAATGGCAAAAATGTCATGAAGTAAGGATGATGATTATCCCAGATTTTGCATCCATGCTTGAAAAAGCTATGTCATATATATTTTTGCATATTATTATACCCAGCATATTGTATGTACTTTCAGGAGACATCACAATAATTTTCATAGTGATAATACCTTCTGAGCAAGACTTAAATAGACACAGGAAAAAAGTCGTAGGATTATTTTAAATTATAATTGAAATTTAGTTTCCAGAGAAATTACTATAGCAAATTTTGTTTCCTGCTTTCTCAGAAGACTTAAATACAGGATAGTAAATTTTCCTGGATGTAGAGCTTAATTGCTATTTTCAGATCAAATTATATAGGCTGCAAAATTGTTTCCTTGCAGTAAAGTTTGCCATCTACTGGCTGTTATAAGAAATTCTACCGTCGTGAGTTTCAGACTTCTTGTTTTCCTTTTTCTTCTTTATAAGAGCAGCAGAAGCCCTTCAGGGAAAATGTCACGAGTAATCCCAATGTAGCAGACCTGCTCAGGTAGAAACAGGGGAAGGTCCCTTGCAGCCCAGTCATCCCAGGCTCCTGCCTCCCCTAGAGACACCGCCAAGGAACTGGGGTTTGAAACCAGCAATTTGAAAACCTCCGCACAGGAGAAAAGAAAATATTTTATATAATCACTATATACAATTATATCTATATTTGCATTAAGTATTTCTAGTGCTAAAATAAAGTATTTTTTGCTTACTGAGAAGTAAAAACAAATTTGACCAGTTTTAAAGAATATGAAGACCCAAATTTTGTTTGAGTGTGTGTGTACGTGTGTGTGTGTTTTTTCTAGTAATCAAATTTACATGGAAAACAGCTATATTGGTAATTTAGTTTAATTATGAGGCCAAGTATGTTTATTTAGAGCAACGAAACAGTGCAAGGTGCAAGACTTTCTGGGAGGAGCGTGATAACTTCTCTACTGTAAGTAGTATTTATTTCTTTGTCCTTGATAGCTCTAAAGCACTTTTCTATGAAATGGATAATTCTCTAATTTAAAATCACCAATCAAGAATCTGAACGTTGTATTCAGTGGTTTTTATGATCAATCTTTTCATTGACTTTCCTATTTAGCGATCACAGGAGATTTGCCAGCAAGAGCACGATAGGGCAGTGGGGAGGGGCAGTAGATGGGTACCAGGCCTGCTCTGCCTCTCCCAGCCTCAGTTTCCATTTTTTTGTGAGAATTAAGTCACTAAATTTAAATGCTTTGCAGGTACATCGTAAGTGTTCGATAAATGCTAGCTCTTACTTTTTATAAGATATTTATAAATGGTTTTGAGTTCTTAATAGAAAATTTACTGAACAAGTGCAAAACAAAGCAATAAAAATAATTAGGCCGGGCGCGGTGGCTCACACCTGTAATCCCAGCACTTTGAGAGGCCGAGGTGGGTGGATCATGAGGTCAAGAGATCGAGACCATCCTGGCCAAGATGGTGAAACCCCCATCTTTACTAAAAATACGAAAAAATTAGCTGGGTGTGGTGGAGTGCACCTGTAGTCCCAGCTACTGGGGAGGCTGAGGCAGGAGAATTGCTTGAACCCGGGAGGCAGAGGTTGCAGTGAGCCGAGGTTGCGCCACTGCACTCCAGCCTGGAGCCTGGTGACCTAGTGAGACACTGTCTCAAAAAAAAAAAAAAAAAAAAAAATTAAAAAGATACAATTCACTAATAATTTTCACTGAAGGAATTTTATTTTAAGAAAGAAAACAAAACAACAGGAAAGCATGAGTACCCTTACATAGTGAGCCTAACAGTGGACTAATTCAGGGTGTCAACTATGCCCTTCCTGTAAATTACCTGGGAGTGGTCAGGATCAGATAAAGATAATCATGAAATTGAGTTAGAAAAGTTCTGTTCCCCAGTGTTGTTTTTTTGCAAGAAAATCTTAAAATCTGACTATAAATTTTTAAATTGTTTATTGTTATGTTATTGAAACAGAGTCTCGCTCTGTTGCCCAGGCTGGAGTGCAGTGACATGATTTCAGCTCGCTGCAACCTTCATCTCCCAGGTTCAAGTGATTCTCCTGCCTCAGCTTCCTCAGAAGCCGGGATTACAGGAGCCCGCCAGCGTGCCCAGTTAATTTTTTGTAGTTTAGTAGAGACAGGTTTCACCACGTTACCCCTAGGATAGTCTCGAACTCCTGAGCTCAGGCAATCTACCCGCCTCAGCCTCCCAGGCCTCCCAAAGTGCAGGGTTATAGATGTGAGCCACAGTACTAGCCTTTATAAATCTGAGTACTGTTTAAATGCTTGGCTCAGGGAAATGCTGGCCTATGAAATTAGAGTTGTAATAAGGACTTAATTGTTCAGAGGATCTGCTGTGTCTTTATATTGTGCTCCATATCTATTTATTTATAACATGCTCAGTAAACATTTCTTGAGTATTAATTGTCAAAGCCATTACCTTAACGGTTTCTTTATGTAAAACTATGAATATGTATATCCATACATATATGTATATTTAAATGTATAATTGTTGATCCTTGATCTTTTTCAACATTTAACTATTCTCTTATCATCAGTATGCTCAGTCTTTTCTTAGGATTTATTACCTTAATTCTCACCCTAGCTCTCTAATTATAGCTGTCTCTAGGTCTCATATTAACCTCAAGAATCAAATGTATCCTTTGTCAGCAAAAGAAAAGGAAGGAGACGTGGATAGAATTCCTATTATTGCTCGTATTTGAGTTAAAACAGCAAATTTTAATATACCTCATATTTAGCTAAACACTCCTCAATGTATTCTCGCTAACAGATAAAGTTATTCAGGACTTTGTTCATTGTTTTAGAACATGTATATTTTTCTTCAAACTCTTGAGACAGGCAGAAACAGGAAAGTCGCTGCTAGGGATGGGGAGAGAATATGTCAGCTGTGCTATGGAGTAATACTTTTTTCAACATACATGGTTGGCTTTATTTGAAAAATTGAGTAATTTTTTAAACATGCAAAAGCACAGTTTTTTAAAAATTTTAATTCTATAGTTATCTATATTTAACCTAATTTTACTCAAATAATAAAGGCAGAATATAGGAATTGTGAACACAAAATTTGATATCTCCAACAATATCTAATGAATGGTGTCTTATATTGTTTCATATAAAAGAGTGATGATGTAATAAATGTTTGCTATATTTTGCTAATAAAATGTAGTTAAAATGAAATAGAAGGTATAAACAATGCTACTGGAGCTATAACTGTCAAAATTTCCAGGTCTAAGAATGCCAATTTATGAGAATAAAGTGGTTTGCTGAGTTCTCTTTAGCCTGGCTTTCTGCAGAGAATGATATTTAGTTCCAGGATTGGGGTGGGAAGGGAGGCGGTGTGGAAGGGGCACATCTTTAATCATGACATAGCCAAAATGGCTTGCACATGGTAGGCAGTCAATAGAAATTTGTTGAATAATGAATGAATGAGCAAGGAAACTTGAATTCTCATTTAAGCCTTGCTGTGAAATTCTTACTATGACCTCTTTTGATAAAATCAAGCAGAACAAATCATCGGTTAAATCACTTACTTTGATGAACAGTGTGATAGAATCCACATGGAGCAGTTAAAATAGCAAGTAGGTGGGCTCCTTTAAGACCATTTTTCCTTTGTATTCCTATAGTGTCTAAAACACTAGGCATTCGCTGTCTTACATGTAACTTTTTCGGTATACGCGGTCTTAAATACTAAATTGAGGCCAATTTAATATAATAGAAGAGTACATTTTTATGGTAGACAGAGATTTAAATTTTGGTTCTAGTATTTACCATCTCTGTGACTTTAAGAAAAATCATTTCACTGAACCTCAGTGGTCTGATGACTAAAGAAAATAATGTGGAGCCATATGTATGGTGGATAAGAGCATGAAGTTTGGTGCTAGGGTTTAAATCCTGGCTCTGCCACTTACCAAGTCTATGAGTTTTATCAAGATAACATCGCCGTGCCTCAGTTTCCACTTTTATAAAAATGGCACCTATCCCACAGAGTTGTTATAAAGAGTCAATTGACATAAAATGCCTGACAGGGCTTGGCATAGATCAGCATTATTAATCATCATTGTTGTTATTATTATTATTAGGAATAAAAGAAGAACAAACAAAAAAAGGAATAAAAGAGATAACATACATAAAGTTCCTTGTAAGAATTAGCCATAACGTAGTTTTAAAAAATATTATTTGCCTTTTCTTTCTTTGCAGGGTCCAAAGTACATATATCTTGTTACTCATATGTTGACTAGCAGAGTACCATGTACATAGTTGGTGCTTGGTAAACAAATATTTACCGAATGAATAAATTCAAAAAATGAAATTATATGATATTGCAAAGAGAGTTCTGGGGTTCTAAGAAATGCAAGTTTATCACCAGCAACATTCTCTAACAATCATACCTAATAATCTGGGCAACTGCCCATCATCATCAACCACAATTAATATTCGTGCCAACGCCTTGAAACATGACTTTCTTACTCCAGGTGAGAAGATAGGTTTTGCCCAAAATTCATTGGCATCACTTGTTTCTCAATATACCTGTTCTGCTATTATCTCCTCTTTAGAAGGTCAGTGGCCTCACTGAGAAACTTTTCTGTGAACATATTTTAAATCCCCTGTATCTGATAGATGCGTTGCCATATGCTTTTATATATAATTTCTGATCATCATCAGCATCACAGATGAAATCAGGTCCTGCTGGTTCAAAAGTATCGTTTTCTCTCAAAGCATCCCCACGAGAATCAAAGCCTCTGGGTCCTTCTTTACATAGCCTACACACCTAAGCACAGGGTCTGCCTTGGATCAGGTCTTGGGTGTTAGGATTAGTAGGGTAAGGGACCAAATGCACGTGCTTCAGGCTTCAATCATACACATTTACCTCATAGAAGATGACCTGCCCTTTGTCATCCTTAGAACATGACTAAATGATGTAACTTGTGAAGGTCATTTTTACTGACTGTCAATCATGAAAAATTTTAATCAGAGTTTAATTATATTCCTTTGACATTAAATTTACTTAAAGCTAATCAGGCCTGAAATCACTGACCTTATTATACTCTATGTATATTTTAATAATGACAAGCTTTTCAATGTCCTCTTTTACTGTAAAACAGACATATTTTATTAGTTTCTTTGGGTCTAGCAAATTGAAATTCTCACAGTAAAGTTAAAAATGTTCTGAACAAAAAGGAAAAAGTTTTTTCCTGATCCATAAAGCCATGTTTTGAAGAAATGACCAATGATCAACACATATAATTTCAACATAGATTATAAAATGATAGTGCAGGAAAATTTGGCTACACAACACTTTCGTTCTAAAAACAGATCCAAAAGTTTTAATATTTTCATTAGAGACTTATCAGTGTGCTAAGTAAGCATAGTATGCACAATTACTGTTAAAGAAAAAAATAAGTGACATTGGTAAAATAAATAAAAATAGCCCTTCAAACTCTAGTTCATTCCACTGTATATCAAAATGGTATTGGCAATCAATATAAGAATGAAAATAATTGGAATAATCTAGTTTTTCAATGTTATTTTTGTTACTAAAAAAGTATCTCCAATTTATTGGTTCCTTGTCTAACTCTTGTGTTTAACTTAATCCCTATAAACGAATTATGGGATTGGAGAGGTATTACATCCATTTTATAAATATGGAATTGAGTTTCAGGGACGTAAATAACTTCCCCAAGGTTTTGCATCTAATATGTGCTAGATCAGGATGCTCCAAAGCCTTTAAAACATTTGTTTGAAAAAAAAAAATCCAAATGTAAAGGAAGATGGAGTTATAAAAGGAAACATATAAAACATTATCTGGATCAGCATTTTCTAGATGGAGTTATAAAAGGAAACATATAAAACATTATCTGGATCAGCATTTTCTAAACATTGATGTTCATATGAACTGCTAAGGATCTTGTTAACCTTGTAGATTCAGGAGGAGTGGGGCCTCAGACTTGACATTTCTGGTAAGCTCCTAAGTAATACTGAAGCTGCTAGTCCACATACTACATTTAAATAGCAAGCATCTCTGCCAGTGCTCTCTAACGGAAGTACAATGTGAGCTACATATGGAATGTTAAGTCTTCTGTAACCATGTTAAAAAGGAAAAACAAAAAGGCAAATTCATTTTAAATATTTTATTTTTAACTAAATATGTATAAAGCATTATATTTCAATATAATTAGCATAAAATTATTATTATTATTAGAGACAGAGTCTCACTCTGTCAACCAGGCTGGAGTGCAATCGCGTGATTTCGGCTCACTGCAACCTCTGCCTCCTGAGTTCAAACGATTCTCATCCCTCAGCCTCCCGAGTAGCTGGGATTACAGGAATATGCCACCATGCCCAGCTAATTATTTCTACTTTTAGTAGAGATGGAGTTTCACCATGTTGGCTATGCTGGTCTTGAGTTCCTGGCTTCAAGTGATCCACCTGCCTCGGCTTCCCAATCTGCTGCAATTAAAAGCGTGAGCCACCATACCTGGCCAGTGTAAAAGTTATTAATGAAATATTTATGCTTTTTAACATTAAGCCTTCAAAATTCTTTGTGTATTTTACACTTATCGCACACTTAATTCTAGTCACATTTCAAGGACTCAAAAGCCGCATGTGATTAGTGGCTACTGTACTGGACAGTGCAGCTCTCAACAGTGTTCTCACATTTTTGTGCAGAGAACTAAAGTCTAGAAAAATAATGTGTGGTTATAAGTAAGTAATTTAAATTCCTCCAGAATTTAAATTATCTTCTTTATGACATTCCTCTCATAGTAGCCATGAATAAAAATTTCTCCAAATACTTTGAGTATTTAATTGTGATGTATATTCAAATTGTTAGAAGCCCAAAGTAAGGCGTGCCTTTCCCATCAATCCTTATATTTTTACATACTCCTTCATCTTCTGGCCTGAGTGGCCACAGCATTTATTATAGTTAAAACACAATTTAACAGGTATCTATATGCATCCTAAAGTGTTCTTCATGTCATATATGAAGACTTGTCCTCACAATTAGCAAAAACATTCTTTAAGTTCAGGAACTATAATATAGGCTTTTCATTATGCCTGTATATATGAGGAATGTATTTTGTTTTGATAACATTTTGAATACCATCTCCTAATAGTAAAATAAATATGTGATGATTGTTTGCCTTGCTGATTAATTGGTTTTATTCCAGGGAAATTTTTTTTCACTCACTTTATGGCTCACTATGTTTGAACATAGAGAGGATGGTTTGTTTCTGTTAGATGACTCACAAGTTGTGGACCAAATTTGGGGAAAACCCAGGTTACTGTGGTTACTGGATAACTTGGAAGTCATCATGAATATATTTGTTTTCTTTTTATTTAGCTAAACGCCCCATGGCAATGAGCATAACAACTACAATACTGTTGTGCCTTTGGTCTGGATAAGATTTTTCAAGAGTTTATGAATGGCTCCCTGCCCAGTGTGCTCCGGCACATGCTGTTCTGAGCAGGACCTTGGTGAATACAGACATGCCTGAGCTCATGTGCACAGCCCCATGGCACACATGGAGAATGGGTCTTGACCTCCTAGGGATCCGTTTGGCAAACTCTACTCCAGAAGGCTATAGCAAGTGATTATGTAATGAATTCTGAAGCTTCATTGCTGAGCACAAAACACCAGGCAAATGTGAATAGCTTTTACTTTTGAAATCAGAGGGAAAGAGATGTGTGGTTGCTGACATCTTTCTGAGAGTTGAAAGAGAATATCCGATATTTTGAATTGGCAGCTTAACTGAATAAAAAAGAAAAAAAATATATAAGGATAGCTCTATTGTAGAAAATGCATGAGATATCATAATTTAGATAAAATCATTCTTGCTCAATCTGGTCATGTAGACGAGCATGGCTATGGCTTTGCACTTAAAATATTTTGGGGGTTAGTGGGGAGGGAAGAACAAGGTCAAGCAAATAATCCATTAATTTCAAATCAATTAATTTAATTAATAGTTTCATGAAAGTGTTTTACTTGATATAATTTAGTTTTCAAACAAATCCCATATACTATTCAACATTGTATATACCTATAGTGTACAGCATAGAGTAATCAATAACTCTGTTGAACTGAACCAAGCAAGCTTGATCCCCATCTTCCTATGTTTAACTACTTGACTCAATTATGCCTTCCATCTTTCTTTCTCTTGAAAAATTTTATCCTGCCTACCACCATCTACTCCTGTACCACATTGCTGTCATAAATTCCCCTTGATCGTTCACCTATAAGGGCTATTAAAGGATGCTTATGTGTGAAATAGAGACCTTTGCTTTTTTCTATGTCACTTTTTATAATGTTGAAACTTTTTTTGAAATACATTCAAAAAAACTACTAAACTTCCCCAAGTAATACCTAGTGAATTATAAGTCGAATAGGGACCATGTCTGCCCTGGAGCACACTGAATATCCTAAAAAAGGATGGCTATTCAGGCTCCATTAGTTAGGGCAGAAAAAGCTCCGCCTGTCAGGGAGCCCAACAGGTGCAGTCATAGTGTATATGAAGTATTAGTAAAGCAAGGGCCCTTGAGTGATTTAAGTCAGAGTGAACGCACTTTCTCATGAGGACTATTTTTGGTTTTCCACACTTTTGGTGAATACTATAAAATACCTACCTTTAAGACTGCTTCAATTTCCTGTGCAGAAATAAAGTAAGGATGCTATCAATTATTTCCTGAAGTGAAGGAACCTAAGAGCTGATAGAATAAAGCCAGGTCTTTGTAGAATAATTAACCATCTAATCTTTACAAAATAGAAGCAAGATTTTAAGTCTTTCATCAAATAAGCCAACTAATATTCATCCTCCAAGAGGATGCTAATCCTGTGGGATAAAAGGGGTTGAGACCCTTATAGAATCTGTTTACCTCGGGTCTATTTCTAAAGCACCCTGTCATGTTGTTATAGAAACCACTTGCGGCTAAAAATCTCCCATCATGATTATTGCTATAGTAACCACCAAAAGACAAGAAGCTAGTTTTTCATCCATTTGCCATCGTCCCCGCTGCTCAAGATACTTTTGTTTCTAAATCCTCCTATGTTGCTGGAAACACAGGGGGAAGAAAGGGTAAACAAATTAAATGGGTAAGAAAAAAAGAAAGGGTGAAACGACAACACATTACAGGTAATAAATGGATCCAAGATATTTTGTTTATACTCAGAGAGTAAAGAAATTGTAATTACATAAACAAACTAGCTTTTAAATTGGTGACTAAATCTCTTTATTTCCATCTGTTAAGATATTATATTTTTAAATAGGAGAATTTTTTTTTAAATATTCTCCTTTTTTTTTTTTTTGAGTTGGAGGCTTCCTCTGTCACCCAAGTTGGAGTGCCGTGGCTTGATCTCGGCTCACAGCAACCTCCGCCTCCTGGGTTCAAGCAATTGTCCTGACTCAGGCTCCCACGTAGCTGGGACTACAGGTGCATGTCAGCAAGCCTGGCTAATTTTTTAAATTTATTTTTAGTAGAGAAGGAATTTCACTATGTTGGCCAGGCTGGTCTCGAACTCCTGACCTCGTGATCCACCCACCTCAGCCTCCAAATATTCTCTTATTTTTAAAGCCATCATTGAGCATTTTAGAGAATTTCCCAATAACATACCTTTGTTTAATATTGTCTCTTTTAGTATAAATCAAGGTGATTTTCCTATAATCATTTATTAGAAGATATTATCAGGTTCTAATATAGTCTCATATTTAAAAAGTCAACTTCTGGTAACATTTATCATTTGCTTGTAATAAGAACATTCAGAAACCTCTCTTTGGAACAAATAATACGTTGTCGTTAACTCTAGTCATCCTGCTATTCAATAGAACACCAGAACTTATCCTCCTTTTAAACTGTAACTTTGCATCCATTGACTAATCTCTCATATCCCACCTTGTTCAGCTAATCCCCACCCCCCATCCTCTCTCTGGCAACTACTATTCTACTCTCTACTTCCACAAGAAAAGCTTTTTAGATTTCACATATAAGTGAGATATTGCACTATCTGTCTTTCCATGCCTGACTTATTTTATTTAATATAATGTCATCCAGGTTCATCCATGCTGCTGGAAATGACCAAATTTTATCGTTTTATGACTGAATAATATTCCCTTGTGATAGCACTTTTTAAATTCATTTATCCATTGATGAGCATTTAGGTTGATATTTTATTTTGGTTATTGTGAATGATACCACAAAAAACATAGGAGTGCAGATATCTCTTGAAAATACTGATTTCATTTCCTTTGGATGTAATGATTTATAATCCTTTGGGTATATACCCCGTAATGGGATTGTTGGATCAAATGGTATTTCTACTTCTAGATCCCTGAGGAATTGCCACACTGTCTTCCACAATGCTTGCACTAATTTATACTCCCACCAACAGTGAAAAAGCATTCCTATTTCTCCACATCCTCTCCAACATCTGTCGTCTCCAGATTTTTTAATGATCACCATTCTAACTGGCATAAAACGGTATCTCAATGTGGTTCTAATTTGCATTTCTCTAATGACAGTGATGATGAGCATTTTTTCATACGTTTGTTGGCCGCATAAATGTCTTCTTTTGAAAAATGCTTTTCTATATTCTTTGTCCACTTTTCACGGGGTTGTTCGATTTTTCTTGTAAATCTCTTTTAGTTCTTTGCCGATTCTGGATATTAGCCCTTTGTCAGATGGGTAGCCTGCAAAATTTTTTTCCCATTCTGTTGGTTGCCAGTTCACTCTAATGATTGTTTCTTTTGCTGTGCAGAAGCTCTTAATTTTAATTAGATCCATTTGTCTAGTTCGGCTTTTGTTACCAATGGTTTTGATGTTTTAGTCATGAAGTCCTTGCCTATGCCTATGTCCTGAATGGTATTACCTAGGAGATAGAGGCTAATGGAACAGAACAGAGACCTCAGAGGTAATGCCACACACCTACAACCATCTGATCTTTGACAAACCTGACAAAAACATGCAACGGGAAAAGGATTCCCTGTTTAATGAATGGTGTTGGGAAAACTGGCTAACCATGTGCAGAAAGCTGAAACTTGACCCATTCCTTACACCTTATACAAAAATTAACTCCAGATGGATTAAAGATTTAAACATAAGACCTAGCACCATAAAAACCCTAGAAGAAAACTTTTGAGGTTTTATTAAAAAAAAAAAAAAAACCCTTACCTAAACCAGTCATAGAGCTTTTCCCCTATGTTTTCTTTCAGTGGTTTCATTTCAGATCTTATGTTTAATTCTTTAATCAATTTTGAGTTGATTTTTGTGTATGGTGAGAGATCGGGGTCTAGTTTCATTCTTCTGCATGTGGATATCCAGTTTACTCAGTATCATTTATTGAAAAGGTTGTCATTTCCCCATTGTCTATACTTGGCACTGTTGTCAAAAATCAGTGGGTTGTACATGCAGGGATTTATTTCTGGGTTTCCTATTTGGTTCATTGGTCTATATGTTAATTTTTATACCATTTATCATGCTGTTTTGGTTACTCTAGCCTTGTGGTATAATCATGTGACGTTTTCAACTTTGTAATTTTTGCTCAAGATTGCTTTGGCTATTTGGGGTCATTTGTGGTTCCATAAACATTTTAGGATTATTTTCTCTACTTTTGAGAAGAATGTCATTGGTATTTTTTTTTTTTTTTTGAGGTGGAGTCTCACACTTTCATCCAGGCTGGAGGGAAAAGGTGCTATCTCAGCTCACCGCAACCTCCACTTGCCAGGTTCAAGCAATTGTCCTGCCTCAGCCTCCCCAGTATCTGGGACTACAGGGACCTGCAACCACACCCAGCTAATTTTTGTATTTTCAGTAGAGATGGAGTTTCACCATGTTGGTCAGACTGGTCTCAAATCTCTAACTTCAGGTGATTCACCTACCTAGGCCTCCCAAAGTGCTGGGATTAAAGTTGTGAGCCACTGCACTCGGCCTGTCACTGGTATTTTGATGGAGGTTGCACTCAATCAGCAGATGCAGAGGTGTCCTTTGGGTTGTATGGCCATTTTAACAATATTATTTCTTCTGATCCATGAACATAAGGTATTTGTGTCTTCTTTAGTTTCTCTGTTTAATGTTCTATAGATTTCATTGCCGAGATCTTTCACCTCCTTTGTTAAATTTGTTACTAGGCATTCTGGGTTTTTTTTTGTAGCTATGGTAAGTGAAATTGCTTTCCTGCTTTCTTTTTCAGACAATTCACCATTGGTGTATAGAAATGTCACTGATTTTTGTATGTTGATTTCGTATCTTAAAATTTACTGAACTTGTTTATTATCTGTAATAGTTTTTTGGTGAAGTCATTGGGGTTTTCTCCATAAAATATCATGTCATCTATAAACAGACAATGTGCTTCAATTAATTTTAAAATTTTAATGTGACATTAAATTTTGGCACTATTTTGTGTAAAAATGGCATGTATAAATTAAACCAATTACTTTTTTTACTTCTTGTCTCAGACTTCATCTCTTAATGTTCACTTTCTTTGTGTATTAATAACAAACAAATTTGATAGATTTTATGGTACTTTCTTTCTTATATTCCAACAGAAACACATAAAAATCTGACTTTGAAATAGTTTAAAATCAGAGTTTTGAACCAAAGCTTATGTGATAAGAATATGATGCAAGAATAATAATGGCGATGGTGCTTAAAGCCCCTGTATGCCAGTGAAGATCTTAGATATATCTAGGGTTACTTCTTAAACCAAAACCCATAGCAATGATACATTGAGTAGAAAAAGTTGTGAATAAAAGGCTAATCTTCAAAAATGTGAAGTCAGGATAAGCTTTATACATGGCTGTTGAACTCAGTTTGCCTCTAAGATTATTGTTTTAAATGCTAGTGTAAGAAGCAATTGTTATATTTTAAATATTTTATTTGAAAATGAATAACTTAAATTATTCAAATAAGCGTTGGCCATTTTCAGGATACTGAATTCACCCAAAAAAAAATAAAAATGCATCTAGTCACTCAAATAAGAAGATACTTTGAATAAACTGACCAACTCAACTCATTGCACCTGAAGGTTATTTTTAATTAAGCACATTCTTTAGGAAACTCTAAACAAATATGTGCAAGTTGATGCAAATACTTCTTTACTTCAGCTGGTTGTCTTTGTTTGGATATTTATATTCATGAAGTATAATTTCACTCTTAGAGAGTCTATGTGAATGGAAAAATTAGATGTCGTTTCTGATACTTTTCTCCACACATGTGGATTTTTGTACACCTCAGCACGTTTTGCTTTCCATCTGTTTATTTTAGTTTTATGCAGGCACAGCTTTGGAGCTGAAAGAAAGAAACTGACTGAAACTGTATCTTTGGCTGAACTGTGTTGACATAGCATTTATAGTCAACCTCAAGCTTTTCCAAAATTTGTTATGATGAGATAATAAATAGTTCATATGTGTAAAATAGTGCTGAACACAAAGACACACAGGAAATATTTAATGCCTTTTTGTGAATCCAAACTAGTTTGGCCATTGTGATGGAATCAACTAAGTACCAAATCCTTTCCTGTGGTTACTCAAACCAACTTAAATGCTGATACTTATTATGATCATAAATCTTGCACAGATCTGTCTATATAGTCTCAAATCACATTTTTCTTACACGAGACACATAATTTAACCAATTTGTTTTTTCTGTTTATTAATCTCTTCAGTGTCTAGCACTTTTGAGAGACAGCTGCCTTTCACCAATATTCACTTCTGGCAAAGACAGGGTAGACAGTATAAGACTTACCCTCCTGATGTAAACAAATAAAAAAGGTAGGAAATCTATGAGGTGTCTATTTTTAAGAATTGAGCACTGTTAGTGCAGAACTATGATTTTTGTTAGATGTGAAACACATAAATACACCAGCAAGCTCCTGGGACTGATGTTTGGAAGGGCTTTTGTGCTGTGGGCAGAGAGAAGGAGAACAGTGAGAGGAGCAGCAACGTTTCTGAGCTCAAGAGGCTGAGGTCGGAGTCACAGGCAGCAGAAGCAATTAGCGTTTATAGGCCAGAGCACCAGAGAAGAAAGAGCCACTCAGAGGATGGGCTCCAAAGACTCATTAATTATCATGGGTCTTTGAGGGACCTAGCAGATATCCTCTACTGAGAAACTGAGAGATAAAAACGTCAAAAATTCGAGAGTTGGAGTTCCAGCTCAGCCAGTATGGAAAGATATCACACTGACTATCTCAATCATTGAGAAACCAGGAAGGCCTTTCTTTAGGAGTAAAGACCACACTATACAGGAAGAAAGATACATTCAAAAACAAAAGTATTAAAAAAAATAAAACCAAGATTTACAGGGAAAGAAACATATTTTAGTTGCCTGCCAGAACAAAATTCCAAATCTTTTAAAGAGAGTTAACATAATCAGGAACCCCTTTAATTATCATCTGAATGTCCAACATGAAATAAAAATTATTAGATCTGAGAAGCAGAAAAGTGTAACCTATAATCAAGAAAAAAGTAGTCAATAGAAAGAAGTATTGAAATGACCTAACTGTTGAAATTAGCAGGCAAGAACTTAATATTTTTCAAGGATTTAAATAAAAGAATCAATATGAGTAAACAATGAGAAATCTTTGCAAATAAATGAAAACTATAAGAAAGACCCAATGGAAATTTCAGAAGTGAAAAGTAAAATATCTGAAATGAAGAATATTCCTGATAGGCTAAACGGTTCATTGGAACCAGAGAAAGAAGTATTCACATATTTGAAAATGATTAACAGAAATTACATAATCCGAGAATGGATAGGAGATACATTTGAAAAAAAAAATGCAGAGAGTTGCAGTGATCCAAGTATAATTCCCAGTAGGCTCCCAAATAATTGCCATACCAGAGGGAAAGGAGAAAAAGAACAGGAAGGAAAAATATTTTGAATTAATAATAGCCAAATATTTCCCAAATTTGGTGGAAAATGTCGACTTACAGATCCAAGAACCTTAGCAAATCTTAGTCAGGGTTAATACAAGGAAAAATTATACCTAAGCACTAAGACATGGCCTCTGTGCTTTGAAAGCTTATCCTCTTTTGGGAGAGAGAGGGGGATACAAATAAATAAGATAAAATAAGAAGTCCTAGAGATGTTTACATAGTGCTAAGAAACCCAAGGGCAAAAGAAACAGTTATGGGGCAAACAAGGGGGTTTATTTAAATTGTTTTTGAAGATCTTATTGAGAGGAAGAAACAGGCCATTTCATGAAGAAAAAAAATTTTTTTAAGTTATAAAACCTGAAGTTTTCTCTTTTGTAGGATTATAGCAGAAAGTCATGGAAGTAGATTTAAGTTTTGTTTCTGAATTCTTATATAAATGTATACCTATTAACATATATAGTTTTAATATATGAATGTGTATAAATATATGTATACCTATTTACATATGTGTAATAACATGTAATCGTTGTACTTTCTCCAACTGCCATCTATTGAGGTATCAGGTGGTGTATGTAAATTTTCTTAAGTAATTGGCATTGAAAGCTCTAAAGTAACGTGAATATTAACCTCTTCAAGAGGGGAAAAGAGTTACTGAGAATATTAGTCTGTTCTCACACTGCTAATAAAGACATCCCCGAGACTGGGTAATTGATAAAGGAGAGACGTTTAATTGTCTCACAGTTCCACATGCCTGGGGAGGCCTTGGGAAACTCACAATCGTGGCAGAAGGGGAAGCAAACATGTCCTTCTTCACATGGCAGGAGCAAGAAGTGCCAAACAAAAGCAGGGAAAGCTGCCTGTAAAACCATCAGATCTCCTGAGAACTCATTCATCATCACGAAGAACAGCGGCATGGAGGGAACCACCCCCATGATTAAATTACTTCCCACTGGCTCCCTCCCATGACACAAGTGGATTATGAGAACTACAATTCAAGATGAGTTTTGGGTGGAGACACAGCCAAACCATATTGCTGAGTGTAGCACACTTTTTATTAAGAAGCAGAAACATAATTAATATCCTGGATTATCTGACTTCAAAGTTCATACTCTTTCCTCAATATCAGGCTCTCTTTCTACCACTAGTCATGTAACTATAGACAAGTTGCTTTATTTACTTTAACCTTAGTTTCCCTAAATATTGCATAAGGATAGCAAACACTTTTCTAAGTTGGTCTCTGAACTAGTTAGTAAAATGCTCCTAGCATAGACCATGGCACTTCCGGGAAGTTCAGTTAATCATATATTCCCTTCTATTCCCTCTCACCTCCAATTTTCCTACTGGAATATGTGCTCTATAGGGTAGAGAAAGTGCCTTATTCGTTCTTGTAGTTCCTGTGCCAATCACAGAGCCTGGCATATAAAGATACTTAAATATATTTGATAAAGGAAGACAAATTTATACTGATTGGAGTTAAATAATGTAATACCAACTCTTATGATTCTACTCTAGCCTTGTAATGTTGACATTAATTATTAGAATGTTCTGAAATTAAGACTATTCAGAGGACTAACATATTGATAGCATATATAGTTCCTTAAGGAGAAGTCTCGAAGAATTTGCATGGATTTACATTAATTTTTTGTCAATAAAGAATTTGTTCTGTGTCATATTACAAAATAAGATCACCAAGAAGAATTGTTTTTGTAGATATGATTCACCTGCTTTACACACAGCCTCTTTTCTGAGAAAATTATTGTTTCCAAAATTTGATCTGAATTCATAAATGTACGGGGTCTTGATCTTACATTGGCTTACACATGTACATTATTTTCCTTGCAGTTACTTTTTTTTTTACTAGTTTTAACTGTGCTAGTTAACAAATCTGTTACCCTTTTAAAATTTAAGAAGACCTACAATATTAACTCAAAAACGATTAAAGACTTAAGAGATATTTGCAGTCCCATGTTTACTGAAGTACTGTTCACAATAGGCAAGGGGTGGAATTAACCTGTGTACACCAACAGATGAATGAATTTTTAAGTGCAGTATATATACCACAAAAAGAATGAAATCCTATCATTTGCAGCAACATAAATGGAACTGGAGGTCATTATGTTAAGTGAAACAATCCAGGCACAGAAAGACAAATATCATGTGTTCTCACTCATGGGAGTGAAAAAAGTGGATCTCATGGAGGTAGACTGATGGTTAGCAGAGGCTGGAAAGGGAAAGGAGGCAGAGGTATAAAGAGAAGTTGGTCAGTGGGTACACAAATGCAGTTTGATAGAAGGAATACATTCTAGTATTTGACAGTAAATTAAGGATATTATAATTAACCATAATTTACTGTGTATTTTTAAATAGCTAGAAGAGAACAATAGTAATGTTCCCAAGACAAAGAAGAGACAAGTTTGAGGTGATGGACATCCCAATTAGCCTAATGCAATCATTACAGATTGTGGACCTGTATCAAAATACCACTTTTACCCCAAAAATGTCTACAACGACAGTGGAGTTTGGCTCTGTCTTCCCACCCAAATCTCATGTTCAATTGTACTTCCCAGTGTTGGGGGAAGGACCTGGTGGAAGGTGATTGGATCATGAGAGCAGATTTTCCCTATGATGTTCTTGTGTTAGTGAGTTCTCACAAAATCTGATGGTTTAAAAGTGTCTAGCAATTCCCCATCACACAATCTCTCCTGCCTCCATGTGAAGAAAGTGCTTGCTTCCCCTTCGTCTTTTGCCATGATTGAAAGTTTCCTGAGGCCTCCCAGTCATGCTTCCTATTAAGCCTGCAGAACTGTGAGTCAATCAAACCTCTTTCCTTCATAAGTTTCCAAGTGTCAGGCAGTTCTTTACAGCAGTGTGAGAATGGATCAGTACAAACCATGATGTGTCAATTTAGAAAATAAAACAAAATTTAACTGGACAAAACACTGTGGAAAGGGATTAATGCACTTGATGTACTAAACAGAATGAACATTACAAGAATAATATCAAATGTTGCTATGTGTAAAAAAAAACACAATATAAAAGTACTTTTATTTTATTTTAATAATCATCCCTATTTTGTAGCCATATTATATTTTTTTCTATCTTAACAGTGTGTTTTTATTTATTTGTTTGTTTTGAGACAGAGTTTTGCTCTTGTTGCCCAGGCTGGAGTGCAGTGGTGCAATCTTGGCTCACTCCAACCTCCGCCTCCTGGGTTCAGGCCATTCTCCTGCCTCGCCTCCTGAGTAGCTGGAATTACTCAGTGCCTGGCTAATTTTGTTTTGTATTTTTAGTAAGGACTGGGTTTCACCATGTTGGCCAGGCCGATCTCAAATTCCTGACCTCAAGTGATCCACTCACCACAGCTTCCCAAAGTGCTGGGATTACAGGCATGAGCCATTGTGTCTAGCCTGTTAACAGTGTTTTATGACTGACAGAGGTTGCATATTCATTCAGTTTCTATGATTTCTTTTGTTTCAATGAATAGCAACTAATAAACAGTTACTATGTAGTTATCCTTCCATGCTAAGGTTTCTTTGCATATTAATTACATATACATGCTTTTTTCAGGGACATTAAAATTTTTTTTCATATCATCAAATCTGGAGCAACATACCTAAGTTATATTGTTTATGGGAAAATCTATGGTGTGATCATTTAATTACCACTTACAGAAAAGAATAGCAGAAAATATTAGAAAAGCCTTAGGTTTTCTTTCACTTGGCTATATAAAATTTAAGGTTTTGTACAAATAAATATAGCACTCAAAATTTAAAAGAGGAGCAAAAGAGCTCAACATATTTAACAGATAAAGTGTTCCTACAAATTTATAAGAAACAGATAAGCCCTGGCATTTGGGGAATTTCCCATTAAAAGAAACAAACAATAATAATACTATATTATATACTTGAAATTTCCCAAGAGAGTACATCTTAAATTGTCTCATTACACACACACACACACACACACACACACACAAACACACACACACGGTAACTATGGGAGGTGATGCATGTATTAACTAACTTGATTGTGGTAATCATTTCACAAAACATACATATGTCTAAGCATCATAGAGTTCATCTTAAATTTATAGAATTTTATTTGTCCATTGTACATCAACAAAGCTGGAAAATATAAAGTAGTTGCAAGAAGGTTAAAAACTATGAATTTTTAATGAAATACAAGAAACGTGTTATATAATTTTGGAAAGCAAAAATATTGCTGCACATTAGATTCCAGGGATTATTCATCTTATAACTGAACATTTGTTTCCTTGATCAACATCTTTCAATTTTCCTCACCTGGCAGCCTCTGTTAATCACTATTGTATTATCTGTTTCTATGGGTTTGACTTTTAAAATTCCACATAGAAATGAGATCATATAGCATTTGTATTCCTCTTTCTGACTTATTTCACCTACATAATGCCCTCAAGTTTCATCCATCTTGTCACAGATGGCAGAATTTTATTCTTTATGATGGCTGAGTAATAGTCCATTGCACCTGTATGTCATATTTTCTGTATCTATCCAGCAAGGAACATTTAAGTTATTTCCATACCTTGGCTATTGTGACTAATGCTGCAAGCAACAACTTTAGAAGTCTGAAATTATGTCAGTATAAAAATATTAACATTTAAAGTTAGCCTTTCATGTTTAGATTTTTCATTCATCTGAAATTCCTTTTCTATATCAGATGAATGGCAGGTGTTATAGGTGAGATTATTGTTCATCAAAATATTCATTAGTGTCCTCACCTCCATGAGAGAATCAATTTCCCTGCCCTGTGGTTGTCAGGTTTGGCTGCATGCCTGCTTTGGCCAATGGGCTATTAATAAACATAATGCAAACAGAGGCACGTGATATTTCCTACTCCCGCAAATTTCCTCATATAATTTTAATATTTTTAAAGACAAAAGTCAATATTGAATTAATGTGACTATGCAAATATGGTTGTCAGGTGAACCACATAAAATATACGAATTACGTATTTATTAGTATGTAAGTTATTTTTCATTCACTGAATTTTCTCTATATATATATCTCTATATATATCACTTGTTGTTTCTCTCTATATATGTATCTCTCTATATATCACTTGTTGATTGATCTGGAAGTTTTCTAATAGAACTCTAAAGCTTCTCTTAATCTGGTAAAAAAATGAAAAATTAATAAATTCATTTTCCATTCAACTGTTTGTTCAACAAGCTAATTACATAGCTCTTACCTTGGGGTGTCCTTTTACCATTGTCTTGGGGATTCCTTTTCCCTATTATCTGTGATCTGAAAATTCAGGAATCTGACAATTTCCTGACAGGATATAATTCTGTGTCTCCAGCCCAGGAAAGGGAACAATTTAGATACCACAAGATTCTGCATAGGTTTGGTGAGAGCAAAGACAAAGAGATGATGTGTTCCTAGGCCTCAAAGATCTCAGTTTTCTTTTTATATTTTCTGTTCTGAAAATTGCCAACCCAGTGAGGCTTCTCATTTTCCTTGAGGAGGGAAACAGAGTCTCAAGGACAGTATCCTCCTTCAACTTTGACCTTGAAAATTTAATTGTTTTCAATAATGTGGTGTCTTCTTGTAAGCTTTCACTGTTGGGTAACTCTGTGCATAGGAAACTGTATCATTCAAATGTTTGTAAACATTATATCATTGCACACATGGCTCTCAGCCCAAATGAAAAAGTTAAAAGAAAGCTGTACGCCCAAATCACTAGTTTAAACTATTTTCATTTTATCTACCAGTGTGCAAATGTAGATATTTTTCGCTTTTCTTGCATAAATATATTGTTAGTCCAGCAGGTGTCCATTGTTAGAAGAGGATTGCCAACTACATTTAAGATACTATATTAATGCAAATATGCTCATAAATAACATACCCTGTGCTCTATATGTAACCTTCGTCTTGAACGACTACAGTCAATAAGTAAATTTCTCTAAATATGTGGATTCCAGTGTTATAGTAGTAGAAAAGCAACAGAAAGAGAGAAGAATGTAGAATCCATTAAACAGAAGATGTTATATTAGTCCATATACCAACCAGAAACTGTGTGTGTATCAGCAAAGACATAGTAAAACATTCAAATTCAAAAATCTTCTGTAGAAGACCATAGTGGTCTAATGAACAAATTATTAAATGTGACTAATACATAGGAATAGAACAATCTGGCCTGTTCATCTCTTGTGCAATTGTGAATTTTATTTATCTATATCTAATCACACTTAATATATGTGAGTATAAACATATAAATATATGTGTGTCTTTGCGTGTGTATATGGATGATTTACAGTATATATACATATAACATAAATATATATATACACATTTGTGTATATATATACTGTATGTATGTGTGTGTGTGTATATATATATATATATATATATATATATATATATGCCTGCATATATACATGGGTATATATACCCCCATTATACATATATGTATATAATGTAAATCCTATATAGACACACAAACACGCACATATTTTTATGTTTATAAATTTATATATTTTTAGATTTGTTTACATAAAAGCATTTGTTACATTGTGAAATGTTAAACATATATAAGGAATTATTTTTAGTAATAATCACTATTATCATAATAGTTCATATTTATAAAAAACCTATTACACCAGCCATTTTAAATTTTAATCCTCATGACACAACTAAGAGATAAATTTTATTATTCTTGCTATTTTACCAAAAGATACGCCAAAGCATCACCACCATTATTATAGTAAAAATGACATTCACAAATATAGGTAACATTTATTAAGTCCAAACTGTTTACCAGCACTTTTAAAATAACTTGATATAGATTAGCTCATTTAATCTTCATAATAATCTTACAACATACAACCTATACTTATTCCCATTTTGTAGATGAGAAATAGCAGAGCAGAGAGATTTTGTTTTTTAACTTTTACTTTAGATACAGGGAGTACATTTGCAAGTTTGTTGCATGGGAATATTCCGTGATGCTGAGGGTTGGACTAAGGATCCCACCACCTAGGTAGTGAGCACTGTACCCAACAGGTAGCTTTTAGCCCATGATACCCCTGCCGCGAGTAGTCACAGTGTCTATTATTCCAATGTTATGTCCAGTGTTTAGCTCCTAATTATAAGTGAGAAAATGCAGTATTTTACTTAGGATTATGGCATCCAGTTCTATCCATGTTGGTGCAAAGGATGTGATTTCATTTCTTATGGCTGTGTTGTATTCCATGGTATATATGTAACCATTTTATTTATCCTATCTACCATCGATGGACACTTGGGTTGATTCCATGCATTTGTTAATGTGGATAGCGTAGCAGTGAATGTACAAGTGCATGTGTCTCGTTGGTAGACTGATTATTTTATTTGGGGTATATACCCAGTAATGAGATTGCTGGGTCAAATGGTAGTTTGAACAGAGATTGAAGTAACTTGTTCAAGGTCACATAGATGGTAAGTGGAAGGGCCAGGTAAAGAGAGGATCCAGAATGTTCCCAAGTTATATAGTTATGTTAAAATGGACCAGAGCCTTCTTTGAGTTTTGGGGCTCTGACCTACTGCATGGTAATACCTCCAGTGCTAATAAATTAATGAATACCTCATCATCTACTACTATAAATCCTCTACCTGTCAGTGATAATGTACATTTTTGTTCCTTGTTTTTTTATTTTAAAATAATTTAAATACAAAGAGAAAGTCATTTATTGAACATCAAGAGTGACTGAATGTGGACATTATTTTAGTCACTTTCATGCCGCACTTCTCACTGCTCTGACAGTTCCTGCATTTTCTCTAGTTTTAAAGTGTATGTTTCAGTCTCCTCCTTTAGACTCAAGACCTCAATGGCCAAAGCCATAGCTTGTTTCCTTCGCATGCTATGTCGCAAACATTATTTTGTTCATAAATATTCATTAAACTTAACTGAATTTCATATGTAAACCCCTTTAATCCTGTCCAAACAAGCGGTAAAACAGCTTTTATCATCCTCATTCACAGTTGTAAAAACCACCGACTAGGGAAGTAATTTGCTGAAGGTTTTAGCTGCTTGAAAATAAGTCTGAAGCTTGAACCCTGCAATACTCATTCTGAGTCTAAAATTTCACTATTAGTTCTATGAGCACTTACTGAGTTATGTGAAACTATATAGTTCTGCATAAACTATTATGTGTAAAATGCAAGGCAAAACGTGCTTAATAAATGTTAGTTGATTTTTGCCTAGAGGTACCACTTGTATTAAAATAAATTTGAATCGAACAAATAAACGTTCAAAAATCCAAATTTTCAGACATAGCATTTGTTTTTACTGTAAGAGCAAAAAATGGTCAGGCCACACAAATCAACTTCTTTTTTTCAGTGTGCTGCTGAGAAACACACCTAACAACATGATGTGACTAGAATACAGATCATTCTATTGAGTCGTAATAGCTAATTGCATTTGCCCTGCTTTAGAAATGAGCACCTGTGGGCTTTTGTCTGCTGTGAAAATGACTGTAGACAGCAAGAAAGCAGAGACAGAGACCCTTCTCTACTTGACTTTGGATGTTTACATCACGCCTTTCTGTGTGATTTTTCTTTTTGGTGCAAGTGAATTTTCAGCAAAAAGTCAATTTTTCTCTTGTCTTTCATCCTTGTCCCCTGAGGTTTCTGTGCCTAAATCTTGCTCTCAGCACAGAATTATCTTTCCAGAGCCTGACTGCTCCACGTAACACTCCACTAAAATCCTAAGCTTGCCACCCAATGGGTATGACAGCCTTTTTGCCTCTGAGTATATATTCCAACTCAGCGCGGTAACTTCAGCTTTCTGCTCAGCCTGGACTGTTTACTGTGGGATAAGTTCTTCCTTCCAAAGTACAATAGAAAACCCAAAATTTAGGACAGGAAATCTGCCTTCATTATTAAAATGACTCTCAGTCCCGATACTTCAAATGTCTTCCATTATTGGCTGGAATGTTTTCACGACTTTTCTTCTTTGACCATCCAGTTTCCCTCAGACCACCTGGGACCCAGCCATTCTCCTACGTTTTGGTCTTTACAGCTTGCTACAGAGCAATTTGAATCTCTCTGTTTTTGGAGTGTCCAGCAGCTGCTGGTCAGCTGTTTCCTCTGAAACGTGTCCCACCCTGTTTGCTTTCCCGGATCTGACTCCTCTGCTTGCATTCCTTGGTGCTGTTCATTTTCAGGCATTCTTTACCAATGCGAGTACTGAACACTATACTTCCTTTTCATCACCTATCATCCATCCTTGGTTTCACTTCTTATAATTCAGTAACAAAGTTATTCCTAGAATTGAGCCTGATAATGTTGCAGGCTTGCTCAGTTCTTGGGTTTGTTGTTGTTGTTGTTGTTTCTTTGTTTTTAATTAGATAACAAATATCAGTTTCCAAAGTGAGTAATTTATCACCTGCTTTATGCAGAATATGTAGATCTTTCTGTATTGTATTCCTTAAAATATAAAGAATAGAGGAATTGCAAGAATTCCTGGCAATTTGGGAAAATATTCATAAGGATTAAAGGCATTTGAATAGTTTTAAGCTCAAGAAGAATGTAAAGTGTTCATGTGCAGTTAATATTGATTATCAAGAAATTAAGGAGGTGACTGCAAATATCAAATGGTTATTCAGGTGCTGTAATAGTTAATTCAAGATAAATGTTTTTAAATGATGCTCATTAAAATTTATAGGTTATTAGCAGTCACCCACATAAATATTTCTCTTCTCTCTCTCTCTCTCTCTCTCTCTTTCTCTCTCTACATATATATATATATATATAAAATATTTTGTCATATACATCCAAAAAATCATTTTAGAAAATACAATTAATTGCGCATTCTCACATCTGCTTCAGACATTCTAATTCATTGTATTACATAAATTTTTCGGAATATATATGTATACTCTATTTTAATAGCACCTAATAGCTATCCTCATTCCTGAAATTATAGGCTGTCGATTCATTAATAAATATGTTTATACACTTGGCTCCCATGTACTCAACACCAACAAGAATAATTATAGGATAGTATTAAAATCACATTACAAATAGACTCCACACAGAAAGAAACATAAATTATTTTTTAAATTACCATAAATATTTGAGACTCTGTTTTAGAAACCACATAAAGTGCCCCAGTGACGTAAGGAACATTAGAGCATACAGCAAACTTAGATATCAGGGTTCAGAGCAGGACATAGAAACCAACTCTAAATATTGTAAGTAGAAATAAATTTAATATTGAGAATAAGATGCAAACGGCATCACAGGAATGACTGAAAGAATGGGCTCTACAGAGGCTTCCAGCAATGACTGCCAGAACACAACAGAACTGACCCTCTGGCTGAAGCTGGAATTGTCGAATACAAAACACAAGGTCATGGCTATGATTCAAGCATTAGGACTGCCTCTGTGTCACTGCCACCATTGCCATGGTCCCTGGACATTCAGAAAGCAGCTGGATAAACACTGGTGAATGGAGAGGGTTGGCATTGTCTTTGCCAAAACTGCCTGTTGACACCTAGGTAGCAAGAGAGAATGCTGTTACCAAGATCCTCATTTCATCATAACTGTGCCAGCTTGTAGATGCAGCCAAAATGAGGAAAATGGTTTCCACTTCACTTCTGCCTTCCAAGTGTTTTTAATTGGTGAAACCTAATTTATATGTAGAACCCTACTGCAAGGAAAGTGAGAAATGTAGATTTTAGCCTTCCAGAATCTACAACATAGAAAATCACATAGGTGGAGGGTGGGATGAAGGCTGAGCAAGTCAACTCACAGTGTCCATCACAGAGGCATCCAGATAGACTCCTCTAACTTTAGATGAAGAATATGAAAATCACAGAGGTTAAGTGAGAATACACCAGAACCAGGACATGCATTTACCTTTACTGAACACATGCCACTGCCCCTCGTACGTGTGTCCTTTCCAGATGTGGTAAAACATTTAATGGTATTTGAAATCAAAATCAATATACTTTAAAATGTAACCATTAGAAAAGCAAATATCCAATTGCATTTGAATTGTGTTAAAAAAACTAGATAATAATCTTATTAAAGAGAATATTATATTCCATTTCTGAGAGTTGTGCTATGAGGATTTTAGGGAAGAATTCCGTTAGTATTCATAATTACCCAGAATTACCTAATACTTTCTGATCCAAATAATAGTATTATCATATACCAATACATAGTTTCTCTATTTAGTAAAGGCATACTGAAGATTTGTTAAAGGATCTTTAGAGTATTAAGGATGGCATCTCTCTCTGTCACCTAGGGTGGCATGCAATGGCATGATCATAACTCATTACAACCTCAAACTTGGGGCTCAAGCTACACTGCAGCCTCAGGCTCCTGAGTAGCTAAAAACACAGGCACATGCCGCCACTCTCAGGTTAAATGTTATGTTTTCAACAGCGTTTTTCCAAATACATAATATCCTCTTTGAATGTTAGAATAAAAATAAGTTTAGCTCTTGGATAAAGGCAAACTAGACATGTGAAATGTAAAGTGGCTTATTTAGATTTGATCCAAGGATAGCATTAGTCAAAAGATCTGGATTTTAGTTTTGATTTTTATCATCAATCTAGCTAGGACAAGTCACTTATTTTTTTCAGGGTCTGAATTTCATGATACTTTGAGGTGACGTGACAATTGGCTTGTTGGGGAGAGCAAAGCTAGATGATAGGTAATTTTAAACACTGTCAAAAGCTAGATACAGTCATCAGATGGCACAATTATTTGTTATTTTTATGTTCTACTGCTACTAGTAATAAGTCATTTACTTCGGAGTAAAAATAAACAACAACAAAAAAGAACAAGGTCTTTTTTTCATTCAGAATAATTGGCCTCTTCATTTGAGTCTGGGTCTTATTTTAGAAAATAGCTGATCATGGAAAAGTAGAATGGCTGGAAACCAAGTTGAAGACATACGAAACGCTTGCACTTGGTGCAGCTTTGTTAAAGATGAGACATTTAGGAAATGTGTGTGATTTGTGGATGGCTTGGGAAAGTATCTTGAACTATTAAGAAGAACTTGACATACCTTCTTACTTCCCTTCAGTTGCATAAAGGGGTATTTAATTTCATAAATGTGTTTGGTTTTTCTGATTTTAATTTGTGTGGTTTCTAACAGTAGCAGATTTTAGCCTGAGCTGACCTAAAGGGGCTCTTGTGTCCCAAGTTAATATCCCCCCACATTTTGCCTTGAGATCTTATCTTACATTCTTTTATCGACTTTATGACATAAATATTATTATTTGGCCAACTTTATTCTGAATTTTCTGTTCTTTATTTCGTTGATTACTCTGAGACAGCTGAGTAGCCTCAGACTTCTAACATGTAGCTCACCAGTATAGGCTTTGCTTTACACTTTTTCTTCCCATCTTGTGTATTTTAGCCCTTTTTAGGCCTTTATATTGCTTATTTTCTATTTATCCTTGAGATTTACAAATATAGGCATACCTCAAAGATATCGTAGGTTTAGTTCCAGACCACTGTAATAAAGGAAATGTCCAAATAAAATGAGGCACACAATATTTTTGGCTTCCTAACGCATATAAAAATTAAGCTTATACTATACTGTTATCTATTAAATGTACCATTGCATTATGCCTGAAAAGACAATAAACATATCTTAAGTAAAAAAAAAAAACAAACTATTGCTAAAAAATGCTAGCTGTCATCTCAGCCTTTAGCAAGTCATAATCTTTTTGCTGGTGAAGGATCTTGCCTCCATTTTGATAGCTGCTGACTGATCAGTGGTGGTTGCTGAAGGCTGAGATGGCTGTAATAACTTCTTAAAATAAGACAATCCTTACACCTTACACAAAAATTAACTCAAGATGGATTAAAGACTTAAATGTAAGACCTAAAACCATAAAAACTCTAGAAGAAAATCTAGGCAATGCCATTCAAGACATAGGCGTGGGCAAAGACTTCATGACTAAAACACCAAAAGAAATGACAACAAAAACCAAAATTGACAAACAGGATCTAATTAAACTAAAGAGCTTCTGTACAGCAAAAGAAACTATCATCAGCGTGAACAGGCAACCTCCAGAATGGGAGAAATTTTTTGCAATATCTCCATCTGACAAAGGGCTAATATCCAGAATCTACAAAAAACTAAAACAGATTTACAAGAAAAAAAAACACCAAAAAGTGGGTGAAGAGTATTAAACAGACACTTCTCAAAAGAAGACATTTATGCAGGCAACAAACATAAAAAAGCTCATTATCACTGGTAATTAGAGAAATGCAAATCAAAACCGCAATGAGATACCATCTCACTCTTTGATGGTATCTCATTTTGCTTAGAATGGTGATCATTAAAAATCAGGATAACAACAGATGTTGGTGAGGATGTGGAGAAATAGGAAAGATTTTACACTTGGTGGGAGTGTAAATTAGTGCAACCATTGTGGAAGACAGTGTGGAGATTCCTCAGGGATCTAGAAATAGAAATACCATTTGACTCAGCAATCCCATTACTGGATGTATACTCAAAGGATTATAAATCATTCTTCTATAAAGACACATGCACATGTATGTTTATTGTGGCACTGTTCACAATAGCAAAGACTTGGAACTAACCAAAATGCCCATCAATGACATACTGGATAAAGAAAATGTGGCACATATACACCATGGAATACTATGCAGCCATAAAAAAGAATGAGTTCATGTCCTTTGCAGGGAGATGGATGAAACTGCAAACCATCATTCTTAGTAAAGTATCACAAGAACAGAAAACCAAACACTGCATGTTCTCACTCATAAGTGGGAGTTGAACAATGAGGACAGATGGACACAGGGAGGGGAACATCACACATGAGCCTGTCGGGGGGGATAGGGCAGGGATGGCATTGGAGAAATACCTAATGTCGATGGGTTGATGGGTGCAGCAAACCACCACAGCACGTGTATACCTATGTAACAAACCTGCACATTCTGCACATGTACCCCAGAACTTCAAATATAATTAACTTTTAAAATAAAATGTATTTCTTACATAATAAGACTTGAGACCAGGCACGGTGGCTCATGCCTGTAATCCTAACACTTTGGGAGGCTGAGGTGGGTGGATCACCTGATGTCAGGAGTTCAAGACCAGCCTGGCCAACATGGTGAAACCCCTTCTCTACTAAAAATACAAAAATTAGCTGGGAGTGGTGGTGGGCGCCTATAATCCCAGCTACTCGGGAGGCTGAAGCAGGAGAATTGCTTGAACCTGGGAGGCGGAGGTTGAAGTGAGCTGAGATCATGCCACTGCACTTCAGTGTGGGTAACAATAAGACTCAGTCTCAAAAAAAAAAAAAAAAAAAAAAAGACTTGAAAGTTGAAATTACTCATTCATTCATAGATGGGCTGGATAAAAGTATTTGTTTCCTTGCCCATGTCCATCAGAGCTTTTGGGTGACTAGGTGCATTGTCAACGAGCAGTAATATTTTGAAAATAATTTTTTTTCCTTAGCATTAGCTGTCAACAGTGGGCTTACAAGATTCAGTAAACCATGCTGTAAACAGATGTGCTTCACCCAGGCTTTGTTGTTTCATTTATGGAGCACAGGTGGAGTAGATTTGGCATAATTTGTAAGGGGAATGATAAATGAACACTGATTTCCATTAAAGTCATCAGGTGCATTTGCCCCTAACAAGAGAGTCAGGCTGTCCTTCTAAACTTTGAAGCCAAGAATTGACTTCTCCTTTCTAGCTATGAAAGTCCTAGATGGCATTTTCTTCCAATACAAGGTTGTTTTGCCTACACTGAAAATTGTTCTCAGTGTAGCCGCTTTAATCAATTATCTTAGTTAGATCTTATGAATAACTTGCTGCACCTTCTACATTAGCACCCGCTACCTCACCTTGCACTTGTATGTTATGGAGATGGCTTCTTCTTTTAAACCTCATGAACCAACCTCTGCTAGCTTCCGACTTTTCTTCTGCAACCTCCTCATTTCTCTCAACCTTCATAGAATTGAAGAGAGTAGAGGCTTTAATCTGGGTTAGGCTTTGGCTTAAGGAAATGCTGTGGCTGTTTGATCTTCTTTCCAGACCACTCAAACTTTCTTCATCTCAGCAATAAGGCTATTTCACTTTCTTATCATTTGTATGTGCCCTGGAGTAGCAGTTTTAACCTTCTTCAAGAGCTTTTCCTTTGCATTCACATCTTGGCTAACTGTCTGGCACAACAGGATTAGTTTCAACCTATCTTAGTCAATACACCTTCCTCCCTAAGCTTAATAGGTTCTAGATTTTGATTTAAAGTGATAGATGGGTGACCCTTTCATTTCAACATTGAAAGGCCCTTATAGAGTTATTAATTGATCTGATTTCAATATTGTTTAGTCTCAGGGAATACAGAGGCCTGAGAACAGGGAAAGAAATGGAGGAACAGCCAATCAGTGAAGCAGTCAGACATACTGAACGTTTGCCAATGAAGTTTGTTGTCTATATGGGCATAGTTTGCGCTGCTCCAAGACAATTAATATAGTGACACAAAAGATCATTGATCACAAATCACCCTAACAGATGTAACAAAATACTCATTTGAGATATCGCAAAAATTATCAAAATGTGACAGAGACATGAAGGGAGCACATGCTATTGCTTAATGCTGAGTTGCTACAAACCTTCAATTTGTGAAAAAATGCAGTATCTGTGAAGCACATTATTGTGAAGTACGATAAAATGAGGCATGCCTGTATAACCATCCTCATGGTCGATGGAGTCCTGCCTTTTTAGTTCAACATTAGGTTTTAACAATTTATGCATGCGATTCCACCTAACAGTAGTTCATTCATTTTCAAAATTCTCTCACAACCTACTGTATACATATACCAGTTTGTTTACTCTTTTTCTTGTCAAGGCAAAAATATTTTTATTTTTCAAGATTTTTTTGCTGTATGAACATTTTTGTACACATTTTCTATTGTACATACACAACGAAGATTTTTCCTTTAGTGTGTGTGTGTAGAAGTGGAATTACTAGGTCGATTTAGAGTAAATTTGTGGTCAAATTTATAAAATAACCTCAAATTGCTTTCCAGAGTTTATGCCAATGCATACTTGCATTAGGGCTATGTAAGGGTCACTCTTGCTTGCTGTTCCACGTATCTATCGGAGTGGCTTTGTAAGATGTAATCATTTTTACCAATCTGGATGCAAAACGGCATTTATCTGTGATCTGAACTTGCATTTCCCTGATAACTAGTGAGATGGACGGCATTTTCTTATGTTTTTGACCATTCCTGTTTCCTCTTCTGTGAAATAGCTCTTCATGTCTCATTTCCATTTTGCTATTTGGCCCATTGTCATTTTCTCATTGATTTAAAGGTGTGCTTTCTGTACTGAGATCATCATTATCTTGTTGACTGTATGCCATGCAAATTCCTTCTTCCAGTTTGTTGATTATTTTTCTATGTTACTTATTTTTGACTGTTATAGTTAATTTAATGTAACTGAATTTCTCCTTAAATTTTTTATAATCACCACTTTTGTCTTAAATAAACGTATTCCTACATTGAGGTAAAAAAAAATACCCTTTTGCTTTTTTAAAGTGTAAAATTTTTGCTCTTCCCATGTAATTAATTTATTTAGAATTAGTTTTTTTCATAAATGAGAAGATCAAGTCTATGTTTTCCATATAAATAAATAATTGGGTAAAACATTTTAATACCATTTATTCTGTTCCCAATGATGGCAATACCACTTCTGTTATGTATAATTTTCCATTTATATATGAGCCTTTCTGAGCCGTTGTTTATATATTTACCCCTTGAGTCAACATCATATTTTTTAAATTATTATAGCATTATAATAATTCTTGCTGTATTATCTGGTAGGACATATTCCTTCCAAGTCATTATTCTTCCTCAGGAGTGCTTTAATCAGTTTCATGTCTTTGTTATTCTATTCAATTTTAGAATCAACTTGTTCATTTTGTTCAAAACACTGAAAATTATACAACCAGAATTTGTGGAGAAAACTATCACTTAAGTTTCCTCTCTCCAAAATCATTTAGTCTCTTACCCCACTTTTTCATCCTCTGCAATTTACTTTGCAAAGTAAATAGAACCTGTTAGAGGTTCCTTCTTTAGTTCTTCAGCACCAATGATGTAAATTTATCTACATCCATATACATCGATTCCTGTTTTCCTCCTATTAACCAAGTTACCAGGTTTCCTCTCTTTGTCCAAGGACACAACTTCAGCTTGCTCAGAATAAGATTCTTTTATTTCCTATAAGATTTTGCCTTTCTTTATTCTCCATCTGCAATTTCTCGTTTCTCTGTAAGTAAGTAAGCATGTTCACATTTTTGCTAAAAATAGAACAAAAGAAAAAAAGCGATGTATATAACATAACCGTCTTCAGCTCTCCTTCGTTTCCCTATAGCTCCTATAGTATCTGCCTTCCTCTCTTTACAGCCAGACCTGTCAGAACAGTTGTCTACGTTCATCCTCTGTTCTCACTCAGCTTCCACTCAGTGTGCAGCCAACTGCCATCTGGTCACTGTCCTCACCACCCCATGAACTTACGGGCCAGGGGCCCAGTAATAATACACTTGGAGTCATTTTCTTACTTGAAGTCTTGGTATTTGAATTACCTTGTGTCTCTGTCTTTTAAAAATTATTCTTTTTCATAACCTCATACTTTTCTAACTTTTTTCTTTTCCCCTCTAAGTTCTGCAGACTCCTTTGTGAATTCTGTTTTCTCAGTTGTCATTTAAAACGACTGCTCCTTAGTGGCCCTCTTCCTTTTCCCTCTGGACTCTCCCATGGGTGATCCTCAATCATCAGATCTTTACTTACTATGTATAGATTAATATCCCCCAAATTGTAAGTACCATTATTATTTCCATTTTATCAATGAAGAGAGTGAGGCTTGCAAAGGTAATTTTCTGAGGCCAAACATCTGCTAAGTAGTGGAGGTTGAATTCAAGCCCTGCAGTCTGGCTCTAGAGCCCCTGATTTTACCTGTGATCAAAAAGCGTTTCTTATTCACATAGCTATGAACCTTATTTATGCCTCTAGTTTGCAGATAGAAAAACAGTCCAAGACAGATGTAAGCCATCTGTATTTTGTAGTTTAGACAGTTCTAGAATGCAGATTCTCCAGTCTAGTGCTCATACTTTTACAGCCTTCTTCTATCTATAAAATATATTAATGAACGATTATGCCTTACTTTGTCTTATGAGAAAGTTAAAAAAAAAAAAACTTAGAAGAGTTAAGATGCTATCTTTCTTAGACCTAATAGTAGAGACCAAAGTAGCTCTCTTCCAGCTCTGTGATGCTGTGTTTCACAGTAAGCCTGGTTTTTGTCTTTATGAAGACGTAATACTTTATTAGGATCATCCTAGGTATCGCAGGTCTCAGGCAGAAATAAGAGTAGATCCTCAGCCATATGTTGCACTTAAAAGAAAATCTAATTGACAATCTTGTACAGTCTGACAAATATCTCCATTAACAAATCTTAATCATGTGGGTGGAAGAAAGGAAGGTGACGAAAATAAAGCTGCTCAAATATATTTCAGCTGTTAAATGTTGCAGTGCTACAGACACAAAGGCTTGAACTGAGCCATTCCATTATCAGTGAAATATAAACTACAAAATATGCCATCATGAGACACACAACTCAGCGATACTGTGAAAGTGTCTGGTTTCTTAAGCGTCTGGTTCCACTCCTTCTTTGGCTCAAAATTCTTTTACTGACAGAATCTTTATCTTACAAGAAAAAGTCCCAAATTGCTTCTCTGAGTTCACCTGCTCTAACCGGCTGGCTATCCCACACTGGTCTCAGTTGTCAGTATTTTGCTTCTGACCCTTGCTCTTGCCTGCCTCTTGGGATTTGACACATTACTTTGGTTTTCAGCTTTGACCCTTAGGACTCAGGTGTTCAGTATGCTAGTGACACAATCCAGCACCACCCTCACTCAGGCCTTGGGCCAGCTGTAAGATAGAAGACAACAGGACAGCATCTAAAGACCATTGAAAAAGGATTAACAATTCTGTAGCCTGCCAAGAGGTTGAAAAATGTTTATAATTTTATGAGAACTCAGAGTTCTTACATATCATTTATAAAAAAAATCCTACCCCCCCCCAAAAAAAAGACTCAAGGAAAACAAACTTAAAGTCTTAACTTAAATTAAAGCCTTCCAGAAGAATATAGACAGGAAAATAAAGAGCAGTATGGAATGAAACTTGCAATGTGGTATGTACACATGTATGCATATATAATGCACTATAAGTATACATAGAATCCAAAATTTCAATGAATAATAACTGGATGTCCAGGAATGCACTCTGTTAAGCACTATGCATGCTAAGGACTAAGGAAACTGAAAAGACAAATATATGTGGCCTCTTGAAATAAATATAAAATCTCTCATAAATTCTGCTTTTCACATAGAAAGCCAACAACAGGAACTAATTTCCAGCAGTGTCATGAATTTTTGATGACTGAATTAGAATAAAAGTCAATCAAATGAAATTTTATCATGTACACTAATTTAAAGCTATTTTGAATATAAAATTTTTACAGTAATAACAAACATTAATTTGATAAAACATGTAACCAACTAATGTTAGAAAACTAAGGAAATACTAAAGTATTAAATTCCCCAATGTAATTAAAATCTAAAATAAACTATTTGAAAAATGCCATATGTTTATTATCCCATAATGTTGAAGAAAGTAAAAATCAATTTAATAGAATGGGATAAAAGACACATGTCCACTCCCTGAGCTGTTCAGGGAAAAAGAAGACCTAAAAAATAATCTTCCCACTGTCAGGGATGTGGAAGAGCAACAATGAAGCTAATGACTTCCTGTCCTTTCACACCTTACCTACAGAATATCAAAATGCCGAGGCTTTGCATCTATCCCATTTACGGTACCCATATGATCTGAGATCCTCTTCCCTTCAAATACACACACACAAAAGGGAACATAAAAAACTGATGTTGGCCACTTTGCAAAAGCACAGGAAAAGATGTTCTATAGGGATATGACCAGGATGCAGTTCCAAAATGTACCCATGGGATAAATAAAATAAATGTTTTTAAAAACATCTTGGAGAAAGACTCACAATAAAAAAATTTCAAGTAATAAGAAAATCAAACAAACAACAAGTTAGCAGAAACAACAGATAGGAGAGCAAATCCCAATCCTTGATATAATAGACTGACAAATATAACTTCTATACAACTAGGTAAAAATAACTATATGTATAACAACTACATACTTGAATAGCTACAGATATATGATCATCTAGGGTAAGATATATAACTATCTATATAGAAGATATATGACAATGTAAGGACTATATCTTTATAAAATGTTTAATTGTAATATGAAAAAATAAAGAGCATTATATAAAAAAAGAATAGATCCATTTTAAAAGGTAAATAGATCTGCTGAAAAGAAAAATGCAGGCACTGGCATTTACAACTAAATCAATAAATTCAAGCATATTAGACATAGCTGAAAAGAAATAGATGAAAGGACAATATGTTAGCAAGATTAATAGACAATAATGATAGAAGGATCTGATATTCATCTAAAAGGAATACCCAGAGAGAGAACAGAGAGAATGGGGAAGAGACCATATTCAAAGTGATAAATGACTCAGATTTTCCCCAAACCCATGAGGTTTGTGAGACTTCACATTCAAGAAGCTGAAAAAGTCTTAAGAATCATAAACAACATTAAAAAAATGAAAATAGAGTAAACATAAATCCCCAACCAAGGCACATCACAATACATTGAAGATAAAGACAATGCATTAAGAAAATAGGGAGCACCTACAGAGGAACCAAAATTCGAGTGACATGAGAGCACAATTTTCCATAGAAGAAATTAAAAATAGACAAAATATTTTCAAAAGCAAAATAGCATTCAAGAATTAGAGAAGACAATTATATTTCAGGAAGACATTTCCTGCTTGTTAACAGAACAATAGAAAAGTAAGAGAAATAATTAAGAAATAAAATTGGTATGGTTTTGTGTGTGTGTGTTTCTTGTATTGGGATTTTTTGGGGGGCCGTTGTTTGGCCATTGTGTCTTCTTCTCAGTCCCTTTGTCAGGGATTCCAATTTTGCATATATTAAACTTTGTAAAGTTATCACAGTTTTGTGGGTGTTTTGTTTGCTTTGCTTTTTTACTTTGTTTTCTAATTCTTTTTTCTCTTTGTGTTTTATTTTGGATCATTTCCCCTGCTATGTCTTCAATTCACTAACCTTTTCTTCAACATCTAATTTGCCATTAAGCCTTTCCAATGTACTTTTCATCTTATACCTTGTAGTTTCTTCCTCTATTAGTTTATTTGAATGTTTCTCAGATTTCATATGTCTACTTAACTTTTTGAACATCTGGAATAAAGTTGTAATAACCGTTTCTGTGTCCTTATCGGGTAATTCCAACATCTGGATCAATTTACGATCTGTTTTGATTGATTGATTTTTCTCTTCATTTGGGTCTTATTTTCCTGTTTCTATGCATGGCTTCTTGAGCTTTATTCTGGAATGCAGATGTTTAGAAACGGTTTGATTCCTTAGTTCTTGCTTTTAGGATTTGTTAAGCGGCACAGGAGCATACTGAACCTGGAGAAAATTAATTATAACTACCGAGGTAATACTCTACCGTTTCATAAATCATGAAGTTATTCAGTCTGGCTACTAGGAGCAGATACAATTTTTATCCCTCAATGAGTACTGGGTGTTATTATCTCTAACCATTTCAGCTTTCTTCTTTCCCAGGCCTTGGGTACTCTCCTCACCTGCATGTGCTGATATAAACTCAGCTGAATACTAAAAGAAAGCTCTCTGGTCTGCCTCTGTGCCGCTCTCCTCTCAGGTACTCTGTCCCGTGAATTTTATCTGTCTGGATCTCCTCAAACACTCAGCTCTCCATGAATTCCTCTCTCTGTGCTGTTTCCTTGAAAGTCTCTCAAGGTAGTAAGTTCAAGCAATAGGGCTTACCTTGTTTGTTTCTCGTTTCTTAGAGATGTCAACTCTTCATTATCTGATAGTTGATGTCATGAAAATCACTGTTTCCTATGTGTTGCTAGGTGTTTTTTTTACTGCTTCAGACTGGAGGGTGAATCCAGTCCTTCTTACTCTATCTTGCTCAAACATGGACACCTCTTCAGAATATAATTGTAAAATGTAATGTATGTATTTGCTTTTACCTGTTTGTGTAGCTAAGAAAGAAGTAATTCCAGGTGAATCATCTGGTTAGCTGTATTTCTTTTTTCCTTCCTGAGTATAATAATTCTATTTGTGAGCCACCCTTGGATAAACTGCACATAAGGAAATTTTGCTTTCTTACTGTTTCTAACATCTTCTTTCCCTAGCGCCTCTCTCCCCTGCAAGAAGTCAGTGCCTCCATGCTGCTCTGGGGTCAACCAGGGACCCTGTTACAGAGACCACCATCATCAATTTCATATGCTTAAAATCTCCCCAAAACTCCCTACCATTGATCTATTTTAGATTTTCTTGCTTCAAGTCCCTAATTTAAGTTAGGAAACTGAAAGTAAACCTCTTTTTGAAATTGGAACTTTCTGGAAGGCCTGATTCACAAAAATGACAAACTCTGAGGAGAAAATTTTGGATGTGGCAGCAGGCTGCCAGGAGCAATATATTAGCCTGGTTACATTGGGTGAAACTTTTCTGCAGTTCCAAGGACCAGAACCACTTACGGTTCTCAACTTACGGTTTATCAGCCTAAGCACTTTATTACCAAGTTCTGCCTTTCTGATTTCTAAAATATAACACATTACTGTATTTTCTAATTAGCCCTTATTTATTCAGGTCATATTCCAGAAATTCATTTTACCTCTCCTGTGACCTATAAATAGTGCAAATATATTTCAAAATTCATGTTTCATTACAGGCGTATAGGCCTTTTAGTAATTAGGATAATGTGGACAGGAAGTTGAAAACTGTTACATTATTATTAGGAAGACAAATTACAAACAATACTTGGAAACTGTTTAGTTAACTAAGGTCTATGGTTATCAAGACAGGAATGGTGGGAATAACAAGAGGTTTTAGTTCTGTCCCAGCTCTGTCACTTACTTTGTCAATGTGTCAAATCACTGAACTTCCATGAGAATAATTGTACTATTTTAAAGTGTAGATAACAAGTAGCTTGCAGGAGTTTTATAAGATTCAGAGTTTATATACAATTCTAAGAATCCAGTTTTCAATAAACGAGGTTGTTACTATTGCTATTGGGAAAAGACTGGGCCCTTTGAGAGGAAACCTTCTCCTATTATCTAGAAAACAAGCAATCAAACTGATGCCACATGAAGGAAAAGAAAAATCTCTTTTTTTTCTTGGCTTTGCCAAATCCTGGAGCATCAATAATCAGCTTTTCCTTCCTGTAAAAAACCATGAAGGGGCTGGGAAGTTAGGAATAGTGCCAAGCTACAAGGAGTATGGAGAAAGTCTTCCACTCTTTCAAGTCTGTATCACAAGAAACATTGTGACCTCACAGTCTTAGTCTTGAAAGCACACACAAGCCCAAGGACTTGAGAGAGAGAGTGAGTGACAGAGAGAGAGAGAGAGAGAGAGAGAGAGAGAGATATTGATTCTGCTCAAATTCAAAGAATAAGTAAAATAAATTAATTAGTAATTGTTTAAAATGAATATTTATTGAGAATGTTTTAACTCTATCCAGATGATTCTCTTTCAGTATTTAATCAGCATATGTGTTTTCCCTGACATGGCCATCCTTAGTAAATATGGGAGAAGGAGCTTAGTCTCCTGAGTCATCCACCGGTGCTCCACTGCTGCACAGAAGTATCCCCTACACCATGGGTTACAGCTCATTTGCTGTCAGTCACCACATCAAAGGTGTGGACTGTGATGTCTCAAGAGCAGTTGTTTCTATCACATTGGCTTCAACAGAGAGACCAGTGTGAGTCATGTTATATCTGTTCATAGCCCAGTTGTAATATTTGCTACCATTCCACTCCCCAACGCTATAAAAGTAATAAAATCGAATTGAAGATCTGGCGAGAGAGAGAGAGGCTTTACGGTAACACTGATGTGTTAGAAATGAGAATTTGACATGTTTGCAACTAGTCTCAGAGGACTTTTTTACTGGCTATTTTCCTCTAAAGGGTGAGGCCTTCTACCAAGTTGCCTCATCTATTCTTCTATCCATTATTCTGTCCCCATCATCTCTCTATTTTCACTCTTACCCCAAAATTCATGATTATTTATTATAAAAAGCAGTTTAGCTACCATCTTCTTGCACAATCCTCTTACAAGCCGTTCTCTTGCACCAACTTCTCTTTTCACCACTCTTTCAATTTCTTCAACCAATATTCCCAGTTTCCAGCTAGTAACTTTGTAATCAAGGTGACTTTCATGTTGATAGGAATGATGCTTCACAGTTTAATGACCAACTCACACTCCAATAGCCTATTTCAGCAACAACTCTCAAGATCACAACTTGCCATCATCCCTCAATATTCCTGTAATGAATGTTTAAAGTCTTCTATGATAACCACTGACCTGTGACACAACATGATTTCAAGAACATCATGTGATTTAATTTTAGTTGATGTGAAAGGAATTTGAGAGACACATAGGGAGAACCTCTGATTTTAGCAACAACCATTTTGAAAACTATCCATGAAGAAAAGATATTCCAACCAAGCAGTGGATTCCTTTGTTCTATTTTTTTTCAATTACAATATAAGAATAAACACGTTATTTGTCAATTTTGAAAAAACAAATACAATCGTTCTGTTAAGATTTTTATTTGCTTACTATGTGTCAGGCACTATCCTGAGCATTTTGCATACTGAAACAGGACTAACAGCTGTTTCTTTGGCCTTCTCTCTGGAAATGCCTGAAGACTAGACCTTTGATTTGCAGCAGCAACTGAAGAATAGTTAGATATTTACCTACATTGATGCAAGATAAATGAAAGTCCCATGGAAGAGACTAAGCCTGTGTAACTCATTGTCAAGGTTGCTTAACAAGTAATTGGGTACTAATGAAATGGAGCTGCCCTGAAATGGGGCTAATCACATAAACCTGATTAGATGTGACTACTCTGTCACATACACATAGTTTGATATAAAAACGGAAGGGAGGATCTCAGAGCTGATGGTTTTCCCCAGCTGAAGTTGTATTCAATCAACTTTATTCCTCTGGCCACCACACCCACAGTGCAGAATGACTGGGACAGCCAAAGCTGTGTCTGGGAATCACGAGACCTCTGCTGTGTTGTTGTTGTGCATGCTATGACACTGGTCCTGCGTGTTTTCCTCAAGACAAGCAGAACTCATGCTTCATGAAGTCTATCGTGAATCTCAAGTTTGATTGTCAATCTGAAGCTGAGACCTGGTGACTGTCACACATTCATTTTTTATTTAATCCTCATAACACTCCTATGCAGTTTAAAATAATTATTCCCAATTTGAGATGAGAAAACATAAAATTTAAATAAAATGATTCAAACACACATAGCTTACAATTGAAATAAATGATCTCTCCTTTCTTGCATATTTTTGAAACTGACATTTTGCTAATACAACTTTTTAGTATTTAAAAACAGCAAATATTTACTTAATATTTTTGTCTAGATATAGCTAATTCTGTTAGTAGCTCTGTGACTTACAATGTATTGTTTGCATATCTAAATTATTTTTGAAATAAAATTCATTTTAATATAAATAATATTCTTTTATGTTTATTGAAGACTTTTTTGCCTACTTATAGAAAGTATAGAACCTATAACAAGATTAAAGAAAAATGTTGCAATCCCTTGTAATCTCAATATCCCATGATAATTGTTGTTAAATTTCTAGAAACTATGATATAAAGAAGCTTTGGTATATATACATATATTTGTTTGTGTATGTCTGTGTGTCTGTGTGTCTGTATGTGTGTGTGTGTGTGTGTGTGTGTGTGTGTGTGTAGATAGACAATGAAATAGCACTCAGCCATAAAAGCAATGAATTAAAGTCATTTGAAGCAATCTGAATTAAAATGGAGACTATTATTCTAAATCTAAGTGAAGTAACTCAGGAATGGAAAGCCAAATATCATATGTTCTCACTCATAAGTGGGAGCTAAACTGTGAGGATGCAAAGGCATAAGAATGTCACAATGGACTCTGGGGACTCCGGGGAAAAGGGTGGGAAAGGGGTGAGGGACAAAAGACTACAACTGTATACTGCTCAGGTGACGGGTGCACCAAAATCTCACAAATCACCATTGAAGAACTTACTCGTAACTAAATACCACCTGTTCCCCCAAAAACACATAGAAAAAAAAATTTCTAAAATGTTTCCCTCCAGAAACATTGTTCCTTGGTTTTCCAAGCATGTTTTTTACACCACAAATTTCATATCATAGATTACATAAAATTTAAAATCTGCTGTGTGGTTTTTTTTTAACCTTTCGAAAAGCAAAAACGACCTTTTGACTAAGTGCTGACATTCTTCCCTGCTCCCTGGCCACTGTAGTACATTTGGGTCTGTTTGCTCATCTTCCACACGCCTTTCTTAACCTATATTAAAAATGTTATCTTCACTAGTTTTATTCCTGGGCTTTTGTGATACAGAATCAAGATAACCAAAAAGAAATTTTAAAAATTTAGGAACCTAGGAGAGGGGACTTACACAAGAAAGACCAGAAATTTATTTCTGGAGGAATAAAAGAACCCATGAGGAGGATTTCAAGAGAAAGTTCTAACCTTTTTCAGGGGTTAGACCTTAGGAAGTAGTAAGAGACACAGAGCCTGTAACAATGGAGAAATAATATTTTTACAGGATATTGCGAACATACAATGGAGAAAGATATTTCTCTGTGCCTTATATTACGATTATACATGTCTGTATATGTGTGTGTTCCTTAAGAGACTGCAGGAAATATTTAAATTGCTTCAATTTACTTTTAATTGCCAGATTGTGTTTATTTCTTTGATCCCAAAGCATCACAATTTATGTTTCAAGCATTTTATTAGTATAAAGGTGCAAATTTGATTAATAATGTTAAGCTTATTTCTAATTTTTCACTGCTATACATAACATATGGTTTCCTTCACATGCTAATTTTTACTCTCATTTTCTACTATTTCTCCTAGAAGAGTTACTGAACCAATGAGTAAGAACACTCATATTTAAGCCTTGAATCCATAGTGTAAATTATTTTAAAGAACTTTTCTCTAGATTGTTTGTGTTCTCTCTTCTTATTCTAGTAAGTATTCCATAGGATGGGCATCATGATAGTTACTGAATTTGTAAGGACTCAACTCTTTATCTTCTGACTGGGTCTCTCCTTTGAACTTTGTAGGGATATCTCCAACTGCCTGCTGGATAGCTTCACCAGCATGTCACTCTGATATTCCAAAATAAATACATTTAAATTGTAACAATTCATCCTACGTTTTCCGTGGGTTACCATTTTAGATATGTCATACCATTATTTAAGATACATAAACTGGGGGCCTGGAAATCATTATTCATTATCCTCCCTTTTGCTCTCACCCATTTCTCATCAAAGAATAAGTTAATGTTCCCCTGAAGTACCGAAGCCCGCTGTGCTTCATCCTTACCAGGACCAAACCACTAGGTTTCTCTACCTACAGCCTTGCTTGCCCTATCTTAGTCCCTCCTCATTTGGTCAAGTCTGAGCATGTCAGGGTTCCTATTTAAAGTCCTTCAGGCCGGGCGCGGTGGCTCACGCCTGTAATCCCAACACTTTGGGAGGCCGAGGTGGGCGGATCACGAGGTCAAGAGATCGAGACCATCCTGGCCAACACACTGAAACGCCGTCTCTACTAAAAATACAAAAAAAAAAAAAAAAAAAAATTAGCCTGGCGTGGTGGCGCATGCCTGTGGTCCCAGCTACTCAGAAGGTTGAGGCGGAAGAATCTCTGGAACCAGGGAGGTGGAGGTTGCGGTGAGCCGAGATCGCACCACACTGCACTCCAGCCTGGTGACAGGGCAAGATTCTGTCTCAAAAGGAAAAAAGAAAAGGAAATAAAAGAAATAGTCCTTCAGTGGCTTTCAAGCCCCTTTCATGGCACTTTCCAACACAGGAAGTGTAGGCTAAAGGGTGCCAGAGCTGCAAAGGCCACCAAGTGATCACCTCTGGTTGTCAACCGTCTTGACTTCATGAGCAAGTCTGGTGCACAGATGTTATCCTCTCTCTACAGGCCGCAATGTGAAAACATTTGGGAACCTCTGCCTGCAAGAAAATTCTAGTATAAGATAATTCATTATTGCATTTAAAGCCTTTAATTACGTGGACACCGCCCACACACCTTCATCTCATATCACTTCCCACTGTTTCATTTTTCCATGAAGTCCCAAATGCACGGTGCCCTTGATTGTTCCGTGCCCTTTTCCCGCTTTCACTCTTTCTACTTTTTCCCTCACACCAGTCTTTGCCACACTTTAAGAATCAATAATCTACCAACTTCCACGTTAACCTATGGATTAGCATCTCTTAAAACCTAGTCTGTAAATGACATGAATCAGAATTACATACAACTTATATTTTAAATTGATTTTTTGGTCCTACCCAGGAACAATAAAATCACAGCATCTGGAGTTGGAGCTCAGAAACTCATCACTTAGATGACTGCCACCTCCCATGTATTTATTCTACACATTAATTTTTTTAATCCAATGTCATGCACACAACCTCACTGACCAATGTACTTTATAAAATATGATTACATATATGTCATGAAACAACAAAAGCATATTGAGTTAAATGTCTGAAACTTCATAAATACAAGTTTACCAGCCATGGACAATAAACAGTAAAATATCTACTAGAAGAAGGACATAATAAAAACCATCCTTATTTAAAAAAAATAGTTATATTAATGGCAAGAACTACAACTGACCCTAAGAATTAATGAAATATATCTTTGTGACAATCTGTAATCTGAGCATTTCTAGTATGTATTACTGCCTATTAGAGTTAAAAAGGATACCTTAAAAAATGTATATGATAGAATACATGTTTGGTAATGATATCTGGATTTTTAAAAGCCAGTTTATTCCCAAAGCTGATGAGTTTCTGAAATTCTATCATCAGTCACACAACAAATTCCCTTTGAGGATATACATTATGTTGACATTTAAAGTTATACGTGCAGCACATGTAGCTGGTGATGAACACATAATAAATTACCTTTAATACCTGTATTTCTTATGGTTTTGAGTAATCGATTATTATTCACAGGTGGAACCTACTTAGAAGCTTGATTGACGATCTTTTCACTGCATCTCTCTCCCTTACGTTTTTCTGATTTATGATTGACAATTATATTTACATGAATGCTTCCCTTTATAGAGCCAAAAGTCTGGATGCAGAGTTTCCATGATGCATCTATAGAAGGCTATTTAATTCAGAAGGACCAAAGTGTTTGTCCACGGTCTTAGGAATAGTGACATTGGTATTTTCAAATTCTGACTGTGTGATATGCTTGTGTGAAAACTATTCACATTAATAAATAATTTAAGAATCTAAATCAACAATTTAGTGGCTTTACTTGTGCACCCCAAGCCTTAGATATCTCTGTAAAATGGAAATAATAAAATCTTCATCACAAGCTTTGAATTAAATGAGATAAACTTTGTAAAAACATTCAGCCTCATGTCTGGCATAGATAAATTGGATAACAGAGGTTAGTTGTATCTGGTAGGCAAAGAAAGCATGAATCATAGAGTCCTCTAATTAAAAAAAAAGATTTTAGAGATTTATTATCTTGAAAAACAAGGAATATGGGAATAAAAGGGTAGCAGGTAGTGGGCTGCTTCCACTATTGACATTAAGTCCTTCTATATGGACACAATTGCATCTTTCCAAGCCTACAGAAAAATTAAGTTTATGCAAACTCTGAATGTCAGGCAGTTCATATAGCTAGCCTGCTAGCGGAAGCAGCTGAGCAGAAAGAATTAAACAGCACATACATTTCCCGATTTCAGTTACTCCATAGAGGGGTTGTAAAAAGAAAGCCAGAAAACAAAAGAAATTTGATATGATGAGATTAGTAAAGAGAAAGCAATTTGTATTTACATCTATAATTATTTCCGTTTATAATTACAGAAAGTAATGCTTTAATTATTTTATAATTGCTTTAGGAGAAATTGTAAAAATATAGTTAATACTATAATGAGTAGCTGTTAAGGCTTCTTTTAAGACTCTTAGTCCATGAAAGTATTAAGTAGCTTCTTGCAATATTGTGTTTGATGTAATTTTCAGGCACTTATATATAAAATGTAAAGCTTTACATTTCATTTTTCTTCGCTTTCCTTACCCACCTCTGGTGTAGGTGCTAAGACCATGTGAAACGGGGTTGGAGAGAAGTGAGAATTCCTAGTCTACAAACTATATCTGCTGTTTACAAATCAGGGTTTGGGAGGACTTTTTTTTTTCCAGGAAAAAAATAGACCTAAATAATAAAGTTTTCATTTCACCTTTAAAATCTTTTCAGAGTAAAAGTGTTTACAATTTTAACTACTCCCCTACTCTTGTGACTAGCATCTGCCAAGGCAGGAATGGTGGATGTGTAACCTAGATGAACCTCATAGTGTAGTCTTTTTGGTTTTCCACATAATTGTCCTGATAATTCCCAGATGGATGACTCTTTTCTCTACATCAGAATTCTTGGAACCTTTAAATACTTATTTTACTTTAGGCAAATTAGTGAGAGCAGATCGCTAATGAGGCTGAGTTTTTGGTTTAATCTCCACACAATTCAGTTGGCTTTGCACAGAGACCAGCTTTCTACAACAAGTAATTGTGTCTAGTCAGATGATCTCAAATTTGTGGTTTTGAATACAAGGAGAGAAAATGAAATTACCTCAACAAATTGAGCATCACCATTGAGATAATCAGTTGTGGGTTTGCAGCAATAACTTTTTCACAGAGATGATGCGTTATTATGATTGTGTTTCTGTCTATAATTTTTACTGCACAGTAAAATAACTTGTAATCACTGTTTTGAACCCATAATAAAAGACAGTAATCTTTTGATGCCCCAAGTGATGAATGCAGTTTGTTTAAAAAAAGTCGGTTAAAAAATTGAACATTCGAATATGGAAGACAGCCAAACTATTTGTCCCAAGGAAATATGAAAACATGTTTCCACCTAATTCTAGTGCTATTTTACATATTGATCAGACTCTAAGTTAATTTCATAGGGCAAATTTACATAGGAGGAAATTTCTGAACCCTTAATTCAAAGTGAAAGGCTGAATATGTAAAAAGTAGAGACAGTGAAAAGAAGGAAAAAAATAAGAGAAAAATATGGGCACATTGTTTAGCATAATCTTTCTTCTACCACATGCTAACATAAGAATATTCATATCATGTCTCTTGAAACATAACAACTATTTGTTCCATAAATATTTATTGAGCACTTACTATGTTTAAAATATCCACTGTAAACCAATTTGCACATGAGATTAATTTTGCTCAATAAAAGTGCTATTAATCAAGTAGTTTTTATAATCATATATCAGAGTTTTATTTACAGTAAATGTTATAGGTTGAATTGTGTCCCCAAGGTATGTCAGAGTCCTAACCCTCAGTACCTTTGAATGTGACCTTATTTGTAAATTGGATTTTTGCATATGTAATCAAGATAATATGGGGTCATTAGGGTACGTCTATGGCAATACGACTGATGTCCTTATAGGAAGAATAGAAGAGAGGTAGAAAGATAAAGTGAGAGCATCATGTCATGATAGAGGTGGAGGCTGGAGTGACGCAGCTGCAAGCTAAGAAATACCCAGGACTGAATGACACCACTAGAAGCTAGGAAAAGGCAGGTAAGGATTCCAAGTAGAGTCTCAGAGAGAGCAAGATACTTCTAACTTTTTATTTCAGACTAATAGCATCCAGAGCTATGACAGAGTAAATTTATGTTGCTTTAAGCCACTCAGTTTGTAGTACTTTGTTACAGTAACCCTAGGAAATGAATTTAATAGCCCCAAACTGAAGGGAACAGAGATGTCCTTTAGTAGGTGAATGTTTAAGCAAACTGTGGTATATCTATATAAAGGGATATTATTCAATAACAAAAAGAAATGAACTATCAAGTCACAAAAGCACATGGAGGAACCTTAAATAAATATTGCAATGGGAAAGAAACTAACTCAAAGAGGCTACATATTGTATGGTTCCAACTTGATGACATCCTATAAAAGACAAAGCTATAGAGATCAGTGGCTGCCTGCCAGAGAATCGAGGGTGCAGAGAAGCACAGCAGATTTTTAGAATAGTAATTATTCTGCGTAGTACTTTAATGGTTCATTTGTCAAAATATACAGAAGTTTACAGTACAAAGAGTCAATCCAATTGCATGCAAATTTAGGAAATCATTTAGGAAGTCAAGGAAATCCCAGGAAGTAATTCAACCTGTGACACAACAATCTAACTGCATTACAAATATATGAGATGATCTCACAGAAGGGGTTGGGGGAAAAACTGTTCACCTAAGTAGTTTTGGAAACAAGTAGACCCTGAAAAACTAAAGACAAAAGGAAATAGGTATCCTGTACTTAAACGGATAAAGTTGTTTCCCATAGGTGTATGGGTTAACAGTGTAATACTGCTATGTATGTATACTGAATTTAAACAAGTGAATAAATGGCAGATAGTGGAAATCAGGTTTCTCACTGTTGGAATTGGAGTTTACAGATAAGCAAGGAGAGACAGCTAAAATGATCCATGTGAAAATGGAGTTAGAGGCATCCATATGAACTCATGTTTAGCTTAATACAGACAGCACAGATTTACATACAGAGGTATTTATAGAAACATGCGTATACATAGGCTAGTACATAGACACATATCCGTGCTCTTTCATCCGAGATTGCCTAAAAGACATGACACCCCAGCAGCAACAAGCACACCTCACATCCAGATCTTGGTTTCTGTTACCATTCTCCGATAAAAGGAACCAGGGCTCCTTGGAGAAATGGTGGTTTATGATAGGATTGGGTCAGGAATACACAAGATGAGTCTGAAATAGATTTTAGAGCCAGAAAGGAAGAAAATCATTTTTAAAAAAGCACCCCACATTGATGGGGAGTATGTCAAAAGAGAATAGGAGCCAACCAAAAAGAACTCCCAAAGGTCAAAGCTGGAACAATTTGAGTAACAAAATGAAGTAGTATCAAATTTTAACCAAGAGTGTAAAATAAATGTCAATAAATTCATACTGATATATAAATAAACAATTGAATAAACTAATAAATGAAAGAGAAGAGCCAGATCTCCTATGCAAAATAATTTCAAATAATTTATGTAAATTTTTCCCTCCAGGAGGGAAATCATGACTCCAGACTTCTTAAGTGTAGGCTGCACACAGTGACTTCCCTTCTTGAGGGCAGTATAGAGAAGAATGAAAGAAATAACTTTACAGCTATCAGAGAAACCCAATAACACCACCTTCCAGGCGATTAAGGTTAACATCAGCAGTCACATATTATGTTGACTGTATAAATCATGGATAATATTATTGATCTGATATAATAAGGCTAACCCTTTGCCTTTGTGGTCTTCAACCCAATAGCCCATAACTCCAGTTTTACCATGAAGAAAACATAAAACTAACTCTAATATTGGGAGAATCTATAAAATACCCAGCCAGAACTCCTCAAAACCTTCAAGGTCATCAAAAACAAGGAAGGCCTGAGGAACTGTCACAGCTAAGAGGAACCTCAGGATACAAGACAGCAAAATGTATGTGATATTGTGGATTGGATATTAGAACAGGAAAAGGATGTCAGCTAAAATCTGAATAAACTACATGCTTTAGTTAATAATAATGTGTCAATACTGCTCAGTTAATTGTAACACATCTACCATAATAATATAAGATGTCAATAATAGGGGAAAGTGGGTTTATATGAACCCTCTGTACTATCCTCTCAATTTTTCTGTAAATCTAAAACTTTTCTAAAATAATAAAGCATATATGTTACAAAAAGTTAAACAATGTAAGACTTAAAAAATTCAAAAATGTCATTAGAAATGAAGATTATTATAACAAGTGCTATGAACATTCAATTACTAATTTATTTATTTCATAACTATTCCATAAGTGACTACCCTGAGTTAGGCAGTAGCTACCCATTGACTTGGGATATGTCTCTTAGCAAAACACTCATCGTTCCTACAACCATGTCCTATAATCCCACAGGTAAAACATAAATAAATCAATATGAAAATAATCTTTTCAAACCGTGATGCACACCATGAAAGAAAAATGCAAAGCACAATGTAAGTGCAGATAGTAATGCTGGTATGAATAGAGGATGGTGTGAAAGGGGTGATGATATTTTTAAAGGAGAAAATGGAGCTCCTCAGAGATTTCCTGACAAATCAGCAATACAATTGAAAATAGAATGAAAAACTGTAACTTTTCTTGTTCACTCACATTTTGGTATTTGATATTGTAAGACCATGAATGATAATTTTTGAAAATCACCAAAGATGAAAAGAAAGCATGCAATTCTCCAGAAAATCTCATTTGCCTAAGAGAAATATCTAACAAAAGAAGCCACAGTTAATTCTATTATGTGATGTAGGAAACACTGGATAACCTTCATGGAGTAGGGATGATTTAACTGTAAACTGATGAGATTATTTTATTTATGAAGAAGCAAAAAGATACTTTTTTTCTCACATTAATAATTGGGTAGGTGCTTTATAAAATGCCACTGCAAGGACATAACTTGCATAGTGAATATCAAAGTTTTCAATGTTTCTACACAGGCAGAATTTTAAGAATATGTGATTAATCCTTAATGAATAACATCAACCTTCTCTGATCTATTAAGCAAATTCAATTATTTATTAATACTGGAATTAAGATTGAATAAACCAGACCATATTTAATCTTTATAGGTTCTATTTGTTCTTCATTCTTTTGGGTATTTTAGAAAGAAAGTACTTTTTAAAATTACTCCATTCAAATCAGTTATTTAGTAATTGCTAAGGGTTTTTAGAAGATTGAATGCTACCCCAAACTCTTTGACATTGTTCTAATAACTCTAATAGTAATTTTATCAAACCACATTTTATTTACATGCTATGACCACGCTTTAAATATAGATTAAAACAGTTACTTTTAAATCAGTCTAGATGTGGCATTTAGATTGTAAATATTTAGTTAACTCCCAAATTTATAAAGGACTAGAGAAAGAAACATTGCTTTTCTAATTCACGATATGGTAGTTTCTGTAAAACCCTTCACAGCAGATTCAAAAAGTTCATTATAGAGTACTCTTATTATTTAAAACAATCTTTGAATAATGGATCACAGGAGAGTCTCTTTCTAATAAGTTTCTCTTTTAGTACATCAGAAGCAAAAACTAATAGCTCTTTTTGAATTATTAAAAGTTAGTTGGTCTCACACATTAGAACAAGTTTTGCAAAATGATGGAACAGGTATGAAAACCATCAGGACAAATTCATTGCAATTTCAAGTTAGGAGAATGTCTACCTGCTCAGGAACAGAAAGCGAATGTCACTTCCTGAACTCTGCTCTAATATTCTTCATGTCATGTATCCTCAATTGGCACTCATAAAGGGCGTTAGACAAAAAGATAAACAGCTTTTCCCTGGTAGCTGAGCAAGGCAGAACTCTAAATCAAAAATACAGTATGGAGTTGGAGGTGATTATTTTATCTTAAATTTAAGGGAACGTGTTTCAAAGTTCAAAAGGAAGAATCATTAATTCCCTCAGTTAATGTGATATTAACAACTGAAATTTATTTCTGCCTTTCTTTTTATGTTCTGAGACAGAGTGTAGCTCTGTTGCCCAGGCTGGAGTGCAGTGGCGGGATCACGGCTTACTGCAGCCTCAACCTCCCTGGCTCAAGCAATCCTCCCACCTCAGCCTCCCTAGCAGCTGAGACTACAGACACATACCACAATGCCCGTTAATTTTTTACATTTTTTTGTAGAAATGACATCTTGTTATGTTGCCCAGGCTGATATTGAACTAAGCTCAAGTGATCTTATTTCAGGCTTTCCAAATGCTGGGATGACAGGCTAGAGCCACTGTGTCTGGATAACTGGTATTTCTTTGTTTGCTATTATGTTCTGAGCAGAGTGTTAAAGTCCTTATGCATTATCACTTCATGGAAGTAAGGAAGTAATTACACGTAAGTTAAGAGCCCACACTCCAGAACCAGATCTCCAAGTTAATGCTCCAGATCCACCATTCACTGGCAGTATGGCCTTGGGCAAATTACTAAACCTCTTGGTGCCTCAGTTTCTTCAGCTGCAAAATGGAATTAATGATCAATTCTACTTGACAGGGTGATTATGTATATAAGAGTGAATAACATTTATATTCAGCTCGTATTGTTTATCTTTTCTCCTAAATACTCTCTTTGAAGAGAGGGATACGTTTATATTTAACTATTCTGATGATTCCTAGCATTATTACGTAGTAGGTTCTTAAAAAAGATTTATTGTGTTACTCAGAGCTTCTGGTCACCTGTGTTTGAAATGAAGAGCTTGTTAAATTATAGTTTCCTAGGATCTACTATAAAGACACTAAGTAACTGGTGCTAGACTTGACAGGCTGCACATTTTAACCAAGCGTTCCAGCTCTGACATGCATCAAAGTTTGAGACAGACTGGTATAGCAATTTGAGTCTTTCTTTCGTCTTCTATAAAATGTGAATTACTATAGTAGTATCTGTCTTACATGGTTGTTGTAAGAAGTAAATGAAATATAGCATATATAAAATGTTTAACACAATGTTAACAATTTTTACTACTAGATACCATATTACTCACTTGGTTGGAACACAGAATTTATGTCGAGAGTACTAGGTGATAAAAGTAGAAAGGAAGGCTGGTTCTAGATTGCAGAATGTTTTGAAGTTAGGTAGAAAAAAACTCACTAAAAGGTCTACACTAAGTGTTTTGATTGAGAAAACAATATCATTATATCTTGCCAACAAATATATTAACACAGACAAAAGTCTACCTGCTTAAAAATAGAAGAAAATAAGACTTCAAATTTACTTTTTAAAATAAATAAAAATACTGTGCCGAAGAATAAATCTAACAATTACAAAGTATTTAGAATCTATCAATAAAATCACCTACCCAAAGAGAGCAAAAACAAATGATGTATATGTAATTATCAATTTATAATTATTATAATCTTAATTAAAGATATTACATATTCATTTCCTTTAAAGCAAACCGCAGCAAACTCTAGGAATTTTCATATATATTGCATTGAATGACAAAGCTCTTTACCATAAACAACATCATAAATTCACTTCACATTTATTTTATATCTTATTTCTTTTTTCTTATTTCTTATTTCTCCTCCTACCTGCACAACTAAACACAGCACTTCTCTTCCTCAGTTCACATTATCTGGGGCCCACTTTAAGTTTCAAGGAGGGTAAATAAGTACTTAAATAACAACTCTTTAACAAGTATATCTCTGAAAAAAAATCATTTGTGCATGTGTGCTGCAGTCAAGTATTTTACTGATCGTTTGTTAAAGTTTGACTTGGCTTCTCCCTGCTTGCTTCCAGCTACGTACCCAAAGCATTTACTCATTCCTTCACCCAAACTCTGATATATGTTCAGCTATAAACCGTACAAGTAACAATCTCACTGGTGCAGCCACAGAAGGTGACCCAGATTACACAACACTGTGTGCTAACGCCAAGTTGTCTTGTTCAACGACAGCTGCTCTATGCTTTCCCTTATTGAGATTCAGATTCAACAGACACAAATCACATGGTCCCTTTAACAAGCACATACTCTCCCTGTCTTCATTTTAAACGTGTTCAATAGCTACTGTCCTTCATAAACACACAGCTGGGGCTGTTTGGTCTCCTCTGATTTTCCATCCTGCCATAGAACTGACAAGATTATCCCAGAAACATTGCTCTTGTTTCTATTTGGGGAAGTTCATGGGAAATAATATCTTCATTTATAAAACAGAAACACATAACAGCAAAAACCCATTTCTCTTGTGGAAGAAACACTTTGAACCATTACTTTTTGGGAAACATTGAGACTATCCTCCTGATTATGAGAGCGAATGTTGCAATACAGAGTGATTTAAAAGTGAAGATAAATATAGTATGTGGAATAAAATGAAATATTGCTCATGAATAACTTTCTTTTAAAGGATATCAATTAGTAAGTGCCAAATCTATTTTGTAAAAGTGTAAACACAACAAATATCTTCTTTTCTATGTTAGCATTTCATTCTCCAGCTCACTACTACAAAAGCTAAAAACAAAATTTCCGCACATGAATACCTATTGGAAATCATAGAATCTTAAAATTGACTGTTCACGTAGACTGGCATCACTGACTTTTTTTTTTAACACAGAACACTTAAAAAAAAAAAAACAAATAAAAACTTCCTTTTTTAGCATTGTATTTTATAGAACATGCAACATTATCCATTATTTGTAAGAAATATAATAAGCCAGAAATAAACCAGGAAAAATGCCCAAAGTTCAAGACATGGGAAAGGCTTACTTTTTATGTAGATGAGCAGTGAGAAACTGAGGTAGAAGATAAGAAAGTACTTAATGTTCTTAAGTGCCATGGTCTTCCTTAGAGAACATCCTCTGATGGATTGTTTCTGGTGGCCTGGTCCCAGTCTGGCTCCTGATGCCTGTCTATCTCAGAGAGGAGCAGGTGCCTCAGAACTCCCAGGTGCCATCTCTGTCCTACCCCACTTACAGCTCCTTCACAGCAAACACAGGGACTTGGATTCAAAAAGCAGTCTGTGCTTCTTAGCATCACTTACACTGGAGGATGGGGTGATTTTTCAAACCTGGTGCAGATTTTTTTCAGGCTGGATTGGATTCATCCCCACCTCAAGCCTTTGATACGAGTTTTCTTCTGTTAATGCTGGCTCCTCCAAAGGTCCTACATTAGGATAGTGTCTTCATTTGCTCTCAACAGAGGGATTAATTTCTGATAACTGTCTTGCCGCACAATTATGATCTGGCAACTTTTAAAGGAATATCATATGTTCCTATGTATTTACTTTCATCTTCAGAACACAATTCACAGACATTTTTTTCTGTTTATAAATTATATTCCCACAAATCAGATTTCTGTTGTTTATAAGTTGTGGCAAGATAGAAGAAAACTTAAACAACTGCATAACATGAACAGAGTTCTGGAGATCATTTAGGGGCAGATTTTGTCCACAAAATCTCATTTTATTCTCGGTTCATGAAATAACATGCTCTGGGATTTCTTGAGCTTTTGTTTTACCGTAACTGATGAATGCAAACATGTTTGCTTATTTAGAAAATATATTTGTTTTAAATACAACAATATTTTTCTCAGATTAAATTGTTCAAGTCCTTAAAATTGTATTTGTGTTAGATACTTCATGAAAACATCCATTAATTAAAATCTGAATGCTTTCTTCTCTAATTGGCGTTAGTGATAGTATAGAGCCTTTTTCCATTGTTAAAACTGTTCACTTGTTAACCTTTAAAATGCAATTTCCATGGCTGATTGTTACAAAACTTTATAAATCTGCCAGCTTTTTAAACTATATAATGTATATTTTGAAGTCTTTATATTTTCTGCCCATGTGTCTAATATTTTGATAATCAACTTTATGCCTTTTATTAATATTATTCTCTCACATACTCCCAGATTTACTTGTAGAGTTTATCCATTTAAAATTATTTAATTTTGATAAAATTCATGACAATTATTATTTAAAAAATTTTTCTTCTTCTCATGCAAATAATTTAACTTGGGCAATTTAACAATTAGAGTAAAAGAATTTCACATTACAGAGGCATTACTAACTGCCTATTTTAATCCCTGTGTTTTGTCAGTTGGAGAATTGAGAAGCAGGGCAATTATTCTGTGTACCCAGAGTCATCTGGTGGGCCAGTGTCAACATTAGGACCAGAGTCTTCCCATGATTTCTAGAACATTAGTTCTTCAATAAATCTTGTGAAGTCTCTTTTTATCTTTATTCTTACATTAGAATTAACCTACATGTCCATCAGTGTATGATTGGATAAAGAAAATATGGTGTATATATAACACGATGGAATAGAATTCAGCAATAAAAAATGAAATCATGTGTTTTACAGCAACATGGATGGAACTGGAGGTCATTATCTGAAGGAAAACAACGCAGAAACAGAAAAATGAATAATGCATGTTCTCACTTATAAATGGGAGCTAAATAATGTGTATACATAAATGTAGAATGTGAAATGATAGATGATGGAGACTTGGAAAGGTGCAGGGATTGGAGGAGGGATGGATGATGATGAGTTACTTAATTGGTATAATGTACATACATTGGCGATGGATACACTAAAAGCCTAAACTTCACTACTGTGCAAAATGTCCATGGAACAAATTGCACTTGTGCCTTTTAAATACATACAAATAAACATTTTTTAAGAGATAAAAGAATGCATTTATTTTATAAAGGAAGAACAGGGCATCATAAACATGATTAGGCCTATTTGAAAATAAACCAAAGATAAATTGTAAAAAAAGTAATTAAAATACTTTGAAAAATTTAAGTCATAACTTAAATAATAGATGGCACTGCAATAAGCTAACTAGAAGATAGATCTGGAGATTTTTTAGAATAGATCAGTGTGAGATAAGGAGTTGGTGGAAAAGGATAAACAGTAAAGAGACAGGAAAAACAGAAAGTTCCATTTCAGAAGCAAGGAAAAAAATGGGAGAAGGTAAGTACCAAGAACTAATGGACTAGAGTTTTCAGATATAATAAATATGACTCCTCCAATTTGGAAAAGCTCACTGAATCCCTAGGAAATATTACATTTAAAGTGTGCCAAAATAATTGCAACCAAAAACAAAAATTGACAATTGGGGCCCAGTGAAACCAAAGAGCTTCTGCAAAGCAAAAGAAAATATCATTAGAGTGAACAATCTACAGAATGGAAGAAAAGTTTTGCAAACTAGGCATCCAAGAAAGGTCATACATCCAGAGTCTATAAGAAAATTAACAGTTCAAGAAGCAGAAAACAACCCCGTTAAAAAGTGGGTGAAACACATGAACAAACACTTCTCAAAAGAAGACAAAAACATCAAACAAACATGTAGCCAAATGCTCAACATCACTGATCATCAGAGAAATGCAAATCAAAACTACAATGAGATGCCATCTCACACCAGTCAGAAAGAATATTTTTTGAAAGTCAAAAAACAACAGATGCTGGTCAGGCTGCAGTTGAAGGGAACACTTATACACTGTTGATGGGAATGTAAATTAGTTCAGCCACTGTGAAAATCAGTTTAAAGATTTCTCAAAGAACTTAAAACAGAAATACCATTTAATCTAGCAATCTCATTACTGGGTATATACCCAAAGGAAAATAAGTTACTCTACAAAAAATACACATGCAATCATATGTTCATTATAGTGCTATTCACAATAGCAAAGACATGGAATCAACCTAGGTTTCTGTCAACAGTGGATTGGATAAAGTAAATGTGATACATATACACCACAGAATACTATGTAGCCATTAAAAAGAACAAAGTCACGTCCTTTGCAAGAATATGCATGCAGTTGCAGGCCATTATCCTAAGCGAAATGATGCAGGAAGAGAAAAATCAAACACCCCATGTTCTCACTTATAAATGGGAGCTAACACCAGTTAGAATGGCAATCATTAAAAAATCGGGAAACAACAGATGCTGGAGAGGATGTGGAGAAATAGGAACACTTTTACACTGTTGGTGGGAATGTAAATTAATTCAACCATTGTGGAAGACAGTGTGGCGATTCCTCAAGGACCTAAAAATAGAAATCCCATTTGACCCAGCAATCCCATTACTGGGTATATATCCAAAGGATTATAAATCATTCTACTACAAGGACACGTGCACACGAATGTTCATTGCAGCACTGTTTACAATAGCAAAGACCTGGAACCAACCCAAATGCCCAACGATGATAGACTGGATAGGGAAAATGTGGTACATATACACCATGGAATATTACGCAGCCATCAAAAACGATGAGTTCACGTCCTTTGTAGGGACATGGATGAACCTGGAAACCATCATTCTCAGCAAACTGACACAAGAGCCGAAAATCAAACACCGTACATTCTCACTCATAGGCAGGTGTTGAACAATGAGAACACATGGACACAGGGAGGGGAGCACTACACACTGGGGTCCGTTGGGGGGGAAATGGGGGAGGGGTGGGGGGTGGGGATGTGGGAAGAGATAGCATGGGGAGAAATGACAGATACAGGTGAGGGGACAGAAGGCAGCAAACCACACTGCCATGTGTGTACCTATGCAACAATCTTGCATGTTCATCACATGTACCCCAAAACCTAAAATGCAATTAAAAAAAAAGTTTATGAATGATAGATTAATGGTTAGTAAACCTACATGCACGACTATGTCATTGTTCAAACTGATCATTCTTCATAGAGAGCAGTAAAGGTCTTTGCTCAACTACTGCAAGAGCTATCTGCCCTCTCTATAGTGAGGAGTTGTTTTGACATATCAAACTTGAGAGTTCTTATTAAGTAGGGTCTGCAAGATAAGGTGCAAAACAACAAACTGGAAAAATTGGAACTTAAACAACATTATCGTAGAATAATTTCACAGTTGACTGAGTGGACAAAGAATACTGTACACAGATGTTCTGAGTGTCTATCAGATAGTTGCAGTAGCATCTTCTTTTTAAGGAAAAATGAAGACATTCTTTCCTTATAAGATCAAGGTTGCTTCAGCTCTTGGTATATCTGTTTAAGTTACATTTTCAGTAATAAGGAAATTTAAATCTGCAAAAGATAATTCATTTATTGAGAATATTATTTAATTCAATGATCAAAATCAATATACAATAAACATTATCTGGCCAGGAACGGTGGCTCACACCTGAAATCCCAGCACTTTGGGAGGCCGAGGCGGGTGAATCACTTGAGGTTAGGAGTTCGAAACCAGCCTGACCAACATGGTGAAACCCCATTTCTACTAAAAATACAAAAAAATTAGCCAGGTATGGTGGCACATGCCTATAATCCCAGCTACTCAGGAGGCTGAGGCAGAAGAATTGTGTGAACCCAGGAGGCTGAGGTTACAGTGAGCCAAGATCACGCTGCTGTACTCCAGCTTGGGCGACAGAGTGAGACTTCATCTAAAAATGAAATAAATTAAATAAATAAATAAACATTATCATCACAACCCTAACTGGAAATGTGGGAACATCATGGATGAGGAATGACAAAAGTATCTGGCCATCTTGGCTTGCAATGCAGTTCAGCATCACAAAAATAAGTACTACATTGGTCCAAAAGGTGCTAAAAATAAAAGGTTATTTAACAGCTAACTCTATCAAGTCATGACAGGAGTCACATACTGCAGAAGGCACATTTGGAAAGACTCTCTCAAGATGTGATCATTTTATTGATTCAAAATGGATAAAGCTCTCCTGTGAATACCTAAGGATATTAAATTCCACTTTTCAGTGAATGTTAATGTAACAGATACCCCTCATCTGTACTCCATAAAATTGTTGAATATATTCATTATGGCACTCATTGTAAAAAATAAATAAATAAATAAATAAATAAATAAATAAATAAATAAATGGGAGCTAAACATTGGGTACATATAGACATAAGATGTAAACAATAGACACTGAGGACTGTTGTTGAGAAGAGGGTAAAGGGCTAAAGACTACATATTGGATGCTGTGCTCACTACCTGGGCAATGGGATCATTCACACCTCAAACCTCAGTGTCACAGAATATACCCCTGTAACAGATCTGCAGATGTACCCCCAGTATCTAAAAGTTAAATATTTTTTAAAAAGGAAAATAAATAAATACAGTGCAGTAAAATAAGCATAATAAAATCTTAAAAGTAGGCATTTGTCATTCAAGTTTAAAATGTTTACAGTGGAATAATAATCAAAATGATGAAAGACTTTTCATCAATAAATCCGGTGCCGTAAAACAAAGAAAATAGGAGAAGAGGAAGATTTATTGATAAATATAGAAGATATAGTTTTAAAATATATTCAATTTGAGTTGTCTATTTAAAACCAAGTGAAGATCCAGAATATGGTAGGTTCTGGACATACAATTTCAGAATATAGGGCAGCTGTTCTTATTGATGGAAAGTATAGATGTCGTATTAATGTACAAACATTTGTTTGTTTTGTATGTACTATAAAAAGGTATATTATATATACACCTGCTATGTATCAGATACTATAGTCATCATAAGTAATTTGTGTGTTTAAAACAGATAGGGTCATCACCCTTGTTGAATTAAACTCTAGTGAGCAGATGCAGACTTCTGAGAAAAAAAATACTTTTGATTTAATAAGGGTACAAAGAGTTATCTTCAGCTCAATACCAACTCTGTACTATAGATTCTTTTACACACATCATCTCACTTAATACAGCATCTCCACAATGTAGATTAAATTAACCCTTTTGACAATGGCAAAAAAGATATTGAGAGACCCAAGTCACCTGTATAATAAGTGCTGCAGTTCAAATTCACACACAACTCTCTTATTCCAATGTTCTTAATTATTGTTATGATGGTATTTATTTTTACTTATGTAATTATAAATGTATTCTTGTGAAAAATCCCAAATATTAGGATGAATCTAAAGAATTTTCAATGAACAACCTCACTTTCCTCTCCAGAAATAATCATTGTTATTTGTTAATGAATACCACTCTATGCTATAGTTTGATAAATACATAGATGATTGATAGATGAATAAAGACATAAATATTATTTTGCTTCTTTTATTTTTTTAAATAATGATATATACATATGTATTATTCTACAACTTGCTTTTCTCACTCAACAGTGTGTTTTGAAGATTTTGTCATTTTGCTAACATACTTTTTAATGCCATGTGGTATTTTGTAGTATGCATGTGCTATAGTATAATGATTCCATTTTTTCTGAGCATCAGTGTTTCCAATTTGCTTTATGCAAACAATGATTAATAAAAATCATTTTACACACTTGTTTGTTCAAATGCACAAGAGTTTCTCTAGGGTAAATGCTAAAATTTAGGCAAATACAAAACTTTTGTGGGTAAATTTTGGGTATGTAAAGGTACATCATATTATTTATTCATTGTTTGTATAAATTTTAAAAAATTAATTACAAAAATTTATTGCGGCTCATGCCTGTAATCTTAGCACTTTGGGAGGCCGAGGTGGGTGGATCACCTGAGGTTAGGAGTTCAAGACCAGCCTGGCCATCGTGGTGAAACCCCATCTTTAATAAAAAAAAATTTTTTTAAAAATTGACATTTTAAAATTTGCATATTTTTATATTGAGAAAAATTGAATATCTTTTAGCATTTGTATTTACTCCTCAATGATTTGCCAACTCATGTCATATTCACTTTTCTATTGGCTCTTTAAAAAATTTTATTTAGCCGGGCGCGGTGGCTCAAGCCTGTAATCCCAGCACTTTGGGAGGCCGAGGCGGGTGGATCACAAGGTCAAGGGATCGAAACCATCCTGGTCAACACGGTGAAACCCCGTCTCTACTAAAAATACAAAAAATTAGCTGGGCATGGTGGCATGTGCCTGTAATCCCAGCTACTCAGGAGGCTGAGGCAGGAGAATTGCCTGAACCCAGGAGGCGGAGGTTGCGGTGAGCCGAGATCAAGCCATTGCACTCCAGCCTGGGTAACAAGAGCAAAAACTCCGTCTCAAAAATAAATAAATAAATAAATAAATAAATAAATAAATAAATAAATAAAATTTATTTAGTTAGTTGTAGCATTTCCTTATAAAAGTTTGATCTTAATTCATACTCTGCTATAAATTTTGAAAATGTTCCTTTGCAATAGGTTCATTTTCTTTTAAAGTTTATAATTTTTCTTTATACTATTTAATTTGAAAATATTTTATGATTTTCAATTTTTGTGTTATTTAAGAAGTTTTTTTTTTTTTCCTCATCAGGCTTACTTAAACAGGGGTTTCCCTTGGGTTTTATTCCAAAATTTATTTTAAAAATTTAAAATACCTTTATTAAAATTTCTTACAATTTTGGACTTTAACCCAAATGGAATACATTTTTTATGAATGCTCTAATTAATAGATTTAATTTTATTCCTAACATATAGATTTAACTTTATTTCCAGGTAGATAGCCAATGTCCAAACTACAAAATTATGTATAAAATGCATATATATATAGAACTATAAGATAATAAATTTGTGGGGATTTTTTAAAAAACATATATATAAAAGAACATTTCTCTATAATTAATATTTTATGATTACTTTGCCAGTAAACTTAGTCGCTGCTGTTTCTCCTCCTTGTCCTCCTGCTTCTTCACTTTCTCCTCCTCCTTCTTCTTCTTTCTCTCTCTCTCTCTCTCCTTTTTTAGGGATTCACTCTGTCAACCAGCCTGGAGTGCAGACAGTAGTGATTTCAGCTTGCCACTTCAACAGCCTGGGTTCAAGCAATCCTCCCAACCTCAGGTTCCCAAGTGCCTGGGATGACAGCCAGGCTCCATCACACCTGGTTAATTTTTTATTTTTGAGATGGGGGTCTCACTATGTTCCTCAGGCTGGTCTCTAACTCCTGGGCTCAGACAGTCTGCCCACCTTCGCCTCCCGAAGTGCTGGGATTACAGGCATGAGTCACTGCATCTGGCATGACTCTTTCTTTTTAAATGTTTGCCTTGTATTGTACACTTTATCTTCCAGTTTAGTTTTTTTTTTAATTGTACTTTAGGTTCTGGGGCACATGTGCAGATCATGCAAAATTGCTGCATAGGTACGTACATGGCAAGGTGGTTTGCTGCCTCCATCCAACCATCACCTATATCTGGCATTTCTCCCCATGCTATCCCTCCCCAACCTCCCCACCCCCCACTGTCCCTCCCCAGCCCCCCAAACAGACCCCAATGTGTGATGCTCCCCTCCCTGTCTCCATGTGTTCTCATTATTCAACACCTGCCTATGAGTGAGAACATGAGGTGTTTGGTTGTCTGTTCTTGTGTCAGTTTGCTGAGAATTATGGTTTCCAGATGCATCCATGTCCCTGCAAAGGACATGAACTCATCCTTTTTCATGGCTGCATAGTATCCCATGGTGTAAATGTGCCACATTTTCCTTGTCCAGTCTATCATCAATGGGCAATTTGGTTGCTTCCAGGTCTTTGCTATTGTAAACCAGTGCCACAATGAACATACATGTGCATGTGTCTTTATAATAGAACGATTTATAATCCTTTGGGTATATACCCAGTAATGGGATAGCTGGGTTGAATGAAATTTCTATTTCTAAGTCCTTGAGGAATTGCCACACTGTCTACCACAATGGTTGAACTAATTTGCACTCCCACCATTTTCCCTCCAACAGACCCCAGTGTGTAGTGCTCCCCTCCCCATGTCCATGTATTCTCATTGTTCAACACCTGCCTATGAGTGAGAACATGCAGTGTTTGATTTTCTGTTCTTGTGTCAGTTTGCTGAGAATGATGGTTTCCAGGTTCATCCATGTCCCTACAAAGGACACGAACTCATCGTTTTTGATTGCTGCATAATATTCCATGGTGTATATGTACCACATTTTCCCTGTCCAGTCTATCATTGATGGGCATTTGGGTTGGTTCCAGGTCTTTGCTATTGTAAACAGTGCTGCAATGAACATTCGTGTGCATGTGTCCTTATAGTAGAATGATTTATAATCCTTTGGATATATACCCAGTAATGGGATTGCTGGGTCAAATGGGATTTCTGTTTTTAGGTCATTGAGGAATCGCCACACTGTCTTCCACAATGGTTGAACTAATTTACACTCCCACCAACAGTGTAAAAGTGTTCCTATTTCTCCACACCCTCTCCAGCATCTATTGTCTCCAGATTTTTTAATGATCACCCTTCTAACTGGTGTGAGATGGTATCTCAATGTAGTTTTGATTTGCATTTCTCTAATGACCAGTGATGATGAGCATTTTTTCATATGTTTGTTGGGCTCATATATGTATTCTTTAGAAAACTGTCTGTTCATATCCTTTGTCCACTTTGGGATGGGTTGGTTTGTTTGTTTCTTGTAAATCTGTTTTAGTTCTTTGCCGATTCTGGATATTAGCCCTTTGTCAGATAGGTAGCTTGCAAAATTTTTTCCCATTCTGTTGGTTGCCAGTTCACTCTAATGATTGTTTCTTTTGCTGTACAGAAGGTCTGCAGTTTAATTAGATCTCATTTGTCTATTTTGGCTTTTGTTGCCAATGCTTTTGATGTTTTAGTCATGAAGTTCTTGTCTATGCCTATGTCCTGAATGGTTTTGCCTAGGTTTTCTTCTGGGTTTTTACGGTGTTAGGTCTTATGTTTAAGTCTTTAATCCATCTGGAGTTAATTTTAGTGTAAGGTGTCAGAAAAGGGTCCAGTTTCTGTTTTCTGCACATGGCTAGCCAGTTTTTCCAACACCATTTATGAAACAGGGAATCCTTTCACCATTGCTTGTTTTTGTCAGGTTTGTCAAAGATCAGATAGTTGTAGATGTGTGGCATTGCCTCCAAGGCCACTGTTCTGTTCCATTGGTCTATATCCCTATTGCTGCACTAGTACAATGCTGTTTTGATTACTGTAGACTTGTACTATAGTTTGAAATCAAGTGGCGTGATGCCTCCAGCTTTGTTCTTTTTGCCTAGGATTTTCTTGGCTATGCAGGTTTTCTTTTGGTTCTATATGAAGTTTAAAGTGGTTTTTTCCAGTTCTGTGAAGAGGGTCATTGGTAGCTTGATGGGGGTAGCATTGAATCTATAAATTACTTTGGGCAGTATGGCCATTTTCACAGTATTGATTCTTCCTAACCATGAGTGCAGAATGTTTCTCCATTTGTTTGTGTCCTCTCTTATTTCCTTGAGCAGTGGTTCGTAGTTCTCCTTAAAGAGGTACCTTATATCCTTTGTTAGTTGTATTCTTAGATATTTTATTCTCTTTGTAGCAATTATGAATGGGAGTTCGCTCTTGATTTGGCTCTCTGTTAGTCTGTTATTGGTGTTTAGGAATGCTTGTGATTTCTGTACATTGATTTTGTATCTTGAGACTTTGCCAAAGTTGCTTATTAGTTTAAGGAGATTTTGGGCTAAGATGATGGGGTCTTCTAAATATACAGTCATGTCATCTGCAAATAGAGACAATTTGACTTCCTTCTTTCCTAATTGAATACCCTTTATTTCTTTTTCTTGCCTAATTTTTCTGGCTAGAACTTCCAATACTATATTGAATAAAAGTGGTGACAGAGGGTATCCTTGTCTAGTGCCAGATTTCAAAGGAAGTCCTTCCAGTTTTTTCCCATTCAGTATGATATTGGCTGCAGGTTTGTCATAAATAGCTTTTATTATTTTGAGATACATTCCATTCCTAGTTTATTGAGAGTTTTTTGCATAAACAGTTGTTGAATTTTGTGAAAGGCCTTCTCTGCATCTAGTGAGATAATCATGTGGTTTTTGTCTTTGGCTCCATTTATGTGGTGGATTACGTTTACAGACTTGCATATGGTGAACCAGCCTTGCATCCCTAGGATGATGCCTACTTGATTGTGATGAATCAGCCTTTTGATGTGCTGTTGCAATCAGTTTGCCAGTATTTTATTGAAGATTTTTGCATCTATGTTTATCATGGATATTGGCCTGAAGTTTTCATTTTTGTTGAGTCTCTGCTTAGTTTTGGTATCAGGATGATGTTGGTCTCATAAAATGATTTGAGAATGATTCACTCTTTTTCTATTGTTTGGAATAGTTTCAGAAGGAGTGGTACCAGCTCCTCTTTCTATGTCTGGGAACATTCGGCTATGAACTCATCTGAACCTGGGCTTTTTTGGGTTGGTAGGCCATTAATTGCTGCCTCAACTTTAGCCCTTGTTATTTGTGTATTCGGGGTTTCAACTTCTTTCAGGTTTAAGCTTGGAAGGGTGCAAATGTCCAGGAATTTATCCATTTTTTCCAGGTTTACTGGTTTATGTGCATAGAGTTGTTTGTAGTAATCTCTGATGGTAGTTTGTATTTCTGTGGAATGGATGGTGATATCCCCTTTATAATTTTTTTTTGCTTCTATTTGATTCTTCTCTCTTTTCTTTTTTATTAATCTGGCTAGTGATCTGTCTATTTTGTCGATCTTTTCAAAAAACCAGCTCCTGGATTGATTTTTTGAAGGGTTTTTGTGTCTCTGTCTCCTTCAGTTAGGCTCTGATCTTAGCTATTTCTTGTCTTCTGCTAGCTTTTGAGTGTTTTTGATGTTGCTCCTCTAGCTCTTTCAATTTTGATGATAGGGTGTCAAATTTAGATCTTTCCTTGCTTCTCATGTTGGCGTTTAATGCTATAAATTTTCCTCCAAACACTGCTTTAACTGTGTCCCAGAGATTCGGGTACGTTGTATCTTTGTTCTTGTTGGTTTCGAAGAACTTATTTATTTCTGCCTTCATTTCATCATTTATGCAGTTGACATTCAGGAGCCAGTTGTTCAGTTTCCATGAAGTTCTGCAGTTCTGAGTTAGTTTCTTAATTCTGAGTTCTAGTTTGATTGCACTGTGGTCTGAGAGATTGTTTGTTATGATTTCCATTCTTTTGCATTTGCTGAGGAGTGATTTACTTCCAATTACATGTTCAGTTTTAGAGTAGGTGTGATGTGGTGCTGAGAAGAATGTATATTCTGTGGATTTCAGGTGGAGAGTTCTGTAGATGTCTATTAGGTCTGCTTGGTCCAGAGGAGTTGAAGTCCTGGATATCCTTGCTAATTTTCTGTCTCATTGATCTGTCTAATATTGACAGTGGAATGTTGAAGTCTCACACTGTTCTTGTGTGGGAGTCTAAGTCTCTTTGTAGGTCATTAAGAACTTGCTTTATGTATGTAATTGCTCCTTTGTTGGGTGCATATATATTTAGAATCATTAGTTCTTCTTGTTGCATTGATCCTTTTACCATTATATAATGCCCTTCTTTTTCTCTTTTCATCTTTTTTGGTTTAAAGTCCGTTTTAACAGAGACTAGGATTGCATCCCCTCCTTTTTTTTCTCTCTTCATTTGCTTGGTAAATCTTCCTTCATCCCTTTATTTTGAGCCTATATGTGTCTTTGCACTTGAGATAGGTCTCCTGAATACAGCACACCAATGGGTCTTGACTCTTTATCCAATTTGCCAGTCTGTGTCTTTCAACTGGGGCATTTAGTCCATTTACATTTAAGGTTAATATTGTTATGTGTGAATTTGATCCTGCCATTTTGATGCTAGCTGGTTGTTTTGCCCATTAGTTAACTCAGTTTTTTCATTTTATTGATAGTCTTTACCATTTGGTACACTTTTGGAGTGGCTGGTACTGGTTGTACCTTTCCATGTTTAGTGCTAATTTCAGGAGCTTTCATAAGGCAGCCCTGGTGGTGACAAAAATCTTTCAGCAATTGCTTGTTCATAAAGGATTTATTTCTCCTTCACTTATGAAGCTTACTTTGGTTGGATATGAAATTCTAGTTTGAAAGTTTTTTCTTTAAGGATGTTGAATCTTGATTCCCACTCTCTTCTGGCTTGTAGAGTTTCTGTGGAGAGATCCACTGTGAGTCTGATGGGCTTCCTTTTGTGGGTAACCCGACCTTTCTCTCTGGCTTCCCTTAGCATTTTCTCCTTCATTTGAACCCTGGTGATTCTGACAATTATGTGTCTTGGGGTTGCCCTTCTGGAGGAACATCTTTGTGGTGTTCTCTGTATTCCCTGAACTTGAACGGTGGCCTGGCTTGCCAGATTGGGGAAGTTCTCCTGGATAATATTCTAAAGATTGCTTTCCAGCCTGTATTCATTTTCTCCATCACATTCAGGTACACCTATCAAATGTAGATTAGGTCTTTTAACATAACCCCATGTTTCTTGGAGGCTTTGTTCATTTCTTTTCACTCTTTTTTCTCTAATCTTGCCTTCTCAATTTATTTCATTGAGTAGATCTTCAATCTCTGATATCCCTTCTTCTGCTTGGTCGATTTGGCTATTTGACTTGTGTATGCTTTGCAACATTCTTATGCTGTGTTTTTCAGCTCCATCAAGTCATTTATATTCTTCTCTAAGCTGTTTATTCTTGTTAGCATTTCATCTAATCTTTTTTTAAGTTCTTAGTTTCTTTGCATTGGGTTAGAACATGTTCTTTTAGTTAAGAGAAGTTTGTTATTACCCACCTTCTGAAGACTGTTTCTGTCAATTTATCAGACTCATTCTCTATCCAGATTTGTTCCCTTGCTAATGAGAAGTTGTGATCCTTTGGAGGAGGACAGATGTTCTGGTTTTGTGCTTTCATTCTTTTTGCACTGTTTTTGTTTTTATTTTTCCATTTTCATCGATTTATCTACCTGTGGTCTTTGCAGTTGGTGACTTTCAGGTGGGGTCTCTGAATGGACATCTTTTCTGTTGATGTTGAAACTATTTCCTTTCTGTTAGAAGGAAACTGCTAGTTTTTCTTCTAACAGTCTGGCCCCTCTGCTGCAGGACTGCTGGAGGTCCACTCCAGACTCTGCTTGCCTGTGGACCACCTGCAGGGGCTATAGAACAGTAAGGATTGCAGCCAGTTTCTTCTTCTGTTACCTCCATCCCACAAGGGTACCCACATGATGTCAGCCTGAGCTATCTGTTATGAGGTATCTCTTTGGATATACAGGGATTGGGGAGTTGTTTGAGGAGACAATCTGTCCCTTATAGGAGCTCAAGTGCTGTGCTGGGAGCTCTGTTTTTCTGTTCAGAGCAGCAGGGGAGGTACATTTACGTCTACTGCAGTGGAACTCATAACCGCCTCTTTTCCTTGGTGTTTTGTCCCGGGCAGCTGGGGCTTTATTTATAAATTCCTGACATGCTGCTGCCTTTTTTTAGGGATGCCCTTCTTTTCCTTGGTGCTTTGTCCCGGGCAGCTGGGGCTTTATTTATAAATTCCTGACATGCTGCTGCCTTTTTTTAGGGATGCCCTTCCCAGCAAGGAGGTAGTCTAGTCACAGTCTGCCAGCAGAGGTGTTGCTGAGCTGCCACAGGCTCTGCCCAGCTGCTGTGTAAACTTCCTTGTGGTTTTGTTTACAGAGGTACAGTTAGAACTGTCTCAGTAATGGCAGTCTGCCTCAGTAAATGAGAGACTTCCTTGGTAATGGTGGACTTCCTTGGTAATGGTGGACTTCCTTGGTAATGGTGGACTGTCTCAGTGATGGTGGACCACCTCAGTAGTGGTGGACTGCCATGGTAATGATGGACACCTTTCCTCCCACCAAGTTTGACCATCCCAGGTCCAACTGTGCTTGCTGTGAAACTCTCAATCCATAGCGTTTTAGATTGCTGGTCTTTGTGGGGGTGGGATCTGCTGAGCCAAATAACCTGGCTCCCTGTTTCAGCCCCCTCTTTTACAGTTGAATGAGTGGCTCTGTCTCCCAGGCATTCCAGGCACCAGTTGAAATGGCCATCCAGATCTGTGTGAGTTTTTGTGCGGAAACCCACAGTTCTGGCTGAAACAGCTGTGCTGAAAACTCATAGAACTTTTCATTGCTGGGAACTGCACTCCAGTGCTCTTCCTATTCCACCGTCTTTGCAAGTCTCCATGATTAGTTTTCTAAGCAGTTGGTCTATTTCTTTTCAACGACAACTATTCCAAGTATAATGAAGATTGCATTTATTGTATAAGTTAATGAGAGGATAATTGATATCTTTTAAATATTACATTTTCCTTGTCTTTTTTCTTTTTCTTTCTTTCTTTCTTTCTTTTTTTACTTTAACTTCCACGATACATTTGCAGAACATGCAAGTTTGTTACATAGATGTAAATATGCCACAGTGGTTTGCTGCATCAATCAACCCATCACCTAGGTTTTCAGCCCCACATCCATTAGCTATTTGTCCTGATGGTCTCTCTCCCCTTTTTCCCCAGCCTCTATTGACAGGTCCTGGTAAGTATTGTTTCCCTCCTTGTATCCATGTGTTCTCATTGTTCAACTCCCACTTAAGAGTGAGAGAACATGCAGTGTTTTGTTTTCTGTTCCTGTGTTAGTTTGCTGAGGATGATGGCTTCCATCTTCATCCATGTTCCTGTAAAGAACATGCCCTCATTCCTTTTTATGACTGCATAGTATTCCATGATGTATATGTGCCACATATTATTTATCCAGGCTATCACTGATGGGTATTTAGGTTGGTTCTATGCCTTTGCTATTGTGAATAGCACTGCAGTAAACATATGTATGCATGTATCTGTATAACAAAATGATTTATATTCCTTTGGGTATATACTCAGTAATGGGATTGCTAGGTCAAATGGTATTTCTGGTTCTAGACCCTTGAGGAATTGCCACACTGTCTTCCACAATGGTTGAACTAACTTGCATTCCCACCAACAGTGTAAAAGCATTCCTATTTCTCCCCAAACTCACCAGCATCTGTTGTTTCTTGAACTAACATTTGAAGTAAAATGGGGATTGCATTTATTGCCAAAGTTAATGAGAGAATAACTGATATCTTTTCAATATTGCATTTTTCAGTATCTGAATAGTCCTACAATATTTAACACATATTGAGTCATTCTTATAAGCCAGATACTTTCTAAAACCTTTTTATACATTTTTTTTTATTTTTTCTTTTTTTTTTGAGATGGAGTTTCGCTCTTGTTACCCAGGCTGGAGTGTAATGGCGTGATCTCGGCTCACCAGCAACCTCCACCTCCTGGGTTCAGGCAATTCTCCTGCCTCAGCCTCCTGAGTAGCTGGGATTACAGGCACGTACCACCATGCCCAGCTAATTTTTTTTTTTTTGTATTTTTAATAGAGACGGGGTTTCACCATGTTGACCAGGATGGTTTCAATCTCTTGACCTCGTGATCCACCCGCCTCGGCCTCCCAAAGTGCTGGGTTGACAGGCTTGAGCCACCTTGCCCGGCCCCTTTTTATACATTCTGTATTTAATATCTACCATAACACTAGAAGCAAGTTCTATTTTTTTTCCATTTTATGGTTGATAAAAATACAAAGATCCAGTGATTTATTTCAGGTGTCACATCCAATAAGTCATTCTAGAAGAGAAGAGAATTGTAGAGTAAGAAAAGGAGAAGGACAGCAGCCACACTAATACTTAATAATCGGAGGATAAGAAGCCAGAGATTTAAAAGAAATAACCAGGACATGGTGGTATCATGGAAGAGAGAAAAGAGGGTCAGGAAAGAGAGCGATAAAGAGTGGTAATGCTGTGGAAAAGTGAAGTCTGATAAGGACCAATTTGATTTGGCAGGAAGGAGATATTTAGTGACCTTGGTGACAGAATATCAATGGAGCATTGGGACAAAATCCAAATGTCAGTTATTTTTATGAGTGAATTGAACATTAGCAAGTAGAGACAGTGTGCAAATTACCCTTTTCAACAGATTGGTGCAGAAAACATGGGCTGCAAAGGCAAAGTTTAAAAGAGATTTATGGCCAAGTATTTTTTTAAAAAAATATATTAAAAAAAAAGGGAAGGAACCATAAAAACAGGAGGTATGAAAAAGATAAAGATATTTGATGGAGCAAGCTTCCTGAGGAGGTAAGAAAAATGGGATTCATTTGTGTTACAAACAGTCCAATTATACTCTTTTGGTTATTCATTTTATTGCATTTTATGTTTTGGGGTACACGTGAAGAACATGCAAGATTGTTGCATAGGTACACACATGGCAGTGTGATTTGCTGCCTTCCTCCCCTTCACTTATATCTGGCATTTCTCCTCATGCTTTCTCTCCCCACCTCCCCACCCCCCGTCCCTCCCCCATTTCCTCCCAACAGACTTCAGTGTGTAGTGCTCACCTCTCTGTGTCCATGTGTTCTCATTGTTCAACACCCACCTATGAGTGAGAACATGCGGTGTTTGATTTTTTGTTCTTGTGTCAGTTTGCTGAGAATGATGGTTTCCAGGTTCATCCATGTCCCTACAAAGGACATGAACTCATCGTTTTTGATGGCTGTATAATATTCCATGGTGTATATGTACCACATTTTCCCTGTCCAGTCTACCATCGATGGACATTTGGGTTGGTTCCATGTCTTTGCTATTGTAAACAGTGCTGCAATGAACATTCATGTGCATGTGTCCTTATAGTAGAATGATTTATAATCCTCTGGATATATACCCAGTAATGGGATTGCTGCGTCAAATGGGATTTCTATTTTTAGGTCATTGAGGAATCGCCACACTGTCTTCCACAACGGTTGAACTAATTTACACTCCCACCAACAGTGTAAAAGTGTTCCTATTTCACCGCATCCTCTCCAGCAGCTGTTGTCTCCAGATTTTTTAATGATTGCCATTCTAACTGGTGTGAGATGGAATCTCAATGTAGTGTTGATTTGCATTTCTCTAATAACCAGTGATGATGAGCATTTTTTCATATGTTTGTTGGCCTCCTGTATGTCTTCTTTGTGAGAAGTAAATGTAAAGTGTTTGTTCATATCCTTCACCCACTTTTGAATGGGCTTGTTTTTTGTTTTCTTGTAGATCTGTTTTAGTTCTTTGTAAATTCTGGATATCAGCCCCTTGTCAGATGGGTAGACTGCAAAAATTTTTTCCCATTCTGTTGGTTGCCGATTCACTCTACTGTTTCTTTTGCTGTGCAGAAGCTGTGGAGTTTGATTAGGTCCCATTTGTCTATTTTGGCTTTTGTTGCTAATGCTTTTGGCGTTTTGGTCATGAAGTCCTTGCCTACGCCTATGTCCTGAATGGTTTTGCTTAGATTTTCTTCTAGAATTTTTATGGTGTTAGGTCTGATGTTTAAGTCTTTAATCCATCTGGAGTTAATTTTGGTGTAAGGTGTCAGGAAGGGGTCCTGTTTCTGCTTTCTGCACATGGCTAACCAGTTTTCCCAACACCATTTATTAAACAGGGAATCCTTTCCCCATTGCTTGTTTTTGTCAGGTTTGTCAAAGATTGGATGGGTGTAGATATGTTGTGTTTCCTCCGAGGCCTCTGTTCTGTTCCATTGGTCTATATCTCTGTTTTGGTACCAGTATCATGCTGTTTTCATTACTGTAGCCTCGTAGTATAGTTTGAAGTCCGGTAGTGTGATGCCTCCTGCTTTGCTCTTTTTGCTTAGAATTGACTTGGCTATGCGGGCTGTCTTTTGGTTCCACATGAAGTTTAAGGTGTTTTTTTTTCCAGTTCTGTGAAGAAGGTCATTGGTAGCTTGATGGGAATAGAGTTGAATTTGTAAATTACTTTGGGCAGTATGGCCATTTTCACGATGTTGATTCTTCCTAACCATGAACATGGAATGTTTCTCCATCTGTTTGTGTCCTCTCTTATTTCGTTGAGCAGTGGCTTGTAGTTCTCCTTGAAGAGGTCCTTTACGTTCCTTGTTAGTTGTATTCCTAGGAATTTTATTCTCTTTGTAGCAATTGTGAATGGCAGTTCGTTCTTGATTTGGCTCTCTTTAAGTCTGTTACTGGTATATAGGAATGCTTGTGATTTTTGCACGTTGATTTTGTATCCTGAGACTTTGCTGAAGTTGTTTATCAGTTTCAGGAGATTTTGGGCTGAGACGATGGGGTCTTCTGGATATACAATCATGTCATCTGTAAATAGAGATAATTTGACTTCCTCCTTTCCAATTTGAATACCCTTTATTTCTTTTTCTTGCCTGATTGCTCTGGCTAGAACTTCCAGTACTATATTGAATAGGAGTGGGGAGAGAGGGCATTCTTGTCTAGTGCCAGATTTCAAAGGGAATGGTTCCAGTTTTTGCCCATTCAGTATGATATTGGTTGTTGGTTTGTCATAAATATCTTTTATTATTTTGAGATACGTTCCATCAATAAGTAGTTTATTGAGGGTTTTTAGCATAAAGGGCTATTGAATTTTGTCAAAGGCCTTCTCTGCATCAATTGAGATAATCATGTGGTTTTTGTCTTTGATTCTGTTTATGTGGTGAATTATGTTTATGGACTTGCGTATGTTGAACCAGCCTTGCATCCCTGGGATGAATCCTACTTGATCATGGTGGATAAGCTTTTTGATGTGCTGTTGCAATCAGCTTGCCAGTATTTTATTGAAGATTTTTGCATCTATGTTCATCATGGATATTGGCCTGTAAGTTTTCTTTTCTTGTTGAGTCTCCGCCGGGTTTTGGTATCAGGATGATGTTTGTCTCATAAAATGATTTGGGAAGGATTCCCTCTTTTTGGATTGTCTGGAATAGTTTCAGAAGGGATGATACCAGCTCCTCTTTGTATGTCTGGTAGAATTCGGCTGTGAACCCATCTGGACCTGGGCTTTTTTGGGATGGTAGGCTCTTAATTGCTGCCTCGACATCAGACCTTGTTATTGTTCTATTCAGGGTTTCGACTTCTTTTGGGTTTAGGCTTGGGAGGATGCAGGTGTCCAGGAATTTATCCATTTCTTCCAGGTTTACTAGTTTATGTGCATAGAGTTGTTTGTAACAATCTCTGATGATGGTTTGGATTTCTGTGGAATCTGTGGTGATATCCCCTTTATCGTTTTTTATTGCATCAATTTGGTTATTCTCTCTTTTCTTTTTTATTAATCTGCCTAGTGGTCTGTCTATTTTGTCGATCTTTTCAAAAAACCAGCCCCTCGATTTATTGATTTTTTGAAGAGTTTTTTGTGTCTCTATTTCCTTCAGTTCTGCTCTGGTCTTAGTTATTTCCTGTCTTCTGCTAGGTTTTGAGTTTTTTTGATCTTGCTCCTCTAGCTCTTTCAATTTTGATGATAGGATGTCAATTTTAGATCTCTCCTTTCTTCTCATGTGGGCACTCATTGCTATATATCTTCCTTTAGAGACTGCTTTAAATGTGTCGCAGAGACTCTGGTATGTTGTTTCTTCGTTCTTTTTGGTTTTGAAGAACATCTTTATTTCTGCCTTCATTTCATTGTTTATCCAGTCAACATTCAAGAGCAAAGTTGTTCAGTTTCCATGAAGCTGTGCAGTTCTGAGTTAATTTCTGCATTCTGAGTTCTAACTCGATTGCACTGTGGTCTGAGAGACTGTTTATTATGATTTCCATTCTTTTGCATTTGCTGAGGAGTGATTTACTGCCAATTATGTGGTCAATTTTAGAGTAGGTGTGATGTGGTGCTGAGAAGAATGTATATTCTGTGGATTTGGGGTGGAGAGTTCTGTAAATGTCTATTAAGTTTGCTTGTTCCAGGTCCGAGTTCAGGTACTGGATATCCTTGTTAATTTTCTGTCTGGATGATCTGTCTAATATTGTCTCCCACTATTATTGTGTGGGAGTCTAAGTCTCTTTGTAAGTCATTAAGAACTTGCCTTAAGTATCTGAGTGCTCCTGTATTGGGTGCGTATATGTTTAGGAACGTTAGCTCTTCTTGTTGCAGTGATCCTTTTACCATTATGTAATGTCCTTCTTTGTCTCTTTTGATCTTTGTTGCTTTAAAGTCTATTTTATCAGAGATGAGAATTGCAACTCCTGCTTTTTTTTTTTTTTTTTTTTTTTTTTTTGCTCTCCATTTGCTTGGTAGATCTTCCTCCGTCCCTTTATTTTGAGACTTTGTGTATCCGTGCATGTAAGATGCGTTTCCTGGATACAGCACAATGATGGGTTTGGGCTTTTTATCCAATTTTCCAGTCTGTGTCTTTTGATTGGGGCATTTAGTCCATTTACATTTAGGGATAGTATTGTTATGTGTGAATTTGATACTGTCATTTTGATGCTACCTGGCTGTTTTGTTGGTTAGTTGATGCAGATTCTTGATTGTGTTGATGCTCTTTACCATTTGGTATGTTTTTGGAGTGGCTGGTACTGGTTGTTCCTTTTAGGTGTAGAGCCTCTTTCAGGAGTTCTTGTAGAGCAGGTTTGGTGGTGATGAAATCTCTGAGCACTTGCTTGTTTGCAAAGGATTTTCTTTTTCCTTCACTTATGAAGCTTAGTTTGGCTGGATGGGAGATTCTAGGGTGAAAGTTCTTTTTTTTAAGGATGTTGAATATTGGCCCCCAATCTCTTCTGGCTTGTAGGGTTTCTGCTGGGAGATCTGCTGTGAGTCTGATGGGCTTCCCTTTGTGGGTAACCCGACCTTTCTCTCTGGCTGCTCTTAGCATTTTCTCTTTCATTTCAACCCTGGTGAAACTGACGATTATGTGCCTTGGGGTTACTCTTCTTGAGGAGTATCTTTGTGGTGTTCTCTGTATTTTCTGGACTTGAATGTAGGCCTGCCTTGCTAGGTTGGGGAAGTTTTCCTGGATAATATCCTGAAGAGTATTTTCCAGCTTGGTTCATTCTCTTCATCACATTCAGGTACACCTATCAAATGTAGATTATGTCTTTTCACATAGTCCCACATTTCTTGAAGATTTTGTTCATTCCTTTTTGCACTTTTCTCTCTGTTGTTGCCTTCTCCTTTTATTTCATTGAGTTGATCTTCGACCTCTGATATCCTTTCTTCTGCTTGGTCAATTCGGCTGTTGAAGCTTGTGCATGCTTCCCGCAGTTCTTGTATTGTGTTTTTCAGCTCCATCAGTTCACTTATACTCCTCTCTATGTTGTCCATTCTCGTTAGCATTTCGTCCAATCTTTTTCAAGGTTCTTAGTTTCTTTGCATTGGGTTAGAACATGTTCTTTTAGCTCACTGTAGTTTCTTACTACCGACCTTCTAAAGTCTGATTCTGTCATTTCATCACACTCCTTCTCCGTCCAGTCTTGTTCCCTTGCTGGTGAGGAGTTGTGATCCCTTTTAGGAGGAGAGGTGTTCTGGTTTTGGGAGTTTTCATCCTTTTTGCTCTGGTTTCTTCCGATCTTTGTGGGTTTATCCACCTGTTGTCTTTGCAGTTAATGTTTTTCAAATTGGGTCTCTGACTGAGCTTCCAGTTTGTGGATGCTGAAGTTACTTCTTTTTTTTTTTTTTAAGCTTTCCTTCTAACAGTCTGGCCCCTCTGCTGTAGGACTGCTGAGGTCCACTCCAGGCCCTGCTTGCCTGGGGATCACCTGCAGCAGCTGCAGAACAGTAAGGGTTGCTACCAGTTTCCTCTTCTGCTGTCTTTGTCCCAGAAGGATGCTCACCAAATGTCAATCCGTTCTCTCCTTTATGAGGTGACTTTTTGGATCTATGGGATTCAAGGAGCTGCTTGAGGAGACAGTCTGTCTTTTATTGGGGCTCAAGTCCTGAGCTGTAAGCTTCATTGTTCATTCAGAGCTGCTGGGCAGGTACGTTTAGGTCTGCTGAAGCTGAACTCATAAACTGCTTTTTGTTCCCAGGTGCTCTGTCCCAGGGAGTTAGAGCTTTATGAGTTTCCATTGTGCTGCTGCCCCCCTTTTTTTTTCTTTCAGGGCTGCCCTGCAGTTAGGAGTCTGCCTAGTCCCTGTCTGCCTGCAGAGGCTCTGCTGAGCTGCTGTGGGCTCCGCCCAGCTGCCATGTGATCTTCCCTGTAGTCCTGTTTATATGGGTGTAGTTAGAACTGCCTCGGCAATGGCGGCCCGCCTCTGTTATGACAGACTCCCTCTGTAATGGCAGGTTGCCTCGGCAATGGCGTGTTGCCTCAGCAACGGTGGCCTGCCTCCGTAGTGGTGGAGTCTCAGTAATGGTGGACACCCCTCCCCCACACAGCCGGACCATTCCGGGTTCAGCTGTGCTTGCTGTGAAACACTCAACGCAGAGCGTTTTCAATTACTGTTTTTGTTGTCATTGTTGTTGTTGTTGGGGAGGGGGGTGGGACCAACCGAGCCTGATCACCTGGATCCCCGACTCAGAGTCTTTTTTTTTTTTTAATTGAACGACCCAGCGTTCCAGTCGCCTGTTGAAAAGGTGCCGGGATCTCTCATGCCGCAACTCACTGAGCCGGCTGAAACAGTGGTGCTGAGGTTCCTGGCAGTTTTTTTGCCTAGGATTCTCTTGGTCTGGCTTGCTAATTTCAGATGAATGGGCAACTCTGCCATCTCAGGGCTCCAATCACCAGCTAAAAGGGCTCCCAGACCAGTGGCTTTTGTACAGAGAACCGCCGCAACAGGGCATGGTCAAAGCAGCTGTACAGGTCAAATCAGCCCAGCTGATTTGGCCACACTGGCTGAAACAGCCACACCGGCTGAAACAGCAGCACTGGCGACCCCTCTGCCTGGGAATCTCCTGGTCTGTGGGCAATAAAAACCTGTCTGGAAATGCGGCATCCACTCATCCTCTGCACTTTCACTGGGAGCTGAAGTCCTGAGCTGTTCTTAGTCAGCCATCTTCCCAGCAGTCCCCTCTTTTAGTTATTTTTAACATATAATTACATTGTTAGCAGCTATAGTCACCCTATTGTGTTATCGAATATTAATTCTTATTTATTCCTTCTAACTATTTAAAAAAAAAACTTAGAAGAATTGCGAAAGCAGAGAAATGGAAAAGCAGCAAGAGTCACCTGCCAGGTCTGATAACAGAGGAAAGAGCCCAGCTGAATTGAAATCCTGCTAAATTCATTTGTAATGCTGCTAAAAAGCACAGTGGTATGATCTTCCTAGTTGCAAGAAGAGTACTAGCATAGAAGCAGAGCTGACAGACTACAGGATTACTTCCGGAATGAGAGCTTTCAGAGTGGAAGGATAAGTAGTAGGTGGAGGACTTACAAGCAATGCTTAGAGACAATGGGAACTGAGCCAACTAATGAGGAAAATTATGACCAGTCAAGGAGAAAATGAGGTTTCAGTGGATTGGCAGTATTTACGTGGTAGAGAAACAGATGAAATGAGATGGGGGTTGAAATCAGAGAGTGGGATATTGACTCCTTTATATACAAATATAAAGGAAAAACTGATCAGGCTTGATATAGGCTAAATTGGAACCATTGTGGAGATTGCAAGAAAATAGACTTGGTGTAGCCTAAGAAAACTACATAACAAATAGTTATTTAATAAAGTTCATCCCCTAAGTTGATATTCAAAGAAATAAAGATCAATTCCATAAGAGATTTGTGATGGTTACATTTACATGTCAAATTGACCTGGCTAAGAGTTGCCCAGATAGCTCATAAAACATTATTTCTGGGTGTGTAGTGAGGGTGTTTCCAAAGGAACAAAAAGGTAGAAGAAGGGCAATTTCAGTCTCTCTTCTTGAGATGGAACATTTCTCTTCCCCTTCCCTCAGACACTAGTTCTTAGGCCTTTGGACTCTGGGACTTACTCCAGCAGCACCCCTCAGTTTTCAGGCCTTTGGACTGGGAATTACATCATTGGTTCCTCTGGTTCTCAGGCCTCTGGACTCAGACTGAGTTACACCACTCTGGTTTTTCAGTCCTCCAGCTTACAAATGGCATATCATGGGAGTGACTGTTAGCCAATTTCCCTAACAAATTACACACACACACACACACACACACACACACACACACACACACACACTATAGGTTCTGTTTCTTTGTAGAATTCTGACTAATACAAGACTAAATACATCTTTTCCCCCAAAGACTTCTAAAATGGCTTCCAAGTTTTTTATACTATATTCTGTGAGCTAGAAAGAAGTAGAAAAAATGAGAAAAATAAATTTTCTGATGTTCAGAGAAAGTAAAAAATTATGTAAAACATTTCCTCAAAATATTTAGAATTTAATTTCACATAGCTTTACTCTACTTGGAGCCCTTCTGCTCACTGGGCATTTTGAAAAAAGCAGGACTACAGATTTATACATATTAAATGTTCAGAAATGTCTTAAGCATGTAAGTAGATATATCAAATAAAGAGTTGTACATTTGAATCTGGAACTCATGAGAGAACTCTTGACTTAGATATATAAATCGACTTAACAAGGCACATTAAGCTATTTGGAGACATGGCAACACTTAGCGGGTAAGAGTAGATTATTTATAAAATAATAATAATATAGGAAGCAACAAGGACTAATCCCTGTTGCTCACCTAGCTCAATAAATCTAAAAGAACAAGACCAAGAAAAAGCAGCCACTGAGCAGAAGGAGAATCCAGAGATAGTTTCCTAGAAGGCCACAGAAGTATTTCTCTGAGAACAGAGTGATTAACTGAGTCATCTACTACTAAGTCAAAGAAGGTAATGAGTGAGAGCTGGTTGTTAGTTTGGTGACATGGAGGTCATTGATGACCTTGACAAGAGAAATTTCAATGTGTTCAAGAGAAAATGCAAGGAAAAATAAATACAGTTAGAAAATGCAAAGGATATGTGTGTATACATACATACATATATAATACATATTTTGTGTATATATAATGTTCTATATTATTACAGAACATTTGAATGCTGTTGGAAATGACCCAGTAGATAGGAAAAGTTGAGACACCTTTCTACTCTCCTACTATCTTATAGAAAGTTAAGAAAATGAGTTTATTTCATGATCTATATTTTTAGAACTTAATCCAAATCAGTGTTAGATATTCATGAAGTATTAGACTGAATCACTCATTAAATTTGCCTTATTACCCCTAGCTCCAACACTTCAGATGTTGGTAGTGGTTTAGTTTTGAAAACAGAGTATGTGTTATGTATATATAGGTTGGTCACTTTTCTTTGCACACTTGAGCAATTGATTGACAGGCAGAAGTGTCCTTGTTTCTCCAAAACAGGCAGTAATTAAGATGCATTCAACTGTGAGCTCCTTCTTATAATTACTAACACTCATTTCCAACCAGAATGTGAACAGTTGAAAGGTACTGGCTTGGTAAATATTTTCCATGGCTAGATTCACCTCGGAGAATTTAGAGTTCTTGGATTGCAAGTAACAAATTACCTAAAGAAAATAAAGAATTTATTGGCTGGATACTCAGTGCATGATGGAACAGAGGAGAACTCAAGAGAATAGGTTTGAATGGAATGGAACTATGGTGGTGTGGAGTCAAGACAATAACCATCATACATAATTTCTTAAAGAAAATACCATTCAAATGGGTGAATTTTAATATTTTTTCTTATTTTTCCATCAAAGTCCAGGAAGAGAGAGCCAGAGTAACCTACCTAGGGTATGGTAGGGTAGTGCACCTTGGTTTGCAGTACAATATTTTAAAACTAAACCAGTGGAAAAGTATAACTCCCCAAAAGGAAGTTAGGACACTGTTATCAAATGAAAGAACAATGGCTGCAGACAACCAAAAGGAGCAAATGACCATGACAGACCTCAGCCAAAAAGTTTGGTTAGGAATCCATGACAGGCTTGAGAGTCCATATCATATTTTTAAATTTAAAAACAACAAAAAAAAAATCCAGTAAGTAAAGTCACTCTACGTGGTGGCACATGAAGAAATTAGTCCCTGTTGAAGATAAGACCCATTACAAAATCACTGACTGTATTAAAAATGTGCATATATGTGTTACTGAGTTTTGCAAACGTTGAATTGAGGTATACTTCTAGAATTATAGAAGAAACACATATTGTAAATTCTAGAAGTCACATAAGATAAAGCAACTTTTTTATTAGTTTATTGGCATATATATGCAATATATATGCAAACCCTATAATTGCCTTTAGAAAGTACTATATTTCATTTAAAGATAGACAAAGGGGTACTTTAAAAAACTGATTTGGAGTTCTGGAAGTAGCCCTGGTTGTATTTAATTTATGTCCCTACTCAGAAATTAAGACAGCTGATGCTTTTTTGCTTCTCCTCATTCAATTATCACTATAGAGAAGTAGAAATAGCAACAGAGCCTGACAGTCAAGTAAGAGAGACAATATGAAAAAAACATATTCTGTTCATGTCATAAATCACGATGACACTACTAAGAAAAGAATATGAACAATTCTGAGTAGTTGTCATCAATGACATCAATATTAATTTTAAAAACCCTTTGTAGACTGAAACCTTTAGCTCTCTATAGTATTTTTTCTTATTTCTTGCTATGAATAATGATTGCATAGATTCTGTGTGAATATCACTCATGGCAAGGGATGGCAAACAGTACAAAGGGATTCATGTGCTGACCCTTTACTTTGGAGAACTTGAGTTTCCATCTCAAGCGAATAATCACAAGGCACACGAGCCTGAAGAATCTCCAGGAAGCTTTTTATCAAATACTTGTGTAGTGGCCTTCTTTCCATGAACTACGCTTATATATATAAATAAATCTATCTAGTCTCTCTGCAAAGAAGGAGAAGAGATGTATGAATTAGGAGGCTGAAGAGGTAGAGATTGGAAGCCCAGAATTTGGATCAATAACTGCCTGAAGCACTTTTACCATTAGCATTCCTAGGACATTGGTGCTCTGGGAATATTTCTTTGTCCATGTGTTTATTACAAAAAAAAACAAAACAACTCTCAAAATATCACATGTAGGTTTTTTTTTAAATCTCACTGGGCTTACTTATAGGTGGTAATTGAAGCTATTAGCACAAAAAGCTGTTATTTCCTTAAAACCTTGATAGTTTTTGGCAAATGAAACTATAACCTTAAAAATTCAACACATTAAAAAAAATTCAAAACAAAGACATTTTAGAGAAAGTTTTCTTTACCAAATGATCCTTTGCTTTGCAAAAGGGTAAACCTATATATTATATTATGTTCTTTCCAAAAATCATCTGTATTTCTTTTTTTAATCTTCCCTAAAAAGCAGATTTTTGATAAAGCATGGCCGGTGTGAACAGTCATGTGTAATTTATTTGTTGTAGCATTCAAAATCATTTGTGAAGTTCAAAATACATGCCAGGTTTGGGGAAAACAAATGTGAATTAATTCAATCTCTATGTCCAGTGTTTATATTAAAATCGGTATACACAACCATGAACACAATGGATTATAACACAAATGATATGTTTCAAAAACGTTCAAAGTGCTATGGAAGCATGAATGAGAAAGTGATTAATTCTTCCTAAAAATTCAGACAACTTCATAAAATAAGAGCAATTTTAAACAGATTTTTAAAGAATAAGTAAGAATAATTACAACAAGTAGCTAAGTGTGATAAAGAAATTCAGGTCCCAGGAGAAAACAGAATGTATGTATCTGTAGAATCAGCAAATAATTGAGATTTCTTTGACTAAAGAATGATGAGAGAGAACTAATGAAAGGTTTGTCTTAAAGAGTAGACTATAGGCAGATTTTGTGAACTGAAATGTCATGCCAAGAAGTTTAGAGAGTCAACAAATGATTGCAAAGAGGGGAGTTGTAATGATTAATTTTATATGTTGATTTTACTCCAGAAATCTGGTACAACATACTTTCTGGATGTGTCTGTGAAGGAGTTTCCAGAATCCTAGTTCTCTGACCTTTGGACTCCAAATGAATTACTGCTCTGGCTTTTCTGTTTCTCCAGCTTACGGTGTGCAGATAATAGGACTTCTCATCCTTCATAATCACATGAGCCATTTTCCATAAAAATTTTTATTATATATGTATATATAATCAACTATTAGTGTTTTTTTTTTGTAGAAACCTGACTGATATAGAGGCGTGACATAATCAGATTAGTGGTTTAAGAATGATAATTCTAGTTGTAGAATGAGGGATAAAATGGAATCACTAGAATAACAGGGATTATAGTCATCTAGGGCATGAAGACACTGTGAGAATACACTGTAGAGAATACACTGTGGTTTGCAGACCAACACTAAATAGCCACCTATTTTGAAACCTGAAAGCTAATAATGGAATAGGTTTTTATATATTTAAATGGTTGAAAAAAATCAAATAATATTCTATGACATGCAAAAATTATATAAAATTCAAGTTTCTGTATCCATAAAGTTTTATTGGAGCACAGCCTTGTTCATTTGTATACATACTATCTATAACAGAATTCATACTACAATTGAGTAGAGACCATATGGCCCACGAAGCCTAAAATATTTGCTAGCTAAAACTTTACTAAAAAAGCATACTGATCTCTGATTTAGGACATGAACAAACTGTGGATGGCTAGGTCCAATATGAGTTATATTTAGAAAGATCCTACTATCATAAGTAAAAAGCATAACTCAAAAATATTAATAGCTGCAGCTATTAACCTAGTTCAAGCTCTGATAACTAACAAAGATCCTAAATAGGAAAAAGTATGACTACAAGACAATATTGGACAGACTGGCAATAAGCAGATAATCAATTTCTCCTTCTTCTACTTAACACCACATAACCAAGTGAGATTATTTAAAACACACATCCACACACATGCATGTGTGTACAAACACATAAAAATACTGGGAAAGTCCATATTGGACCAAGAACTTGAGGAGGAAACAAGCTCTATAGAAATTTTTTTTTTTCTGACAGATATAGTGTCATAAATAAAAGATTAAAGGAAGCCAGGGAGGATCAATATGTAACTCCCTTTCTGGTGAAAGTAGTTTCATTTGCCATGACAAAAGTAGGAGAGACATTTTGAGAAATAGGGATTAAAAACTCAAGCTTTGATGCCAGCCAGTCCTGAGCTTTAATGCCATCTCTGTAACTTCATTCATTAAACAAATAATAAATACCAACTGTATACCAGGCAATTACATCATATTCTAGAAGCTTAAAATCTCTCTGAACTTGTTTCTTAAGCCCATTTCTTTTTATTTTATTTTATTTTATTGCATTTTAGGTTTGGGGGTACATGTGAAGAATACGCAAGATTGTTGCGTAGGTACACACATGGCAGTGTGATTTGCTGCCTTCTTCCCCATCACCTCTGTCTGGCGTTTCTCCCCATGCTATCTCTCCCCAACTCCCCAACCCCCGCCATCCCTCCCCTATTTCCCCCCAACAGACCCCAGTGTGTAGTGTTCCCCTCCCTGTGTCCACGTGTTCTCATTGTTCAATACCCGCCTATGAGTGAGAACATGCGGTACCTTACAGGTCTACTGTGAAAATCAAATAACAGCTACTGCCACTACCACCATTAAAACAAAGACAACAACAACTAAAATACTTCTATTGTGCTTGTTATGTGCTCAGCATTACTTTAAGTATTTTATATGTTAATTTATTTGAATTAGAACACCATTTTACAGATAAGGAAACCAAAGTTCAGAGAACATAAGCAAATTGAGCAATGTTCACAGCTGGTGAGGGAAAACCTGTGATTGGAAATCAGATACTCTGTATTCAGAGTTCATGCTTTTAAGCATTGTGTTTCAGTATATCTCCAAATAAGATAAAGTATAGAAAGTATCATGCTGTCTGCTTCTGTTGTTCAATAAAAGATGGCTATGAAAAATTCACCTTCTCATAAGCTGGCTGATGTGTAGACAATGTTAACTGTACACAATTTAATCATGACTTCATTTATTGTCCATTTATTTTAACATAAATTCTGGAAACATTAAAACATAAAATAATAATTTTGTTACAATAAACAGAAGATCTTTAAGGCCCAGTCAATTCTCAACTCCATTAGATTTTCACTTATCTTATTGATCTTCTTTAGTTGTTTTTCTGTAAATTTATTTGAAGTATTTATTAAACAGTTTGGAGTGTGGTCATAATACTCACCATTTGCCTAACACTTATTTCAGCACTGTATGATGTTGGGTAGTATTTTCCAGTTTTACAGATAAGAAAACTGAGGTCCAGTAACTGGTTAAGCAATTAAGAGGATTCAACATCAAATTTGCTTAACTCCAGCGTCTTAGTGCTTTCATTTAGTTACATTTTGTTTTATATAATTTCTAATTATTTAATTTGCTAACTTTATAACAAATCACCAGTAAATTCTTTGCAGATGAGGAAATTGTGGTCAGTTTTGTACTACCACAAACCTGGGAACTTAATAAAATGCTTTCACACAATGAAGTCATTTTTCGTTGAAAATTATGATATTAAGGAAAATAATCACTTAATACACACTTATATTTGAATTATGAAAACGTGCTTCTAGACTTGAAATATGCAATTTTGATTTATATTAATGTAGTAATGATTTTAATGTCACAATATTTTTAAATGGAAATATTTACAAGAGTTTATAAGATTTATAATTCCTAAATAGTTAATATCAGAGTATTACCCCATGTTTATAAATTTAATATTGACCAAAGCACCTATTCATGGTCAATTAGATGATTTAAGGTGAAGAATCATGAAGTATGATAGTTGTTGTTCCAAGGTTTCAAAGCTTAAACTTTCTTTAACATGCAAAGTTTCTCTGAACATTTTATGTTTTACAGACCAAACAAACTGATTCAGATAAGATGCTAGCTATTCTCTGAGGGAACTCCTGGAAGCAATGGTGTGTGATACAGTTCTGCTTACTTTTGATGAATTCCTCCCTGAAAAACATGTTTTCTCTGTCTTTACTGTGGTTGATACCACCAGGGAGCAATTCCACTGTCACTGATGAATGCTAGCGAGGTCAGACCTTGTCAGTGCAAATGAAAGTCTTGTGATTAGTATTCTGTACCTTCGTACTAATGAACCTTCTAATCATGAAATCTGTCTGTATTTATAATCTTCTTCTAACTGCTAAGTGCCCTTGAAAGGTTAGATAAATGGGAAATAATACTATTGGTTTGGTGTTCTTTTCTTGCATAATGTCTTTCAAATTTAGTGTTTGACTTGCTTTTTATGACTCTTATGGTCAACATTATAACAATGACAACTTTGCAACCTTGGTTATAGAATTTCAACATGCAAACGAAGTCACAAACATACAAAAACATCTATAATAGGAAATATTTGTGGAAACATTCAGGTTTCTTGGGGAACATTTTGACGGCAAAAATATATATATATAAAACAGTATTTGTAGCAGACTTTACTAGAAAAAAAATTATAACTAAAAAATTTTGCACCAACCAAGAATGGTCAAAGAGTGATTTTGACATCAATGTTTAAGAAAAATTTACTCGACATAACCTGAGTAGCTTTTGGTGTAAACTAAAAACTGTATATATACATTTTTAACAGTATGAAGATTTACTTACGATTGCTATAGATAATTGTATTTCCCTAAAACTGAGTACAGCCTATCTGAATTTGTACATTCATCTTTCTCTTAGTTTTGATTGAGGATGTACTCTACTCACTGTTAATAAAATGTACATAATTCCATGATGTAAGCCAGGGATCAGCAACTTTCTTTAAAGGCTCAGACAGTAAATATTTTAGGCTTTGTGAAAACCATGGATTCTCTGATACAGTTACTCAACCTCCTCTATTGTAGCACAAAAGCAGCTGTAGACTATATGTATATGAGTGTGACTATATTGCATTAAAACTTTACTTAGAGACTTTGAATTTTATATAATTCTCATGTGTCATGAAATTGTATTCTTCCTGTGATCTTTTTTAAATCACTTAAATATCTAAAATAATTCTTGGGACTTCTTCCAGGAAACTGTACTGGACATACTTTTCTCATTCTTTCTGTTAATGACAATTAGAAACTTTGGACATTATATATAAAATAAATATAAGGAGACTCTAAATGGTAGTGAGAAAAAAGCACACCATCTAGGGGACTCAGGGCACAAGAATTGAGACGGTGGTAAGCCCCTTGGGTTTTCTTTTGACCTCATATATCTCAGACTTGGAACTGAAGAAGCCAACAATCCAGAAATCAGTACAGACAAAAAATTTAAATAAATAAATAAATAAAGCCAGCCTGCTCTAAAGCTAATAAGACAGAAAACTTGTATACTGTAACTTCTCTACTCCAGCTAAACACCACAGGAAGAGCTGTGGCCCCACCTCTGCCTATGCCAGCATAGGCTGAGTGGGGTGCCAGCCTTACGGCTCTAACAAGTTACCCTAACTCTACTGCTGTGGTGTTAGAGAGACTGAGTAGGTAGCTGGGACTTCCATCCCTACCAGGTGATAACAAGGCTCCTCCCATATTTCCAATGTAGACTACCTGGGGAGCCTGAATTTCCTGGCACACCCAACAGTTATGAAGTGCTTTTCCCCAATATGGTGGTAACATAGGGGCCCTGCTGGAAATTCAGAACTTTTGTCCCCAACCAATGTCAGTAAGGTCACATCCCCCATCTGTGGTGGCAGTGGAAGCCACATGGGAGCAATAATAAGGCATTCCTTTTTCTCTCATCAAGAAAAATATATCAGTGGAGGCCACTGAGGATACCCATTCTTAGGCATCAACAGAGATCATATGAGAAACCTGCAATTCTTCTCCCTGACCTGCCAATAGAAAGGAACATTCATCCCTTTCCCATGCTGGAGTGGTGCCAGAGGAAACCAGCCAGCATCGAAGGCTTAAATGTACCCAGAGATCCTTAATATAAAATGCAAAATTTCATGTTTCAATAAAAAATTACAAATTATAGCAAAAAGCAGAAATATTTCAAGCTGAATGGAAAAAAAGACAATCAGTAGATTTCAACACCAAGGTGAAAAAGATGTTAGAATGAATTATCTGGCAATAATGTTTTTAATATTTGCCTTTTTTATTTTAAGAAATGGGGTCTACCTTTGCCTCTTAGGCTGGAATGCAGTGAGGTGCAAGCACTGTATACTGTTGCCTCAAACTCCTGGGTTCAAGTGATCCTCTGGCCTCAGCCTCTTGAGTATCCAGGACTACAGATGCACACCATTGCACACACCTAACAAAGACTTTAAAGCAGCCATAATAAAAATGCTTCCATAAGCAATTACATTCTTGAAGTGAAAAAAATTTTTAAGACTCTTAAAGGAATAGAAAGTCTCAATAAAGGAGTAGAAGTATACAAAAGAACCAAATAAAAAATTTTGAACTAAGAATATGATAATCTAAACAAACAGACAAACAAGACTCAACAGATAAGCTTGACAGCAGAATGAAGGGAATGGAACTAACAGTGATATAAGAGATAGAACAATAAAAATTGCCCAAATCTGAACAATGTAAAAAAATAGAATGAAAAAAGAAATACACTGTGCATAAGGAACCTGTGGGACTATTACAAAATCTACCATTTGTGTGATTGAAGTTTTTGAAAGAGAAGGAAAATAAAGCAAAATAACTATTTGAAGAAATAATGGTTGGAAGCATCACAATTTGGGAAATGACATAAAACTACAGATTCAAGAAGCTGAACAAATTTCAAACAGACTATACCAAATGAATACAACAAGACAATTATCATCAAAGTTATGAAAATTAAAGGCAAAGAAAAAATATTTAAATTAATGAAAGACAAATTACACCCTATCTGTAAGTAAATATCTATTTTCATGACAGAGAATTTCTCATCAGAAATTGTGGAGGTGAAAAGCAAATGAAAAAGGAAACTTTTCAATTCAGAAAGAAAATTGTCAACACCAAATCTTATATTCAGAAAAAAATATTTATTTTAAGGATGAAACAGATATCAGGTAAAGAAAAATTAAGGTATTTTGCTGCTAGCAGCTCCACGTGAAATAGAATTCTCAGGTAAAGAAAAATTAAGGTAATTTGCTGCTAGCAGATCCATGTGAAATAAAAATTTCTTATGGAAAGCAAAAAGCCATACCAGCCACTGCAAAAATATACCAAATTGTAATGACCATCAACACTATGAAGAAACTGCATCAGCTGGAAAATAACCAGCTGGCATCATAATGACAAGATAAAATTTACATGTAACAATATTAATCTTAAATGTAAATGAGCTAGATTCCCCAATTAAAAGACACAAACTGGCAAATTGAATAAAGAGTCAAGATCCATTGGTATGTTGTATTCAGGAGAACCATCGCACATGCAAAGACACACATAGTATCAAAATTAAAAGATGGAATAATGCTTACCAAGAAAATAGAAAGCCAAAAAAAATGCAAGGTTTCAGCCCTAGTCTCTGACAAAACAGACTTTAAACCAACAAAGATCAAAAAAGACAAAGAAAGCCATTACATACATTCATAATGGTAAAGGATTCAATGTAACAAGAAGAGCTAACTATCCTAAATACATATGCACCCAATACAGGAGCACCCAGATTCATAAAGCAAGTTCGTAGAGACCTACAAAGAGACTTAGACTCCCACACAATAATAATGAGAGACTTTAACACATCACTGTCAATATTACACAGATCAACAAGACAGAAAATTAACAAAGATATTCAGGAATTGAACTCAGCTCTGGACCAAGTGGACCTAATCGATATCTACAGAACTCTCCACCCAAAATCAACAGAATATACATTGTTACACCACATCACACTTATTCTAAAATTGACCACATAATTTGAAGAAAAACATTCCTCAGCAACTGCAAAAGAACAGAAATCATAACAAACAGCCTCTCAGACCACAGTGCAATCAAATTAGAGTTCAGGATTAAGAAACTCACTCAAAACCACACGAATACATAGAAACTGAACAACTGCTCCTGAATGACTGCCGGGTAAATAACAAAATTAAGGCAAAAATAAATAACTTCTTCGAAATCAATGAGAACAAAAACACAATGTACCAGAATCTCTGGGATACAGCTAAAGCAGTGTTTAGAGGAAAATTTACAGCACTAAATGCCCATAGGAGAAAGTGGGGAAGATCTAAAATCGACACCCTAACATCACAATTAAAAGAACTAGAGAAACAAGACCAAACCAATTCAAAAGCTAGCAAAGGGCAAGAAATAACCACGATTAGAGCAGAACTGAAGGAGATAAAGACATGAAAACCCCTTCAAAAAATCAATAAATCCAGGAGTTGGTTTTTTGAAATGATGAACAACACAGCTATACTGTAGCTAGACTAATAAAGAAGAAAAAAAGGAAGAATCAAATAGACACAATAAAAAAATGATAAAGGGGATATCACCACTGATCCCACAGAAATACAAACTACCATCAGAGAATCGTATAAACACCTATACACAAATAAACCAGAAAATCTAGAAGAAATGGATAAATTCCAGGACAAAAACACCCTTCCAAGACTAAACCAGGAAGAAATCATATCCCTGAATGGACAAATAACAAGTTCTGAAAGAGGCAGTAGTTAATAACCTACCAACCAATTAAAAAAAAAAAAAAAAAAAAAAAAAACAGGACCAGAAGGATTCACAGCTGAATTCTACCAGAGGTACAAAGAGGAGCTTGTACCATTCCTTCTGAAACTATTCCAAACAATAGAATAAGAGGAACTCCTCCCTAACTCATTTTATGAGGCCAGCATTATCCTGATACCAAGACCTGGCAGAGACACAACAACAACAAAAAATTTCAGGCCACTATCCCTGATGAATATCAATGCAAAAATCCTCAATAAAATACTGGAAAAACCAAATCCAGTCGCACATCAAAAAACTTATCCACCATGATCAAGTTGGCTTCATTTCTGGGATGCAAGGCTGGTTCAACATATGCAAATCAATAAATGTAATCTATCACATAAACAGAACCAATGACAAAAAAAAAAAACACACTATTATCTCAATAGATGCAGAAAAGGCCTTTGACAAAATTCAACCCTTCATGCTAAAAAGTCTCAATAAACTAGGTATTCATGGAATGTATCTCAAAATAATAAGAGCTATTTACAGCAAACCCACAACTGACATCATTCTAAATGGGCAAAAGCTGAAAGCATTCCCTTTGAAAACTGGCACAAGACAAGGATGCTCTCTTTCACCACTCCTATTCAACACAGTATTGGAAGTTCTGGCCAAGGCAATCAAGGAAGAGAAAGAAATAAGGCTATTCAAATAGGAATGGAGGAAGTCAGATAGTCTCTGTTTGCAGATAACATGATTGTATATTAAGAAAACTCTGTCATCTCAGCCCCAAATCTTCCTAAGCTGATAAGCAGCTTCAGCAAAGTCTCAGGATACAAAATCAACATGCAAAAATCACAAATATTCCCATACACTAATAACAGACAGAGAGCCAAATCACGAGTGAACTCCCATTCACAATGGCTACAAAGAGAATAAAATACCTAGGAATTGCAACTTACAAGGGATATGAAGCTTCAAGGAGAACTACAAATCACTGTTCTAGGAAATAAGAGGGGACACAACACTAACCAATAGAAAAACATTTCATCTTCATGGATAAGAAGAATCAATATTGTAAAAATGGCCATACTGCCCAAACTAATTTATAGATTCAATGCTATCCTATTCAAGCTACCATTGACTTTTTTCATAGAATTGGGAAAAAACTACTTTAAGTTTCATATGGAACTGAAAAAGAGTCCACATAGCCAAGACAATCCTAAGTAAAAAGAACAAAGCTGGAGGCATCACTCTACCTGACTTCAAACTATACTGTAAGATTACAGTAACCAAAACGGTGTGGTACTACTACCAAAACAGATATATAGACCAATGGAACAGAACACAGGCCTCAGAAATAACATCACACATCTACAACCATCTGATCTTTGACAACCTGACAAAAACAAGCAATGGAGAAAGGATTCCCTTTTAATAAATGGTGTTGGGAAAATTGGCTAGCCATATGCAGAAAACTGAAACTGGACCCCTTCCTTATACCTTATACAAAAATTAACTCAAGATGGATTAAAGACTTAAATGTAAAACAGTAAAAGCCCTAGAAGAAAACCTAGGCAATATCATTCAGGACATAGGCATGGGCAAAGATTTCCTGACTAGAACACCAAAAGCCATTGCAACAAAAGCCAAAATTGACAAATGGGATCTCATTAAACTAAAGACCTTCTGCATGGCAAATGAAATTATCATCAGAGTGAACAGGCAACCTAAAGAATGGGAGAAAACTTTTGCAATCCGTCCATCTGACAAAGGGCTAATATCCAGAATCCATAAAGAACTTTAAAAAATTTACAAGAAAAAAAAATAAACAACCCCATCAAAAAGTGGATAAAGTATATAAACAGACACTTCTCAAAAGGAGACATTTATGCAGCCAACAAATATACAAAAAAAAGCTCAACATTGGTCTTTAGAGAAATGCAAATCAAAACCACAATGAGATACCATCGCATGTTTGTTAGAATGGCAATCATTAAAAAATCTGGAGACAACAGATGCTGGAGAGGTTGTGGAGAAATAGGAATACTTTTACACTGTTGGTGGGAGTGTAAATTAGTTCAATCATTGTGGAAGACAGTGTGGTGATTCCTCAAGGATTCAGAACCAGAAATACTATTTGACCTAGCAATCTCATTACTAGGTATATACTCAAAAAAGTATAAATCATTCTACTATAAAGACACATGCACACATATGTTTACTCTGGCACTGTTTCCAATAGCAAATACTTGAAACAAACCCAAATGCCCACCATTGGTAGACTGGATAATGAAAATGTGGCACATCATCATAGAATACTATGTAGCCATAAAAAGGGATGAGTTCTTGCCCTTTGCAAGGACATGTATGAAGCTGGAAACATCATCCTCAGCAAACTAACACAGAAACAGAAACCCAAACACCACATATTCTCACTCACAAGTGAGAACTGAACAATGAGAACACATGGACACAGGAAGGGGAACATCACACACTGGGGCCTGTTGGGGGGTGGTGAGTCTGGGGAGGGATAGCATTAGGAGGAATACCTAATGTAGATGATGAGTTAATGGGTGCAGCAAACCACCATGGCACATGTATACCTATGTAACAAACTTGCATGTTCTGCACATGTATCCCATAACTTAAAGTATAATAATAAAGAAAAAAGTTCTCTACACATAAAAGAAACTATAAAGAAAGGACCTTTGAAACATCAAACACAGAAAGACATGGTAAGCAAAAATACAAGTGAAGACAATAGATTTTTTTTCTTCTCTTGAGTTTTCTAAATTGTGTTTAATGATTGAAGCAAAAATTATAACGCTAGTGTCATTCTACGTGAATGTAGAGGAGATATTTGAGATAATTATATCATAAATTGGTGAGAACAAAGGGATATAAAGAAAGGTAAGGTTTATACACTTCATTCTAATTGGTAAAATTATGACAAATAGACTATGATAGTTATGTATATACAATAGGTTATCTAGAGCAACCATCAAAAAGCTATACAAAGGGATACCACACTCAAAAACACTAGAGATATTAAAATGGATGTAAAAAAACTGGAATTCAGAAAAAAATAGAGAAATATATACAGAAAACAAAAAATAAAACTGCAGACATTTATTCCTAATATATGAATAAGTATATTATTTGTAAATGGGTAAAATATAGCAACTAAAAGACAGATTTACAAAGTAGATGTTAAAACGTGATCTAACTATATGCTGTCTATAAGAAACTCAGACAAACCATGACAATATAGACAGATTGAAAGTAAAATGATACTGAGATATATCATTTCAACACTAATTAATATTTATAGTAGGTATAGTCATCTTTATAGCAAAGAAAATTACCAGACAGAAACATTATACAAAGCAAGAATATATTGCATTCCTAAATGGTTATGACTCCCAATATTAAAACTGCAAAATACATGAAGCAAAAGTTGATAAAACTTAAAAGACAAATATACAAGTGTGTAATTATAGTTGGGAATTTTAATTTTTGTTATTTTAATAACAAAAGTTGATACAAATATCTGACAAAATATTCAGAAAGGATATAGAAGAAATTCAACAACACGATAAAGCAAGATAACCTAATGGACTTTTATAGAACACTCCACCTAACAGCAAAATACACATTATTCTCAAGTATGCATAGGATATATACCTGGATAGACTATAACCTGAGTCTTAAAGCTATCTCAATAAATGTAAAACAATTAAAATTACATAGAGCTTGACATCCCTGGAGCTGACAGAATATGTAGATGAACAACTGAAGAGTAAGTAAGAGATGCATTTATCCAAGGCAGTACTGTTCTGTACATAAGCACACAAAAGACTTGGTTGTGAAGACACCAAAAGAATGATACTTTTCACAGATATATTTTTTACGGTGACTTTGGTTTTTTTGTTCTTTTGTGATATAATTTGTCCTGTTTTTATAATAGTTGTGAGTTTCTTTACTGACATGTAGGATAAACATACAATAGTGCACTTAGTTACAAAGAAATTTCACATTTAAGAAGAAAAGATCGTACTTTCAGAAATATTTAAGGCAAGAAAATGTAAAGGGAAAAAAGCAGAATATAGGATCAAAGCAATATCATCTACAATATTGAGATATGTATAACAATATTATATAAGTATATTATAGATATATCAATAGATTAACATTAATATTAGTTGTTATCTGTTGGGAAATTGAGGATCATTTTATTGTCTTTATCTGTTCCTACGTTTCCACATTTTTATGGAATTGAAAAGTAAACTCAATTTTTAAAAAGTATGCAGAGTTTGTTCTCTGGCAACAATAAAATCAAGCTATAAGTCAATAACAGAAAGATAACAGGAAAATGTTCAAACACTTGGACTCTAAAAATTATGCTTCTAAATAATCCATGGATCAAAAAGGAAGCTTCAAAATTTTTAAAAAGCACATTAAACTCGGTGACAAGTTAAAATAACAACATATCAACATTTGTAGGATACAGTGAAAGTAGTGCTGAGAGAAAAATTTATAGCACTAAATGCATTCATTAGAAAAGATACATCTCAAATCAATAACTGAAGCTACTGTCTAAAGGATTTAGAAAAAGAAGACCAAAAAAAAATATATATATATATATATACAACACAATCAGAAAGAAGAAAATAATAAAAAGCAGAAATCAATAAAATATAATACAGAGAAAGTCAATGAAAGAAGAGCTGATCCTTTCAAATAATCAGTAAAATTGATGAACATCTGCCAAAATGATATGGATTTAAAGGAGTGAAAAGGCTAATTACCAATATCAGAAATGAAAGACAAGTCATCACTACTGATCCCACGTACAACAAAAAGGAATACTATTTGTAGACTATGTCTGCAAATTTGATAAGTTAAATGAAATGGACCAATTCCTTTAGAGACACCAACTACAAAACTTAGATAAGAAATAATGAATAACTGGAGTAAGTCTATCATCTGAATGTTTGTGTCCCCCCAAAACTCATACGTTAAAACCTAATACTTATGATAATAATATTAAGAGGTGGAGCCTTTTAGGCTCTGCCCTTGTGAATGGGATTAGTGAGCTTATAAAAAGGGGTTGAAGGGAGGCTGCTTTGCCCCTTTCACTATGTGAGGAAGCTTCAAGAAGATGCCATCTTTGAGAAAGAGGCTCTCACCAAATATCAAATTTGCTGGTGCCTTGATCTTGGACTTCTCAGCCTCCAGATGGTAAGAAATAAATTTCTATTGTTTATAAATTACACAGGTTAAAGTATTTTTTCTATGACAGCCAGAATGGTCTATGAAAGGCCAATATATAATAAGGAAACTGAATCAATAATTAGTAAACAATATAAATAATTATAATTTCTACCAAATGTTTGATGAAGAAATGATTCAAACTCTCTACAATCTCTGCCAGAAAATAGAAGCAAAGAGAGTATTGCTGACTCATTCTCTGAGGTCAGCACTACTCCAATGTCTGAAACAGGTAAAGAAATTATAAAAAAGAAAAACTACTGACCATTATTTTTTCTGAAATGCAACCAACCAGCGAAACAAACAACAACAACAAGAAGAAGAAAAACTAAATAAAATACTAGCAAGTTGGATTCTTAAAAAAAAAAAAAAAGTTTAGGGCTGGGCATGGTGGCTCACACCTATAATCCCAGCACTTTGGGAGGCCGAGGCGGGTGGATCATGAGGTCAAGAGATCGAGACCATCCTGGTCAACAAGGTGAAACTCCGTCTCTACTAAAAATACAAAAATTAGCTGCGCATGGTGGCACACGCCTGTAGTCCCAGTTACTGGGGAGGCTGAGATAAGAGAATTGTTGAACTCAGGAGGCGGAGGTTGCAGTGAGCCAAGATCGTGCCATTGCACTGCAGTCTGGGTAACAGGAGTGAAACTCCATCTCAAAAAAAAGAAAAAAAAATTTAAAGAGAATTATATGCCACAACAAAATGCAACAAAATGGGATTTATTTCAAGTATACAAGGCTGGTCCAACATTAGAAACTCAATATAATATAATCCACCATATCAACAGGCTCACAGAAGAAAAATTGTATTGTCGGATGCAGAAAAACCCTTTGTAAAAGTTAACTTCCTTGTGTGATAGAAATTCTCAGAAAAATAGGGATAGAGAGGATCCAAGATGACTGAATAGGATCAGCTCCGGAGTGCAGTTCCCAGCAAGAACAATAAAGAGGTTGAGTGCCCACCACATTTCCAAACAAATTTTCACTGCCCACAGACCAGGAGATTTTGGGGCCTAAAGTGCCACAAGTTTTCAGCACAGCAGTTTCAGCCAGTGCTAGATTGGCACACAGAAACACACAAATCTGGGCAGCTGTTTCAACTGGCACCTGGAATGCCTGGGAGACAGAGCCACCCATTCAACTGAAAGGGAGGGGTCAGAGACAGGGAGCCAGGCAATCTGGCTAAGCGGGTACCACCCTCACAAAACAAGCAATCTGAAATGCTCTGGCACTGGATTGAGAGTTTCACAGCAAGTGCAGCTGGGCCATGGGTCTAACTCACTGTGGGAAAGGGCAACCACCACTACTGAGGAAGTCTGCCATTACTGAGGCAGTTCACACAGCAGCTAGGCAGGGATTACTACAAACAACTCTATGCACATAAACCAGTAAATCTGGAAGAAATGGATAAAATCCTGGACACTTGCACCCTCCCAAGCCTACATCAGGAAGAAATTGAAACCCTGAATAGAGCAATTAAAAGGTCAGAAGTTGAGGTAGCAATTAGTAGCCTACCGACCAAAAAAAAGTCCAGGTCCAGATGGGTTCACAGCTGAATTCTACCAGATGTACCAACAGAAGCTGGTACCATTCTTTCTGAAACTATTCCAAACAATACAAAAATGGGGAATCCTTCCCAAATCATTTTATGAGACCAACATCATCATGAACCAAAACGTGGAAGAGACTCAACAAAAAAAGAAAACTTCAGACCAGTATCCATGATAAACATAGATGCAAAAATCTTCAATAACATTACTGGCAAACAGATTGCAAGAGCACATCTAAAAGCTTATCTATCATGACCAAGTAGCCTTCCTTCTGGGAATGCAAGGCTAGTTCAACATATGCAAGTCTATAAACATAATTCACCACATAAATAGAGCCATAGACAAAACCACATGATTATCTCAATTGATGCAGAGAAGACCTTTGATAAAATTCAACAGACCTTTATCCTAAAAACTCTCAATAAACTAGGTATTGAAAGAACCTATCTCAAAACAATAAAAACTATTTACGGGAAACCTACAGCCAATATCATACTGAATGGACAAAAACTGAAAGCATTCCCACTGAAATCTGGCACTAGACAACGATGCCCTCACTCACCACTGCTATTCAACATAGTGCTGGAAGTTCTAGCCAGAACAATCAGGAAAGAAAAAAAAATAAAGGATATTCAGTTAGGAAAAGAGGAAGTCAAATTGACTCTATTTGCAGATGACATGTTTGTATATTTAGAAGACTCTGTCATCTCAGCCCAAAGTCTCCTTAAGCTGATAAGCAACTTCATCAAAATCTCAGGATACAAAATCAATGTGCAGAAATCACAAGCATTTCTATACACCAATAACAGACTAACAGAGAGTAAAATCAAGAAGGAACTCCCATTCACAATTGCTACAAAGAGAGTAAAATACCCAGGAATACAACTAACAAAGGATGTAAAGGACCTCTTCAAGGAGAACTATAAACCACTGCTCAATGAAATAGGAGAGGACACAAACAGATGGAGAAACATTCCATGCTCATGGTTAGGAAGAATTAATATCATGAAAATAGCCATACTGCCCCAAGTAATTTCTAGATTCAATGCTATCCCCAGCAAGCTACCAATAACCTTCTTCACAGAACTGGAAAAAACCATCTTAAATTTCACATGGAGCCAAAGGAGAACGCGTATAGCCATGGCAATCCTAAGCAAAAAGAACAAAGCCAGAGGCATCTCACTACCTGACTTCAAACTATATACAAGGCTACAGTAATGAAAACAGCATGGTACGGGCACCAAAACAGAGATATAGACCTATGGAACAGAACAGAGGCCTTGGAGGCAATGCCACACATCTACAATCATCTGATCTTTGACAAACCTGACAGAAACAAGCAATGCAGAAAGGATTCCCTGTTTAATAAATGATGTTGGAAAAACTGGCTAGCAGTGTGCAGAAAGCAGAAACTGGACCCCTTCCTGAAAACTTACACTAAAATTAACTCCAGATGGATTAAAGACTTAAACATCAGACCTAACACCATAAAAACCCTAGAAGAAAACCTAGGCAAAACCATTCAGGACATAGGCGTAGGCAAGGACTTCATGACTAAAACATCAAAAGCATTAGCAACAAAAGCCAAAATAGACAAATGAGACCTAATCAAACTCCCGAGCTTCTCTACAGCAAAAGAAACAATCATTAGAGTAAACTGGCAATCAACAGAATGGGAAAAATTTTTGAAAGCTACCCATCTGACAAAGGGCTAATATCCAGAATTGGCAAAGAACTAAAACAGATTTACGAGAAAAAAACAAACCCACCCAAAAGTGGACGAAGGATATAAACGGACACTTTCCAAAAGAAGACATATATGAGTACAACAAACATATGAAAAAATGCTCATCATCACTAGTTATTAGAGAAATGCAAATCAAAACCAAATTGAGATACCACCTCACACCAGTTAGAATGGTGATCATTAAAAAATCAGGAGGCAACAGATGCTGGAGAGGATGTGGAGAAATAGGAACACTTTTACACTGTTGGTGGGAGTGTAACTAGTTCAACCATTGTGGAAGACAGTGTGGCAATTCCTCAAGGACCTAGAAATATAAATTCCATTTGACCCAGCAATCCCATTACTGGGTATATATCCAAAGGATAAATCATTCTATTAAAAAGACACATGCACACATATGCTCATAGCGGCACTGTTTACAGTAGCAGACTTGGAACCAACCCACATGCCCATCGATGATAGACTGGACAAGGAAAATATGGCACATATACACCATGGAATATTATGCAGCCATAAAAAATGACAAGTTTGTGTCCTTTGTAGGGACATGGGTGAATCTAGAAACCATAATTCTCAGCAAACTGACACAAGAACAGAAAATCAAACACCACATATTCTCACTCATAGGCTGGTGTTGAACTATGAGAACACATGGACACAGGGAGGGGAGCATCACACACTAGGGTCTGTTGGGTGAGGCTAAGGGAGGGACAGCAGGGGGTGTGGAGGTCAGGGAGGGATAACATGGGGAGAACTGCCAGATATAGGTAATGGGGGGATAGAGACAGCGAACTACATTGCCATGTGTGTACCTATGCAACAATCCTGCATGATCTGCACATGTACCCCAGAACCTAAAGTACAATAAAAAAAATAGGGATAGAGGAGAACTTCTTTAACTTGATAAAGAACATTACAAGAAAACTGCACAGCTAGCATCATTTTATTTTATTATTTATTTTATTTTATTTTATTTTATTTTTTGAGATGGAGTTTCGCTCTTGTTACCCAGGCTGGAGTGCAATGGTGCGATCTCGGCTCACCGCAACCTCCGCCTTCTGGGCTCAGGCAATTCTCCTGCCTCAGCCTCCTGAGTAGCTGGGATTACAGGCATGCGCCACCACGCCCAGCTAGTTTTTTTTTTTTTTTTTTTTTTGTATTTTTAGTAGAGACGGGGTTTCACCATGTTGACCAGGATGGTCTTGATCTCTCGACCTCGTGATCCACCCGCCTCGGCCTCCCAAAGTGCTGGGATTACAGGCTTGAGCCACCGCGCCCAGCCAGCTAGCATCATTTTAAATCATAAAAGATGGAATATTTTCATCCTAAGATTAGAGAAATGTCAAGAATGTGCACTCCTCAACTGTCTCATTCAACATGATGCTGAAAGTTTTAGCCAGTGCAATAAGGCAATAAAAGGAAATAAAAGCCATACCGATCATAACTACATGGTGGGTACAGAGAGGGCTACTTCTCAAGTTCACTTCATAATATATATGGTTAATAATCACACAATCTATTTTCTGTCTAAAATGTGTTTGTACTGGAACCCGTAAGAACACAACTATAAGCAGGGCCAGTCACAGTAGCTCATGCCTGTAATCCCAGCACTTTGGGAGGCTGAGGCAGGCAGACCATGAGGTCAAGAGATCGAGACCATCCTGGCCAACATTGTGAAACACTGTCTCTACTAAAAATGAAAAGATTAGCTATACGTGGTGGCATGTGCCTGGAATCCCAACTACTCAGGAGGTTGAGGCAGGAGAATTGCTTGAACCCAGGAGGCAGAGGTTGCAGTAAGCAGAAGTCATGTCACTGCACTCCAGCCTGGAGACAGAGCAAGACTCTATCTCAAAAAAAAAAAAAAAGGAATTCCAAGCTGGGCCAAAGTAGAACCAAGGGGAAAGGTTAACGTAAGTAGGCTACTAGGACATTACTTCAGGTTAAACCTAACATAAAATAAAGAGATACTCAAGAGTCACCTGTTGTTGCAGTCAAGTCACCAGGATGGGGCCATGGCAGATGATAAAAGTATTTGATTCAGAAGCACGAATACCCGTTTTCTTAAAATGATCCTTAGATCATATAGCTTTTAAGAAAAATAGTCACAGTATTCTGGTTTCTACAACCTTTCTTTTTGCAAGCTGTTTCTTATATCAGCTCATTCTTGCTCTGTAACAAACCACTCTAAAACTTAGGAACTTAATACATTTATTTAACTTATGTTTCTGTGGTCTAAACCACCTCAGCTGATCTCTGTTGGCTTGCTCAAGCCTCTGCTACACTCAGTGGGTGATTTGGCTGATGGCTGGATAATCTAAGATAGTCTCACTCATATGACTGATATTTGGCAGCCTATCTACTGAGGCACATGGACGACTGGACCACGTGTTTGTCATCATCTAGCAGGAAAGCACAGACTTAATCACATGGTAATCACAGGATTCCAAAAGCAGTACATGAGCAAGCTACAATGCAATAACATGTTTCAAGCTTCTGTGGTCCTACCTTTCTTTGCTTGATGATCTGGTTCAATTACCTCTTTCAGAATGTTGACTTCTTTCCCTGACTGCTCTCTCTTAGCATGAGCAACCCACAGTTCCCAGGTGACAGTTGTAGCTTAAGTAATGGGACCCAAGTGGAAGCATTCCCCCGTTAAAAAGGGGTCTTCAACAGTTGATGACCTCTATGCATCAAAATGGCAGGGACAGAAAACAGAAGGTCCCCAACTGGGTCTCTGACAGGAGGGCAAATAGGGCCACTCCTGCTTTTACCCCTTGATTCCCATATATTTGCCTACTGGGGACATAGTGCCATATATTTCAGATATGTAAAATATACACTATCTCCTGAAAGGTGATTCCTACTCTCATGAGGAATCATCTCTGAGCTGGTATCTCAGTTGTACTTTCAACAAATGCTCATTTGGTCTGGCCAGCAACTCCTCAGTGGTATGGGATAGGATGCGACTGACATGACTGAATTCTAAGAGCATGTGGCCATTTCTTCACTATAGAAGAATGGATCTAATGTAATTATCTTTCTTAATTGACTGGTTTACTCAAAGGATGTTTCAGTGTTGTGCTCTATTTTTGCCAGATTGAACTTATAGGAGCAGTAGTAGCTAGATAAGCCCTGGTAAGTGGGAGCCCATGTTATTGGAACCATGAATAGCCCATATGGCTTCTCCATGTTTGGAACCATTATACTATCACTGAAGTGGATGATGACAGAGACTGATGATAACTGAGCATGTCATTTTCTCTGTTTTTTAATGCCTCTTCAACTGTGGGTAATTTCTGGGGGTCTACATTTGTTACCCATTGCTGTTTAATAAATTTCTCCAACACTTGGCAGCTAAAAACTGCTGGTTCTAGTTCACAATCTTTCAAGAGGCTGTAGTCAAGTTGTTGCTTGAGGTTGCAGTCCTTTGACTGAAGGATCAATCTCTGAGCTCACTCAGAAGGCTTCTGTTTCTCATCACATGGGCCGTTCCAGCAATACCTGAGTGTCCTCATGATATGCCTGTTTGCATCCCTAAGAGAAAGCTATGCAAGAGAGAAGAGTCAGGAAACTACAGTGCCTTTTATAAACTAGTCTCCTGAGTTGGACATCATTACTTTCCCTTTATTCTCTTCATTAGAATTGAGTCACTGGGTTCAGCCTAAACTCAAGTTGAGGGGAACCAGGAACCAGGGAAGATTATCAATTTTTAAAACCACTACAAGAAGTAATAAAAATATCTTCATATCATACGCTCATTCCCACAGGTGCATCCACATGCCTCTATTCTACCTACCCCTTTGTGCTGGTCACTCAAATTCTTTGGGAAGCAGACACAGAGATGGAGTTAGAAGTAAACACAAGGTATTGCGGGAGGGGAGAGAACACCTGTGAAAGAACAAAAAGATGAGACAGCATTTGGCAAGGGATTAAGCAAACCACGATGTAGGACTGACAAATTTCTCTCCAGCTCAGTTCTGAAGCAGAGAACTTATTAGAAGAACCCATTAGAGTGATCCTACTTTAGGCCTTGAAAGTTATCAGGCCCAAGTACTGCCATTTTATTCAGTCATTGACTGCCCTGAGAAGAATGTGGTCGTGGCTCAAAAGTTGAGGTGGGCCTTGAGTTGTCATATCTATCTTAAGACCTATATATGGTGAAATCCCATAAAATAGAAAAAACTTGAAGAATCTAACGTAACTACTATGAATTCTTTTGGAACTTATCTAATGTGGTTAACAAAATTTAAATCTTATATTATTAATGCAATACATATTCTAACAGTGGTTTACATAAATTTACACTTTGATCCAAGAAAGAGGATCTGAGAGTAAAGATCAAGAAATGTTTAGTATAGCTTTTTGTATTTCTTTAATTGTATTTTTCATTGAGCTAATTCAATGCAATAATTCTAACAATTATCTGAATCGATTAAGACTTTATAGTAATATTGTAAGGTCAAAAAGCATGACTTGAAGTCTTCATATTTCCACTTCAGCTGAGTGACCTTAAACAAGTTAATATTACTTGACTCAGTTCTCTCAGTTGTAAAATATTAGTACTTATTTTATTGTTGTGAGGATTAAATGACTTAATACATACAATGCACTTAGTATAGTGCTGAACACATTGTAAATGCTATAGAAGATAGCATTATTAAAACCATGTTATGTTGCTACTGTTATTATTACATTTGGCAAAATCTTAAAACCTGTATGATTTTCATATCTCCCATAGACTTTTGGCCATCTTCTAATCTAGAGTGAAGCTTTAGGTCTTTTTTTTCCCCCCAAACCTTGCTTAAATCACTAGGATTAGGAATTAATGCATAAATAGAAAACGAAATACCACATGTTCTCACATATAAGTGAAAGCTAAACATTGAGTACACGTAGACATGGGATGGGAACAATGGACACTGGGAAATACTAGAGCAGGGAGAGAAGGAGGGGAGCAAGGGCTGAAAACCCACATGTTTTTTGGGGGGATCACTCATACCCCAAATCTCAGTGTCATGCAAAATGCCCATGGAACAAATTTGCAAATGTATCCTGAATCTAAAATAAAAGTTGAAATCATATAAATAAATAATAATTAATGATAAATAATAATTAAAATAATAACAATTAAGGGGGAGGGAAAAGACAAATCCAAAGACTCTAAACTTGTGTCTGAGCAAAGAGAAAATGCCAGGAAACTAGAAAGTTTACAAGTTCCTTTATAGAAAATGGCTACATCGTACTTATTCTCTACTACCACATCATGTTACTAGTCTCATAAAATACTTTAAAATTCATTTAACCTCAAGAAGAGTACACCGTAGTGCCTGTCTCTGTCAGTCTGTGCTGTTATAACAAAATATCATAGACTGGGTGGCAGACATAACACATATTTATTCCTCATTTATGTCTGGAGGCTGGAAGTCCAAGATCACGGTGTCAGCATCGTCAGGTTCTTGGAGACAATCCTTAATATGGTTTGGCTCTGTGTTCCCACACAAATCTCATCTTGAATTGTATTCCTGTAATTCCCACATATTGTGGGAGGAACCTGGTGGGAGATAATTTGAATCATGGTGGCAGTTTCCCTCATATTGTTCTCATGGTAGTGAATACATCTCACAAGACCTGATGGTTTTATCAGGGGTTTCTGCTTTTGCATCTCCTCATTTTCTCTTGCTGCCACCATGTAAGAAGTGCCTTTCACCTCCTGCCATGATTCTGAGGTATCTCCAGTCATATGGAACTGTAAATCCAATTAAACCTCTTTTTTCCCTAGTCTTGCATACGTCTTTATCAGCAGCATGAAAACGGATTAATACAGTACATTGGTAACAGTAGAGTGGGGTGTTGCTGAAAAAATAACTGAAAATGTGGAAATGACTTTGGAATTGGATATCAGGCTGAGGTTGGAACAGTTTGGAGGGCTCAGAAGAAGACAGGAAAATGTGGAAAAGTTTGCAACTTCCTAGAAACTTGTTGAATGGCTTTGCCCAAAATGCTGATAGTGATATTGGACAATAAGATCCAGGCTGAAGTGGTGAGACCACTTCAGTTGGAGATGAGGAACTTCTTGGGAACTGTAGTAAAGGTGACTCTTGTTATGTTTTAGCAAAGAGGCATTTTGCCCCTGCTCTTGAGATTTGTGGAACTTTGAACTCGAGAGAGATGATTTAAGGTATCTGGTGGAAGAAATTTGTAGCAGCAAAGCATTTAAAGGGTGACATGGGTACTGTTAAAACCATTCATGGCCGGGCACGGTGGCTCAAGCCTGTAATCCCAGCACTTTGGGAGGCCGAGGCAGGTGGATCACAAGGTCGAGAGATCGAGACCATCCTGGTCAACGTGGTGAAACCCCGTCTCTACTAAAAATACAAAAAATTAGCTGGGCATGGTGGCGCATGCCTGTAATCCCAGCTACTCCGGAGGCTGAGGCAGGAGAATTGCCTGAACCCAGGAGGCGGAGGTTGCAGTGAGCCGAGATCGCGCCATTGCACTCCAGCCTGGGTAACAAGAGCGACACTCTGTCTCAAAAAAAAAAAAAAAAAAAAAAAAAAAAAAAAAAAAAAAAAAAAAAAAGCATTCATTTCAAAAGGAATAAACAGCATAAAAGTTCAGAAAATTTGCAGCCTGGCATACAGTAGAAAAGAAAAACCCATTTTTTGAGGAGAAATTCAAGCTGGCTGCAGAAATTTGCATAAGTAACAAGGAGCTTAATGTTAATTCCCAAAACAATGGGGAAAGTGTCTCCAGGGAATAAAATAGGTCTTCATGGCAGCACCTCCCATCACAGACCCAGATGCCTGGGAGGAAAGAATGGTTTCATGGGCCAGGCTCCAGGTTCCCATGTTGTGTGTAGCCTAAGGAATTGGTGCCTTGTGTCCCAGCCATTGCTAAAAAGGGCCAAGGTACAGTTTGGCCCATGGTTTCATAGGATGCAAGCCTCAAATCTTGGTGGCTTCCACAGTGTTGAGCCTGTGGGTGCACAGAAGTCAAGAATTGAAGTTTGGGAACCTCCACCTAGATTTCAGAAGATGTAAGGAAACACCTGGATGCCCAGGCAAAAACTTGCTGCAGAAGCAGGGCCCTCATGGAGAGCCTCTGGTAGGGGCCCTCATGGAGAACCCCATGCAGTGTGGAAGGGAAATGTGAAGTCGGAAACCCCACACAAAGTCCCTACAGGAGCACCACCACTGTGAGAAGAGGGCCACTGTCCTCCAGACCCCGGAATAGTAGATCCACTGACAGCTGGTACTGTGTGCCTGGAAAAGCCTCAATGCCAGCCTGTGAAAGCAGCCCAGAAGAGGGCTATACCCTGCAAAACCACAGGGACAGAGCTGCCCAAGACTATGGGAACTTACCTCTTGCATCAGCATGACATGGATGTGAGAGAGGAGACATGGAATCAAAGAAGATCATTTTGGAGATTCAGAATTTGACTGCCACACTAGATTTTGGACTTGCATGGGTCCTGTAACCCCTTTGTTTTGACTTATTTCTCCCATTTGGAATGACTGTATTTACCCAATACCTGTACCACCATTGTATGTAGGAAAGAACTAGCTTGCTTTTGATTTTACAGGCTCATAGGCAGAAGGAACTTGCCTTATCTCAGATGAGACTTTGGACTGTGGACTTTAGAGTTAGTGCTGAAATGAGTTAAGACTTTGGGGGACTGTTCAGAATGATTGGTTTTGAAATATAAGGACATGAGATTTAGAGGGGCTGAGGGTGGAATGACATGGTTTGGCTCTGTGTCCCCACCCAAATCTAATCTTCAATTGTACTCCCATAATTCCCACATATTGTAGGAGGAACCTGGAGGATGATCATTTGAATCATAGGGGCAGTTTCCCCCATACTGTTCTCGTGGTAGTGAATAAGTCTCATGAGATCCAGTGGTTTTATCAGGGGTTTCTGCTTTTGCATCTCCTCATTTTCTCTTGCCACCACCATGTAAGAAGAGCCTTTCACCTCCTGCCATGAGTCTGAGGCCTCCCAGTCCCAATTAAACCTCTCTTTCTTCCCAGTCTCGAGGTTGTCTTTGTCAGCAGCATGAAAACAGTCCTCTTCCTGAAAACATCCTCACATGGCCTTCCTTGGTGCAAGCACACACAGGGAGAGAGAGAATGTCTCTCGCTTCTTCTATGGATGCTAATCCCATCATGAGTGCTCTATCCTCATGACTTCATATAAGCCTAATTACTGCCCAGAGGCCCCATCTCCTCCTAATATCACACAATTGGGGGTTTGGATTTCAACAGATGGATTTTAGGGGATGGGACACAAACACACAGTTTAAACAAGTAACTTCCTGGTCACAAAAGGGGACATATAATCTGCAAAAACTAAAGTATTTTAATAATTGACAATTTAAAACCTGATCACAAATCACTACTACCCAAGTTACCACTACTTGTAGACTAATTTAAACAATTAATTTTGAACTTCAGGTAGAAATGATCTTTTTTGGGTACATGTGAAGAACATGCAAGATTGTTGCATAGCTACACACATGGCAGTGTGATTTGCTGCCTTCCTCCCCTTCACCTATATCTGGCATTTCTCCCCATGCTCTCTCTCCCCAACTCCCCACTCTCCACTGTCCCTCCCCTATTTACCCCAAACAGACCCCAGTGTGTAGTTCTCCTCTCCCTGTGTACACGTGCTCTCATTGTTCACCTGCCTATGAGTGAGAAATGATCTTTAAAAACTTATAATATTAAAAAATAAGCAAAAAACATATTAGTAGCTTAATAGCATATTCAAAGTTCATATAGCCTGTAAGGATATTTGATGACCTCATAGTAGAATTATATCTATTGGGTGCAGTGGCTCATGCATGTAATCCCAACACTTAGGGAGGCTGAGGTAGGTGGATCTCTTGAGCTCAGGAGTTCAAAACCAGCCTGGGCAACATGGTGAAACTTCATCTCCAAAGAAGATACAAAAATTAGTTGGGCATGATGGTACCCTCCTGTGGTCCTGGATCCTTGGGAGGCTGAGACACAAGAATCCCTTGAACCCAGGAGGTGGAGTTGCAATAAGCAGGGATCGCATCTCTGCACTCCAGCCTAGGTGACAGAGTGAGACTACCATCACACACACAAAAAAGGCATGCTCAGGGGTAGACTGAGGCTCAAAAGATAAACAAAATGATCTCTTAAAACCTATCAAACTTGTTAGCACAATTAGACACAGCCGTGTATGTGAGAAACACTCAAAATATGGACTTAAAGAAGACAGCAGTTCCTTTTTTGTTGTTAATCACTGATTCCCTTTATTTTTCTCTTTCTCTTTTTTTAAATTACGCTTTAATTTCTGTGGTACATGTGCAGACCATGCAGGTTTGCTACATAGGTATACACTATACACGTGCCATAATGATTTGCTGCATTCATCTCCCATCGTCTGCATTAGGTATTTTTCCTTATGTTAGCTCTGTCCAGTACCTCCAACCCTGCTAACCCTCCCTTAGCCTCCCCACCCCCTCAACAGGCCCTGGTGTGTGATGTTCCCCCTTCTGTGTCCATGTGTTCTCATTGTTCAACACCCCCTTATGAGTGAGAGCATGGGTGTTTGTTTTTCTGTTCTGTGTCAGTTTGCTGAGAATGATGGTTTCCAGCTTCATCCATGTCCCTGCAAAGGATATGAACTCATCCTCTTTTAGGGCTGCATAGTATTCCACGGTGTATATGTGCCACATTTTCTTTATCCAGTCTATCATTGATGGGCATTTGGGTTGGTTCCAAGTCCTTGCTGTTGTAAACAGTGCTGCAATAAACATACGTGTGGATGTGTCTTTATAATAGAATGATTTATAATCCTTTGGGTATATACCCAGTAATGGGATTGCTGGCTCAAATGGTATTTCAAAAAAAAAAAAGCCATTTATACCTTGTCTTGCTGTCATTCTCTTATCCTGTCCCAAGATCTAAAGTGACTGTTAAGCTCCAGCTGCTCTTCATGCCTACATTGCAGGTAGGAAAAGTGTAACTAGGAGTAAGTGCAGCAGGATCGCAGACCTTACTTTTTGAGGAGACTCCCTGAAAGTTCCACACACATTTACATTTAACTAATGTATTGCCCACTCAGTTATGTGGCCATTCATATCTGAGAGAGAGGCTGGAAAATGTAGTCTTACACTGTGGCAATGTGCCCGCAAAATATTGGTGTTCTATTACTGAGAAGGATGGAAAGAGATGCTGGGGTAGGCAATTAAGATGCTCTGCCACAGGCTTATTTATCTACATCATAATTAAAGAAATTCTATTAACTTAGGCCAAATAGAAAACACAAAAACATATTTGATGGATATCTTTAAGACATTAACTCATCATGGAAAGTGCCTTTCTTCAAGTGTCTAAAATAAAGATCAACATTTTACGATTTGAGTAGCAGTGGTTGGCATCAACAAGGCTGACATAGTTGTTGAATAGTGATTAAGTCTGGGCCCCGGAGCCAGGCCATCTTGGTGGAGTTCTAGCATTAATTGTATGGACTTGGACAAATAACTTGGCACATTTGATTCATCTGTGAAATGTAGAAAATGATATCTATTAGTCGAGGTTGTTGTGATGAGTAAGTAAATTACAAATGGAAAGTTAATGAATACAGAACTGTGCCGAACACCTAGCCAGTGCTTAACAAATACTAGCTTTCTTTATAATTCGTTTCATTAGTATTATATTTAAAGCACACATTGTCTAATAGCCTTCATACTATATGATGTGTATAATAAAATTAAAAAGTTTCAGTTAAATATATATGTTAATTTTATGCTTATTAAATTTACATTTAACCTTAGACTACCCTTTATTACTGGGTATAAAGTCTAATAAAGGCAAAGTGATCTTATTTCATAAATAATTTTTAATAAATACATAGACTGCTAAAGAAAACAGCTCTAAAATTTAATAATGTAGGTAGGACTGTATCTTCAGCATGAATTATTAGTATACATTTTTGCAGTATTAATAGCCAGGAAAGTCATATATGATATCCAAAACTGGTAAAAAAAGAATAAAATTATGTTCAGCTTACTTGATCCTCATTAAATCATAAATATGTTGTGGAATAAAGCCCAGATTCCTATTGGTGAAATTGCATTTATTTAAAGTTTCATGAAATCTGCTTAGCATTCTGTTAGTGTCTTGGATATAATCCGCTCTCTGATATTATTTATAAAGTATACTCATTAAAGAAACTGTGAACATTTTGATATACTGACAAATTGCACCCTCCAGTGGAAAAAATGTTTATCCATAAAATTTTAATGTGTTTCTGCATCGCAACTTTAATATATTCAAAGTTGCTTTTGCCTAAAATTCTTTTAAATGTAATTGTGTTTTATGACCTGAATATGTAGAATGAATATGTATCTCACTCTATTGGATATACATTATACTTTATGAGTCCTCAGTCTAGTATGCAAATAGGACATTAAATATCAGCTAAAGAAAAGAGCTTTAAAGCAAAATTATTTTGGAATTATTAACTTGTCATGGGTCCACTCCAACATAAAAAGTAGAACTCATTCACTTCCACTTCATATTCTATAGAATAAAGTGGAACCACAAACCATAGTAATTTACACAGGCGGACAAGTTACTGAACTAAAAATATTTTATATTCATGCCTCAAAATATCCCTCAAGGATTTTCTTTTGTATAATTAAAAGCAACTATACTCCACAAGGCTAGTTTTTTCTTAGATAAATGTAGTATTTTTTGTATCCATAAAGGACCATATGGATACTAAAAATTGCAGAAGAAGGTTAAAAAACAGCTACCCTCTATCAATCAGAAAGAGTTCCAAAACTAAGTAACTGTATAAACACATCCATATTTTAGGGCTACTTTAAGTTAAAAAACTTTCTCTTGTTTAAGAGATATTTGCATCAAATGAAGATATTTACAAATTGTTCATAGCATACAACAGTCCAAATATGATTTTCACCTATGCTGTGTAAAGAAGTTAAACATTCATAAGTTTCTCTACTAAATTCAGTGCATTTTTTCATCATACGTAACACAAGCTAATCCAAATGTTTTAATTTCTTTCAGTGCATATTTCCAAACTCATTAAAGGGAATGAAATTATGTTATTAAATGGCTATATCTTATGGAATCTATGTCACACAATTTTATTCACATCAATACTATAATTCACTCTAAAAAATCACAGGCATGCACAAAATAGGAAACAAAACGTGAGTTTTTAATAAATTTGAAGTATACTATCTACTTTAAACCACTGTAATATGTATTTTAACAAAATAGCTAATTTCCAAACCCCTTTTCTAATTCTGGCACAGAATTAGAAATTTCTGTTTTGTAATCCTATAAATGACGCCATCATATCCAGGATCCATGTTCCAAATACTGTAGGAGGTGACAGTCACAGTCAAGGCCAAGGTGATCATTATCCAAAGTATCATGTTGAAGAATCACTGAATATTCAAAATTATACTTCTATGTGAAGTTATAGGGACTTACTGTGTTCCTCACTTGTTTTGCCTCAAAGATAGTCCTTGTCTTCCTCACAAGGGAGGTGTCAAATGACTTAAGTGACTATCTCTACCACTGCATTCCCACTGTAATCATCGTACATGTCATCTGCAAACATTTGCAGTGTCAACGAAGATCTTAGAAGCATCTCTGAATTGTTCAGAGTCTTCCCTGTAATGCGTCCCGGTTTCATTCAAACCTGCCAGCTCCAGTGAATATAGATCAGGAGAATGATCCTCGGCTAGATGCTTATGACGAGACAGCAAGTTTGAAATATCATATAGCACTTGGAGTTCAGAAAGAAAGAGCAGGTCAACTCTGTTCCTACTCAGAGAATTCAGGGGAAATGAACTGAGAATAGAGTTTTCCTGAAACAAGAGATTATGGAGCTGTTCTAAGGTGACTGAAAGGTCTCCAAACGCTGAGTTGGCCTTCCCTACCACATACACTCTTTCCTCACTGGGAGCCAACTGCAAAACAGCAGGAGTTTCCTCAGAAAATAAGGAGCAAATGGAATTTGCAGCAGTGTTAAGACTAAAAGGAACTGCTTTCTCCAAAGGGTAAGAAACGACACTGCCTGTGGGTAGAGCCAGTTTGTCCACTCCCTTCACCATCACCATGACGGTAGCCCAAGGGCGATGAACTAGGTCACCCACTGGAAGTCCTGGCCAAGAAAGGTTTTTCTTCGCAGAGAAGACCATGTACAACGCAGCCATGTCCGGGATTCACTCTGCGGTGTAGGCCAATTTCTATTTCAAAACTAACAGACCGTGGTGATCTCAATATACTAAACTCGTTCCCCCAAACGCTCACCACCAACAAGGACAGGAGCACAACAGACACAGTCACAGTGCCGCTGGGGCTGCAGCAGTGCGGGGTGACAAGGAGCGGGCTGGTGGGACACGCGGGACACGTGGGCAACCACCGTAGCTTGAGAAGGTGACAGCAATCAGACTTATCCCGACTCATGGGGCTTGTCCCTTCATTGCCTAAAGGAATATTAAAAAAAAAAAGTAAAAAATAAAATTATATATGTACCTGTATATATTGAACATTTTCTAAAAGATACACTCCACTATGTATTCTTTAAAAAATCCTCCACTACGTGTGTATATGTATGTGTGTGTGTGTGTGTGTGTGTGTGTGTGTATGTGTGTGTATATATATACATGAAGTGGAGGATATTCAAATATTCCTGTGAGTAAAGATTTCAGTTGGAAAGATCTGTAGTTGCCCAATATAGAAAGATGAATTTTTTAAAATGGTTAAATAAACATTGAAGCATCATCTATTCTTGTCGTAAGGGCAAGAGAGGAGTAGGGCAAGGAAAATAGTACTTCTGGACACAGATCACATGTCAGGATCAGGGCTACGTGGTTAGATACACAAAGTCATTCCATCACCACCCAGCCCCAATTTTACAGTAATGCAAAACAGGTTCATACAGCCTCTCGATTTTTTTTTAACTAAAATCCTCCTAATGACAAAGGAAATTTAATATAGCCTGCAAGAAATATGAAGGCATATCCCACAGCAACTACTAATCAGTGAGAAATGTCTTTATCTTTTAAAATCATCAAGCAAATGTTTCATCCTAGCTCAAAATATACGTGCTTTTGGTCAGTGTAAAAAATGTTTATTACTGCTAGTAAAATTATTATTTTTCATAAAGAATTGAAACTGAGCACATCTCTCTGTTTTTCACTCCAGTCTGAGGAGCATAAAAGCTGACACTAGCAGAATATGATGAGGTGTGTTTTGAACACAGAGGGTCTTGACTCTAAAACTGAATTCAACCTACAATACTCCACATTAATTCTATAGTTATCAAATCTTTCCAACCAAAATCTTTGCTCACTCCTTGTTTTATCTACCACCGTTTCTTATGAATCAATGGCATAATATCAACTCAGGCAGTTATCACCTAACACTGAGGTTCCTTTCTTAACTGTCAATTTCTGTTAGAAATTGGCGTTATTCCTCATTGGCTCTCTTCTCTTTACCACAACATGGCCTCTAAAAATCTTTTATTTTCCTAAGTAATTATACTCAATCCTTTACTTCGCACACCTTATGCACCCCAGGCAAAATACAAGTCTTATAGCCTGTGACTACCTTTTTATGTTTAGCATGCTCGTTAGAAGATGTGTGTATCTCTTCCTTGTAGAGATTGTAGAGAATTTTATTAGTCTGTTCTTACAATGCTATAGAGGACTACCTGAGATGGGGTAATTTATGAAAAAAGGAAGTTTAATTGTCTCACAATTCCACAGGCTATAAAAGAGGCATGACTGGGAAGCCTCGGAAAACTTACAATCACATTGTAAGGCAAAGGTAAGGCAAGACTGTCTTTCATGGCAGAGCAGGAGAGAGGTGGAGGGAGATGCCACACACTTTTAAATGATCAGATCACCTGAGACTCACTCACTATCACCAGAATAGTGAGGGCGAAATCCACCCCCATGATCCAATCACCTCCCACCTGGCCCCTCCTCCGATTCAACATGACATTTGATCAGGGACACAAATCCAAACCATATGAAGAATTAAGCTAAAAAATAAATTTTTCTACCTGTATTACCACTTTGCCAAACATTAGCTATCTTTGGCAAATCAACCTACATCTTGTTTTCAACAGGAAGCAAACACAATAGTTATCTTTGTTCCCTAAAGCTTTTGTAACCCATGGTCTAATTCTGACACCCTCCCTGCTCCCATGTTCTTGGATCTTATCTCATCTCGGAATTCCCTGTCTGAAGTCAGCCTAGATATAGTTTGTTCTCACCTCTCTTGAATCCCTAATTCAGTGTTTTCATGTTGCTGGTCCACATTTTATTTTTACTTCTTCCAAATTCATTATTTACTTGTTTATACATCTTTTTACTTCATTTTACTTAATTCTTACTTTTTGTCCATGTCTTTTAAAAATACCTCACTTCCTAAAGTCTTTATCCAATTTGTTTTATTATTCAATACTTTACTGTGTACCTCTTATTCCTTTTCTCTTTTTCAATCAATTTTAGTTAATCTTTTTCTTTCAATCTCTCCATGTTAAATATTAGGTCAGACTCACAAAGGAGAACAAATTTGTTTTATTATTTAATACTTCACTGTGTTCCTTTTATTTCTTTTATTCAATAAATATTAATTAATTATTTTTCAATCCTCTATGTTAACTAGTAGGTCAGATCCACAAAGGAAAACAAAGGAAGAAGGTGTCTTGTGTCTACTGCAGGAAACGTACTAATGAGAAAAACACACTAAAAATTGTATAACACTATGTTAAGTGTTACAAAGACGAGGTATGCAGTTTCATGAAAATGTGTGACTGGGTCATTATCCTAGTCAGAGAAGTTAACAAAAGCTTCTCAAAAGAAGAGATGAACAATTCTCACGGAATGATGAAAATACATAAGAGAGTGAGTGCCACAGACACGGAGATAGTAGCACAAAACCCTTTGTGAGGAGAGAACAAGCAAACTGATTTACAGGAAGTGAAAAAGGCCATCGTGGCTGGCGCACACAGAGAGAGAAGCATGGTATGAAACTTAGAGGTAAGTGCAGCTTGGATAATACAAGTTTTGTTGAGAATTTTGGTGTGTATCTTAAAACCGAATGAAAACCATTCAAATGCTTCAGCAGAGGTAAGAGGAGAAATGTGAGGAGATTTGCATTTGAAACCTTACTCCTCTACATACTACCTATGTGACATGACTTTGGGTAAGTTTCTCAATCTCTCTTAGCCTCATCTGTGAAATGGCGAGAATAATAGTCATTACATTAGCAGTAGTATAAGAAGTAGTAATGGTAATAATAGGTAAGCTTTATGGACCTGGCACTAGACACTGATCTCAGTGCCTCAGGCATTGTCCCTTTTAATCATCTGTGATGTACATACTATTACTGTCATCCCTATTTTTCAAGTGAAGAAAATAAGGCACAAAAATTTAGTGAAAGAAACAAAACAGTAAATGGTGGATTATCTATGTCACAGGATTCTGTGAAGGTTAGAAGTGTTACCAGACTAAACTAGTTACCACAAAATTTAGCACATAGTAAGAATTTGATAAAATTCTTATTTTATCGGAGGTTCCAGTTTCAAATAAAATTGTGAGTCCAGATTTTTAAAAACACTATTCAGTTTGAATTCTTATGAATGACAATTCTTTTTCTTGCAGCCAATTTTGTCATACTAATGTCTTATACTTAACTTTTGAACACATGATGAGACTTCTCAGTGGCCATGACAAACCTACCAGCACTGTCAATTCACTTTAGCTTCCATAGCACTTACTAGGTACATGGCCTTTAGTCTCCTTACTGTCTGTGCCTCAATAACCCTGTGCTCTTCTCCCTATCAAGCCTTTCCACTGGGCTTGCTGTTGTTGTAAGTCTGTTTTCCTAACTCTAACTTCTTCACTAAATACTCCTTGCAACTTCTAGCCTCAACTTCAATTTGTTATTCCCTGAGGTTACTGCTTTTCCTGCAGCTGCTCAAAATAGGTGTTTCCTACTACACATCCCGCCTCCCTTTGTTCCCCAGTACTACTTCCAGGACATTATTCCTTCAAATTAATGTAAAAATAAATTAGCTCCTTTAAAGCCTGTGTGCCTGCCTATATCATGTCCTGCTCTCCTATTCCCTGCCATCCACAAACCTTGTATTATCCACATCCAAGGGGCTTTTACATTCACATAGCCCACACAATCTCCTTTCTCTTGGGGTTATGGATCCAACTTCACTGACCTCCACGTTTATTCCACTCAAGTGAGACACCAGAGTAGAGGTCATCAGTAGGGCCTATGGGCCAAATTAAAGCTGAAAATGTTGTTTTGTTTAGTCCAGGAAATTTAAAAAGTATACTTTACATGACTGGCGCTGAGCAACCATATCTCCATACTCATATATGAGAATCTCTAAAAAGGCACTTCCTTCCCAAATTATGTAAATGAGTTCTAGCAGTCAACCAGTACCCTTGATTCTCAAATTACACTCTCAAAGTTACAATTGTATAACCAACCCAGAAAAAAAAAAAAGTTCTTGCCAGTAGCAGAGTACTTCCTGACACAACATTAAGTTTTGAGAATCACTGTGTTTTTGTAATGAAGTGACACACCTTTCTTGTTCCTCACCTGGCATATGTGGCAAGCTCTGATTTTGAGTCTAAAGTCTACAAAAGTCTCCAAGTACTAAGACATTGTCTGCTCTCTCTTTATGGTACTTTAACAACTTTTATTTTTCATTATAAAAATAAATGTTTACAACAGAAGAGCTAAATTTTTTTTTAATTGAAGAAAGGAAAATCTTATATTATCCCGATACACAAAGACAATCTCTGTTAGTATTTGAGTACAGTGTCTTCCCATCTTTACTCAGTGCCTTTCCTTTCTATAAATGTGACCATGCCCTGTCAGCAACAAGGACTATTTTTTTCACATAAAAATTAACACATATTTTTCTATGTTGTTACAGTCTCTTAGAATATATTGTTTTACTGAGATATATAGTTCATAAATCATAAAGTTCACAATTTTCATATATGCAATTTAGTGGATTTTAGTGTTTGTGAGGTTGTGCAAACATGACCACCATCTAATTCTAGAGCAGTTTCATCACCTCAAAAAAACCTATATCTAATAGCAATAATTCCCCAGTCCCCTCTCTCCCTGTCCCTTACCAACTACTAATCTACTTTCCAACTTTATAAATTTGTATTCTGGATATTTTGTATAAACAGATTCATAGTATATGTTGACTTTAGTGTTTTACTTCTTTCTTTTAGCATGTTTTCTAGGTTCCTCCATGGTTAGCATGTATCAGTACTTTATTACTTTTTATGGCTGAGTAATATTCATTTGCATGACTATACCAAATTTTGTTTATCCATTCATCAGTTGATGGACATTTGCATTGTTTCCGATTTGAGGGTGCTATGAATAATGCAGCTATCATTCATGTGCAAGTTTTTGCGTGAACATGTGCTTTCAATTCTCTTCATCATATACATAGGAGTGGAGTGTCTGGGTCACATGTTTAACTTTTAAGGAACTGAGAATCTGTTTTCCAAAATAGGTGCACCATTTTATATTCTCACCTACAACATAAGAGGGTTCCAGTTTCTCCACACTCTTGCCCATGCTTGTTATTATCCAATTTTATAAATTATGACCATCTTAGTAGGTATGAAATGGTACTTTACTGTGCTTTTGGTTTGTATGTCTGTCCATAAGTACTAATGATATTGAACATCTTTTCATGTGTTTATTAGCATTCATGTATCTTTGGAGAAATATCTATTTCAATTCAATGCACACTTTTAAAATTGGGTTGTTTTTCATTGTTGGTTTGTAGGAGTTCTTTATATATTCTAGATACTAGATCCTTATCAGATTTGTGATTTTCAAATATTTTCCCCCATTCTGTGGGTTGTCTTTTCACTTTCTTGAGAATGTCCTTTCTCTATGGGACTTTTATGAGATGAAGGGCCTGAATGTCACTTTATAATCATGGTCTTTCTCTGAAGATCATAGAGTAAATATGTTTCTCACAAATCACAAGGAACTGTCCTCATTCCTGACCTGTGGCTGCTGACATTCACATAAGTCTTTCAAAGGAGCCCGTAAGCCCTCTTCAGTTTTGACCTCATTGCAGTATACTATTATTCTTTTAACTGTTATGATATTTGAGCACTAGTTTTATAAAATTTCCATTACCCTAGTTTAAATAATCTAGCTCGATATCCTTTTGAAACATAATTAATTTTTAATGAAGGTAAATATCCCACCAGGATTTGTAATAATTTTGGATCCCTCCAATGAAAAACTTGTATCTCTTCCATAACTTAAGGTTAAAAGAGTAGCTCAATATCAGCAAGAAACTGCATTATAGTATACTTCTGGCTTCCCACTAACGTTTAATTGACAACTTCCAACTAATTTATTTATTCAAAACTATTTACTGACTTATTATCAGGATCTATACATTTTACTAGTTATTAAGGATACAGTAGTATATAGAATTAATATGGCTCTGTCCTCTTAGATATTTTAGTTCCACAGTTGAGTAGGCGAGCAACCATGTAATATGGGAGCTATAGTGTTCTGAGAGCAAATAAAAGAGGAACATTAGCTTGTATTTGAGTGCACAACAAACTTCTTCAATGAGAAAATGTCTAATCTGAAACTATTAGAATTATAAAGATTGATGGGACTATGTCAAAATAGGGGTAAAATGGTAACATACTGGAGAAAGAATAATCTAAGGGAAGGAAACTATACATTCAGAAAACCAGATGGGAGGCAAAAGAGCATGCTGTTAAGTATAAGAAATTTAAAGATGTTCCAACTCTTGGTTGATATGATTAAGTCAAAACTGACAAGCAATTTAAGGATATTTAAATAAAAAAAAATATTTCCATTGCAAAGAAAAATGCAGATATATGTTCTAGTAGATTAAATTGAGACCTAGTTACATTCTTTATTGACATATGTCAATGATATAAATGATGTATGACTGGATTTATGCAAAAAGTTTTCAGATGCAATAAACTCGGGGGTCCTTTCAGCTTTTTATTCCTTGGCAATCACGTAGCCTCTCAGAAGTTCATAACTAGATCCTTATTTTTCAGTAGAACCACATATTTTCAATGGTACCACAGTTATCTAGAAAAGGTAGTTTGTTTAGATCATAGTAAGTGGCTGGATTTTCATTTATCTCTTTGCTCCTATATATATCATAAGGTAACACTGTGAAAAGAATTCAGCCAGGGGCCTAATGTTTAGATATTTAGAAGATAAAGGAAATAAACCAGCTGCTAAAACCTCACTTCCATGGGCATACTCATCTGACTCCAAATTCAAAGGAAGTTTTCAGAGGGGAGTCAAATCAATCACCTCTACCACTGTAGCCTTAGTAACTAGTAAAATGCCTATGCTCTGGGAAAAAGTAAGTAAATATTTCTGAATAAGCTAGTTGAAGATTGTCAATTATTAGTGAGCAACCAAAAGTATATGAAATACTGTTTCTTGCTAATATTGAGGTCCTTTCTTACCCTTAATTAATTATGGATGCTAATTAATTGTGATCATTAATTAATATGAAGGTATTTTGTAGTTACAATTTAGCAGATTAAAGACATTTTCCTTTATTTCTAGTTTGTAATACCTTTTACAATATTATTAATGAATGCTATATTATACAAAAAATATTTTGCAGTTATTGAGAAATTTGTATACCATTTTTCCTTTAACTTATTTAAAAATTCTTTAATTTTTGTGGATAGATAGTAGGTATATATATTTATGGTTTACATGATATATTTTGATACAGGGATACAATGTGTAATAATGGCATCAGGGTAAATAGGGTATCCACCACCTCAAGCATTTATCCTTTGTGTTTTGGAAATTCCAATTATACTCTTTCAGTTATTTAAAAATATACGATTAAATTATTTTTTACTATAGCCCCTCTGTTGTAGTAGCAAATGCCAGGTTTTATTTACTCTATTTTTGACCCATTAACTGTACCCTTTCCCACCTATCACCAACTACCCTTCCTGGCCTCTGGTAACCCATCCTTCTACTCTCATCTCCATGAGTTCCACTGTTTTAATTTTTTGCTTCCACAGATAAGTGAGAACATGCAATGTTTGCCTTTCTGTGACTGGCTTATTTCACTTAACATAATAACCTCCAGCTCTCGTTGATGTTGCAAATGACTGGACCTCGTTCTATTTTATGGCTGAATGATACTCCACTGTGTGTTTTCTTTATCCATTCATCTGTTGATGGGCCCTTAGGTTGCTTTGCAATCTTGGCTATTGTGAATAGTGCTGCAATAAAATTGGAGTGTAGGTATCTCTTTGATATACTGACTTCCTCTCCTTTGGGTGTATACACAGCAGTGGGATTACTGGATCATATGATAAGCTCTATTTTTAGTTTTTGAGGAATCTCCAAACTGTTCTTCACAGTTGTTGTATTATTTTACATTCCCAACAACAGTACACAAGGGTTCCCTTTTCTCCACATCCTTGCCAGCATTTGTTATTGACTGTCTCTTGGATAAAAGTCATTTTAACTGAGGTGAGATGATATTTCATTGTAGTTTTGATTTGTATTTCTCTGATGATCAATGGTGTCGTGCAGTTTTTCATATACTTGTTTGCCATGTGTATGTCTTCTTTTAAGAAATACCTATTCATATCTTTTGCCCATTTTAACAATCAGGTTATTAGATTTTTTTCATACAGAATGGTTTGAGGTTCTGGTTATTAATCCCTTGTCAGATGGGTAGTTTGCAAATATTTTTTCCCATTTTGTAGGTTGTCTCTTCACTTTGTTGATTGTTTCCTTTGTTGCAAAGAAGTTTTTTAACTTGATGTGCTCCAATTTTTCCATTTACCTTTTGTTGTCTATCCTTGTAGGGTATTGCTCAAGAAGTTTTTGTTCACTCCAGTGTCCTGAAGAGGTTCCCCAATGTTTCCTTTTAGCAGTTTTATAGTTTGAGGTCTTAGATTCATTTTGATTTGACTTTTGTATATGTCAAGAGATAGAGGTCTAGTTACATTCTTTTGTAATATGGATATCCAGTTTGCCAGCACCAATTATTGAAGAAGCTGTCTTTTCCCGCAAAGTATGTTCTTGTCACTTTTGTCGGAAATTAGTTCACTGTAGATGTATGGATTTATTTCTGGGTTTTCTATTCCGTTCCACTTGCTCGTATGTCTTTTTCTATACAGTATCATGCAGTTTTGGTTACGTAGCTTCATGGTGTAATTTGAAGTCAGGTAATGTGATTCTTCCAGTTTTGTTCTTTTTGCTTAGGATAGCTTTGGCTATTCTGGGTCTTTTGGTTCCATATAAGTTTTAAAACATTTTTTTTTCTATTTTGGTGAAGAATGTCATTGGTATTTTGATAAAGATTGCATTAAATATGTAGATTTCTTTGGGTAGTATAGACATTTTAACAATATTGAGTTTTCCAATCCATGAGCATGGAATATCTTCTCCTCTTTTTGTGTCCTCTTCAATTTCTTGCATCAATGTTTCATAGTTTTTGTTGTAGAGGTCTTTCCTTTCTTTGATTATATTTATTCCTGGGTATTTAATTTGATTTGTAGCTATTGTAGATGGGATTATTTTCATTTCCTTTTCAGATCGTTCACTGTTGGCATATAGAAATGATTTTTGTATTTTGTATCCTGCAACTTTACTAAATTTATCAGTTCTAATATTTTTTGGTGGAATATTCAGAATTTTTCAAATATAAGATCATATTATCTGTAAACAAAGATAATTTGACTTTATCCCTTCCAATGTGGATACACTTTATTTCTTCCTATTGTCTGAGTGTTCTAGCTATGACTCTCAGTATTATGTTAAATAACAGTGGTGTCAGTGGGCATTTTTGTCGTGTTTCAGATCTTAGAGAAAATGTTTCAGCTTTTTCTCATTCAGCATGCTCCTAGCCATGAATCTGTCATATATAATTTTATTATGTTGAGGCAAGTTTCTTCTATATCCAGTTTTTTTAGGGGTTTTATTACAAAGTGATGTTGAATTTTATCAAATGCTTTTCCAGCATCAATTGAAATGATTATTTGATTTTTGTCCTTCATTCTGTTGACATGATGTATCACATTGATAAATTTGCATGTGTTGAACCATCTTGCATCCTTTGGATAAATCCCACTTGGTCATGATGAAACATTTTTCAATGTGTTGTTGAATTTGATTTTCTAGTATTTTGTTGCAGATTTTTGTATCAATATTCATCAGTGATATTGGCCTGTATTTTTCTTTTTTTAATGTGTCATTGTCTGTTTTTTTTGTTGTTTGTTTGTTTGTTTGTTTGTATCAGAGTAATACTGGGCCTCATAGAATGTGTTTAGAAATACTCTTACCTCCTCTGTTTTTCAGAATAGTTTGAGTAGGATTGGTATTAGTTCTTCAAATGTTTGGTAGAATTCAGCAGTGAAGCCATCAGATCCTGGGCTTTTCTTTGCTGGAAACCTTTTATTATAGCAACAATTTTTTGTTATTGGTCTGTTTAGGTTTTGGATTTTGTCATGGTACATTGTATATGCTTAGGAATTTGTTCATTTTTTCTAGATTTTTCCAATTTATTGGCATATGATTGCTCACAATAGCCACTAATGATCATTTGAATTTCTGCAATATCATTGTAATATCTTCTTTTTCATCTCACTTGATTTAATTGGGTCTACTCTCTTTATTTCTTAGTCTGGCTAAAGGTTTGTCAATTTTGTTTAACTTATGAAACAACCAACTTTTTGTTCCATTGATCTTTTGTATTGTTTGCTTTATTTAAATTTTATTTATTTCTGCCTTGATCTGTATTATATCCTTCTTTCTGCTCTTTGGGGTTTGGTTTGCTTTTGCTTTTCTAGTTTGTTAAAATGTATTGTTGGGTTGTTTATTTGAAGTTTTCTTTCCTGTTTTTGACGTAGGCAGTTATAAACTATCCTCTTAGTACTGCTTTTATGTATCCTACAGGTTTTGGTATGTTGTGTTGCTATTATCAGCTATTTCATAAAATCTTTCAATTTCCTTTTTAATTTCTTCATTGGCCCACTGGCCATTCAGGAATGTACTGCTTAATTTCCATGTATTTGTATAGCTTCCAAATTTTCTTTTGTTATTGATTTATAGCTTTAGTCCATTGTTGTCAGAGAAGATATTTTATGCAATTTCAATTTTTTGAATGTTTTAAAACTTGTTTTATGACCTGACATATGATCTATTCTTCAGAATGATCCATGTGCTGAAGAAAAGAATGTGTATTCCGCAGCTCTTGGATAAAATGTTTTGCAAATATCTGTTAGATCCATTTGGTCTACAGTGCAGATAAAGTCTAATATTTCTTTGTCAATTTTCTGTCTGGAAGATCTGTCCAATGCTGAATGTGGGGTGTTGAAGTCTCCAGCTATTACTGTGTTGGGATCTCTCTCTCTCTTTAGCTCTAATAATATTTGTTTTATATATCTAGTGCTCCAGTGTTAGTTGCATATATATTTATGATTGTTATATCCACTAGCTCAACTGACCCATTTATCAATATATAGTGAACTTTATTGTCTCTTCTTATAGTGTTTATCTTGAAATCTATTTTGTCTGACATAAGTAATAGTTATTCCTGCTCTTTTTTAGTTTCCATTGGCTTGTAATATATTTTTCCCTTCTTTTATTTTTAGTCTGTGTGTGTGTCTTCAAACATGAAGTATGTTTCTTGTAGGCAACAGATCACTGGATTTTTTTTAAATCCATTCAGCCACTCTGTCTTTTGATTAGCGAGTTTAGTCCCTTACATTCAGGGTTATTAACAACAGGTAAGAATTTCTGCCATTTTATTATTTTTTCTGGTTGTTTTGTGATCTTCTCTGTCTTTATTCCTTCTTTCCTGGTGTTCTTTTAGTAAAGGCGATTTTCTCTGGTGATATGATTTAATTTCCAATCTAGATAAAGACATGAATATCCAAGTACAAGAATGCTATAGAACACCAAGCAAATTTAATAGAAGCAAGACTAGCTCAAAGCCTTTAATAATCAAACTCCCAAAGGGCAAAGATAAAGGATCCTAAAAGCAGTAAGATGAAAGAAACAAATAACATACAATGAAGTTTCAATTTGTCTGGCCACAGATGTTTCAGTGGAAACCTTACAGGTCAGAGGAGAGTGACCTGACACATTTGAAGTGCTGAAGGAAAAAGACTTTTACTCTAGAACAGAATATCTGGAGACAATATCCTTTAAACATGAAAGAAAAATAAATATTTCCCCAGGCAAAGAAAAGCTGAGGGACTTCCTGATAATATTTGTAGGACACCAAACCTGTCCTACAAATAATGCTAAAGGGAGTACTTTAATCAGGAAAAAATAACAAAGCTGGAGGCATCAGACTACCTGCCTTCAAACTATACTACAAGGCTACAGTAACAAAAACAGTATGATACTGCTTTTTAAATTATTTCAATCTCTTTTTTAAATTTATCTGCTAGAATTCTGAATTCTTCTATGTTATCCTGAATTTCTTTGAGTTTCCTCAACACAGTTATTTTGAATTATCTGTCTGAAAGCTCATGTATCTGTTTCTCCAGGATTGGTCCTTATTGCATTATTTGATTCGTTTGGTGAGGTCATGTTTTATTGGACAGTCTTGATATCTGTAAATGTTTGTCTGTATCTAGGCATTGAAGAGTTAGGTATTAACTGTAGTTCTCTGCAGTCTGGGCTTATTTATACCCTTCCTTCTTGGGAAGGATTTTCCAGGTATTCAAAGGAACCTGGATGTTGTGATCTAAGCTGTATCACTTTATGAGCCGGTGACACTGTGGTTCCTGTAGACTTGAAGTGGTATCACCTTGATGGTCTTAGACAAGATCTGGAAGAATTCTCTGGATTACCAGGCAGAGACTCTTGTTCTCTTCCCTTCCTTTCTCCCAAACAAATGGAATCTCTCTCTCTGTTCTGAGTACCCTGGAATTGAGGCTGGAGTGATGCAAGCACCCTTGTGGTGCCTACCACTAGGACTGAACTAGGTTAGACCTTAAGCCAGCACAGCACTAGGTCTCACCCAAAGCCTTCTGTAACCACTCCCTGGCTACTATCTATGCTCGCTCAAGGTCCTGTGGCTCTACAGTCAGCAGGTGGTGAAGCTAGCCAAGTCTGTGGCCTTTCTGTCAGGTTGCTGCATTAACTGAGGCCCCAGATGGGTCCAGTGGTGCCATCTGGGAGCCAGCAACTAGAGTAAAATACCTTAGAAGTCACCTGGTATGCTATTCTACAGTGGCTGAGCTGGCGCTCAAACCACAAGATGCAGTACTTCCCACTCTTTCCTCCCCTTTCCAAAGGCTACCACAGGCTCATGGAGAATACGGCCAGGCTATTACTAATGTTTCCTTAATACCCAAAAGCTCCCTTGTCAGCTTGAAGTGAGTGCTGTCTGGCCTGGGACTCACCTCTTATGGCAGTGGGTCCCCCTCTGGCTCTGAGCAGATCCAGAAATGCTTTCAAAAAGCCATGGCCTGGAATCAGTAACTTGATGAGCCTGTATGGTACTCTAACCCCTGGTATCTAAATCCAGCAAGTTTCAGAGTCTTACCCAAGGCCCACAATGTACTACCTGGGTATCACTGCTAGTGATTCATGGCCCAAAAGCTCTTCAGTTAGCAGGTGATGAATCCTGCCAGGATTGATCCCTTCCCTTCAAGGTATCAGGTTTCCTTCTGGACTGTGACTGAAATGGGAGCTTCATGATTCTGACCAGTGCCCTATTCTGCTGTGGCTGAGCTGGTATCCAAGATGCAAGACAAAGTTCTCCCCACTCTTCCCTCCCCTCCACTCATGCAAAAAGAAGAGGTCTCTTTTGGAGCCATAAGCTGTGCAGCCTGGAGTTAGGGAAGGGGTAATGCCAGCACTTCCTTAGCTGCCCCAGCTCATATCTCAGAAGGTCATGTGCCCCCACCCCAGTCCACTGGCTCTAAGCTCAGGTCAGCACTAGGATTTGCCTAGGAGTTGCAGTCTTTATATTCTAGACTTCCTTTCAAGTTTAATTAGAGCCCCAGAGCACTTCAGCCCCAGGAGGAGAGGCTTGCAGGAATTCAAGTTCCCACCAATGGAATGGACAATTCCTTTCTGGCTAGAGCTGGTTTACTTTTCCCATGGGTGAGCCTAAGCTGAGTTTAGCCTGGTTTTGCTTTCTGCTATAACAGGGCAACACAACAATGAGTTGCAATGTCCCACAATTCCAGCACTCTCCCTCTCCTGAGCACACATTCTGTCTCCCTGTTGTGTGGCCACTGTCAGGGGATCAGCAAGGGATGGTGTCGGTGATGGAAGACTATTTTTCCTTCCTCTTTAGTGTCTCTTTTAGCAATATGAAGTTAAAACCAGGTACTGTGACTGTTCACCTGATTTTTGGTTCTTACACAGGTGACTTTTTTTGTGTGCATAGTTGTTAAATTGATGCCCTTGGGGAAGGGATGATCAGTGGACCCTTCTATTTCATTATCTTGTTCCCCCAGTCTTTTTATTTTATTGCTTAATTACTCCAGTTGATTTTTCAAGTGACAAATTAAATATTCCTGGATTAACTCAATTTGGTTAAAATGTATTATGCTTTTTTACACTGCTTGATCTGATTTGGTTATTTAATTTGTTTGCTTTTATTTGGTTTGATGATATTTGCACCTATGTACATAAAAGAGATTAGCTCACAGTTTTTATTTCTTATAATATCTTTGTCAGGTTCATTATTAAGGTTATAATAACCTCATAAAATGATGTGAGAAATGTTACTTTTTGTTTTCTGTAGTAGTTTTTATAAGATTTATCAAGGCTTTTTCCTTATGCATTTAAAAGATTCACATGTAAAGCCATCTGGGTTTGGTGTTTTCCTTTTAGGGAGGGGTTAATTGTGGGTTTGTTTTCTTTAATAGATATAGGATAATTAACCTTTTCTACTTCTACTTGGGTGAGTTTGGTGAACTGATTTTTCTAGAAATTATCAAATTCATATACATTTTTAAATTATATTGGCATAGGGTGTTTTCTAAAAACAATGTTCTAGTTATTTTTTGTTCATGGTTTCTGTAATAATGCCATTTTTAAATTCCCAAGAGCAGTTATTTTTTCCTAATTAGTCTCGTTAGGTTGTATCCATTCTGGTCCAGTCAGAAGAAAGAAATTCTATTGCTTATTTAATATCAATTGATAACTAGGTTTTGAATAGATAAAAAAGCAAACCTAACACTAAAGTATGGAATTATTAAAACAAAGAAGATTGGAGAAGAGAATCTAACAGAGCTGAAACTCAGACCTTTGAAAGGGAAAAATTCTGTTTCTGCTAATTTTCTGAGATTGGAGGAATAGCCCTGTAAGTCTGAGATACAAATCTCTGAGGAGAGCATGTCAGATAGTTGATGCTAAGGTGACATCTCATTATGGTTTTGATTTGCATTTTCCTGATGATTAGTGATGTTGAGCATCTTTTAATTACATGTCGAACATTTGTACATTTTATTTAGAGGAATGTCTATATGCCTGTTCAAGTCCTTTTGCCCATTTCAAAATCAGGTTTTTTGTTTTGTTTTTATTTTTGTCTTTTTTTTTTTTTTTTTTTTTTTTTTTTTTTTTTTTTTTTTTTTTTGCTATTAAGTTGTTTTAGTTCCTTATATATTTTCGAATAGTAACCTCTTCTCAGGTGTATGGTTTGCAAATATTTTTTTCCCATTCCATTGTCTCTTCACTGTGTTGATTGTTTCTTTTACTGTGCTTTTATTTTGATAAAATTCCAAGCATTCATTTTTGCTTTTGTTGCCTGTGTATCCAAAAGTCATTACCCAAATTTTTAAGACCCTTTTCCCTGTGTTTTCTTCTAGTGGCTTTACAGTTCCTGATCTTACAATTAAAACTTTAAATCATTTTGAGTTCATTTTCTTGTATAGGTGTGAGATAAGGGTCAAATTTTATGTTTTGCATTCAATTTTCCCAACACCATTTATTGAAGGAACTATTATTTCCTCATTGTGTGTTCTTGGCATCTTTTTCAAAGGTCAGTTGACTTAATTATACCTGGGCTCTCTATTCTGTTCCACTGGTCTATATGTCTGTTTTTATCCCAGTGTCATGTAGTTTTAATTAATGTAGCTTTATATTTTGAAATCAGGATATATGGTGCCTCCAGCTTTATGCTTCTTGATGAATATTACTTTGTCTCTTTGGAGTCCTTTGTAGTTCCAGAATAATTATATCATTATTTTTTTCTATTTCTGTGAAAAATGTCATTGGAATTTTATAGAAATTGAATTGAATTTGTTTGCTTTGGGTAATATGGGACTTTAACAGTTTTAATTCTAATCCATGAAAATGAGATATCTTTATGTTTATTTGTGTCTCCTTCAATTTCTTTAAAAAATATTTGATAGTTTTCAGTACAGAGATCTTTTAACTTCTTGGTTAAATTTATTTTACTTCTTTTGATGCTAGTGTGAATGGGTTTGTATTTTTAATTTCTTTTTCAGATAGCTGATAGTTTTTCAATAGTGTCTAGAACTGTAACTATTTTTTTTTGTATGTTGATTTTATATCCTGAAACTTTACTAAATTCATTTTCTTAGTCCTCAGTTTTTCGATGGAGTATTTAGGGTGGTCTATGCATAAGTTCATGTCATCTACAGCAGAGACAGTTTTACTTCTGATTTTCATCCCTTTTATTTCCTTATCTTACCTAATTGCTTTGGCTAGAATTCCTGGTACTAGGTGGAATAGAAATGGCGAGCATGGGCATTCTTAATTTTGCTTTTAGATAAAAAGTTTTCAGTTTTCACTGTTGTGTGTATTGTTGGCTTGTTATATATGGCTATATTAGTCTGTTCTCATGCTGCTATGAAGAAATGCCCAAGACTGGGTAATTTATAAAGAAAGGAGGTTTAATTGACTCACAGTTCTGCGTGGCTTGGAAGGCCTTGGGAAACTTACAATCTGGTGGAAGGGGAGACAAACACCTTCTTCTTCACATTGTGGCAAGAGAAGAAGTGCTGAGTAAAAGGGGGAAAAGTCACTTATATGATCATCAGATATCAAGAGAAGTCATTCACTATCAGGAGAACAGCATGGAGGTAATTGCCTTGATGATTAATTACCTCCCAGCTGGTTGTGGTGGTTTATGTCTATAATTCCAGCACTTTGGGAGGCCAAGGTAGGCGGATCATCTGAGGTCGGGAGTTTGAGACGAGACTGACCAACATGGAGAAACCCTGTCTCTAATAAAAATAAAAAATTAGCTGGGCATGGTGGCACATGCCTGTAATCCCAGCTACTTGGGAGGCTGAGGCAGGCAAATCGCTTGAATCCAGGATGCGGAGGTTGCAGTGAGCAGAGATTGTGCCATTGCACTCCAGCCTGGGCAACAAGAGTAAAACTCTGTCTCAACAACAACAAAAAATTACCTCCCATGGGTTCCCTTCCATGACACTTAGGGATTATGGGAACTACAACTCAAGATGAGATTTGGGTGGGGACACAGTCAAACCATATCAATGGCCATTATTATGCTGATGTACATTCTTTATGTACCTAATTTGTTGAGCGTTTTTATCATTGAAGAAGGCTGAATTTTGTCAAATACTTTTTCTGGCTCTATTGAAATGATCATTTATTTTCCCTTCATTCTGTTAATGTGAGATATCACTTTTATGTTGGGCCATTCTTACATCCCAGGGATAAATGCCACTTGATCAGGACTTGTGATCCATTTAATATGCTTTTGAATTCAATTTGCCGGTCTTTCTGTTTGTTTTTAGGACTTTCGTATCTATATTCACCAGGGATATTGGCCTGTAATTTTCTTTTTTCTGTAGTATCCCGGTCTGGCTTCAAGGATCATGAAAAGAGTTTGGAAGTATTTCTTTCTCTTCAATTTTTTGGAAAACTTTGAGAAGGATTTGCATTCATTGTTCTTGAAATATTGGTAGAATTTACTAGTGAAGTTTTGGTCCTGAGCTTTTCTTTGTCTTTTTTTTTTTTTTTTTTTTTTTTTTTTTTTTTTTTTTATTACTAATTCAACTCCCTGTTTGTTTTAGTTCTGCTCAGACTTTCTGTTTTATCATGATTCAGTTTTGGTTAGTTGTATGCTTATAGAAGTTTATCCATTTCTTCTGAGTTATCCAAGTTATCAGTGTGTAGTTAGTTGTTCATAGTATAGTCATCCCTCAGGATCCACAGGGGATTGGTTCCAGGACCACCCTTGGATACCAAACTCCACACATGCTCAGGTCCCAGAGTAGGCCCTGTGGAATATGAGAATATTAAAATTTGGTCCCTCATATAAGAAGGGTTTGCATCCCATGAATACTCTTAATTTCCATTCATGTTTGGTTGCAGATGCTGAACTCATGCATATGGAGGGCAGACTGTATATATGGAGAAAAAAATCCACATGTAAGTGGACTGATGCAGTTCAAAACCATGTTGTTTAAGGGTCAACTGTATTCTCTTGCAATCTTTTGTTTTTCTGTGGCATCAAATGTAATGTTTCCTGTTTCATTTCTGGTTTTGAGTCTTCTCTATTGTTTTCTTAGTCTAGCTACAGGTTTCTCAACTTTGTTTTCTCGCCCTCAAAAAAAAAAAAACACACACACACACAGCTTTCAGTTTTACTGATTTTTTTTCCTAGCATCTATTTCATTTATTTTGGCTCTTATTTTTATCATCTTCTTCCTTCTGCTAGCCCAAACTAACCTTAGGCTTAGATTGTTCTTTTTTCTACTTCTTTGAGGTGGGAACTTAAGTTGTTTATTTGAGTTTTCTTTTTTCTTAATGTAGGTGTTTATATCTCTAAGTTTCCTTTTTAGAACTGCTTTTGCTGTATTCTATAGGTTTTGGTGTGTTGTGTTGCCATTTTAGTTAGTATCAATATATTTTTAAATTTCCCTTTTGATTTTTCTTTTTTGAATCATTGGTTGTTCAGGAGTGTGTTGCTTAATTCCCATATGTTTGTAAATTTTTCGATATTATCCCTGTTATTAATTTTTAGTTTCATATCATTTCAGTTGGAAAAAAAATATTTGCTATGACATCAGTCTTTTCAAATTTTAAAAGATTTGTTTTTGGCCAAATGTACAATCTATTCTTTTTTTTTTTTTTTTTTCTGAATGATGTCTTTTATTTTTTCTTTTCTTTTATTTTATTTATTTTTTTTCTTTTATTTTTTTAAATTTATTATTTTTTTCTTTTTTATTGCATTTTAGGTTTTGGGGTACATGTGAAGAACATGCAAGATTGTTGCATAGGTACACACATGGCAGTGTGGTTTGCTGTCTTCCATCCCCTCACCTGTATCTGTCATTTCTCCCCATGTTATCTCTTCCCACCTCCCCACCCCCCCATCCCTCCCCCATTTCCCCCCAACGGACCCCAGTGTGTAGTGTTCCCCTCCCTGTGTCCATGTGTTCTCATTGTTCAACACCCGCCTATGAGTGAGAATATACGGTGTTTGATTTTCTGCTCTTGTGTCAGTTTGCTGAGAATGATGGTTTCCAGGTTCATCCATGTCCCTACAAAGGACGTGAACTCATCGTTTTTGATGGCTGTGTAATATTCCATGGTGTATATGTACCACATTTTCCCTATCCAGTCTATCATCATTGGGCATTTGGGTTGGTTCCAGGTCTTTGCTATTGTAAACAGTGCTGCAATGAACATTCGTGTGCACGTGTCCTTATAGTAGAATGATTTATAATCCTTTGGATATATACCCAGTAATGGGATTGCTGGGTCAAATGGGATTTCTATTTTTAGGTCCTTGAGGAATCCCCACACTGTCTTCCACAATGGTTGAATTAATTTACATTCCCACCAACAGTGTAAAAGTGTTCCTATTTCTCCACATCCTCTCCAGCATCTGTTGTTTCCCGATTTTTTAATGATCGCCATTCTAACTGGTGTGAGATGGTATCTCAATGTGGTTTTGATTTGCATTTCTCTGATGACCAGTGATGATGAGCATTTTTTCATATGTTTGTTGGCCTCCAGAAAGCAGAAACTGGACCCCTTCCTGACACCTTACACCAAAATTAACTCCAGATGGATTAAAGACTTAAACTTCAGACCTAACACCATAAAAACCCTAGAAGAAAATCTAGGCAAAACCATTCAGGACATAGGTGTAGGCAAGGACTTCATGACGAAAACGCCAAAAGCAAGGGCAACAAAAGCCAAAATAGACAAATGGGACCTAATCAAACTCCACAGCTTCTGTACGGCAAAAGAAACAGTCAGTAGAGTGAATCGGCAACCAACAGAATGGGAAAAAATTTTTGCAGTCTACCCATCTGACAAGGGGCTGATATCCAGAATTTACAAAGAACTAAAGCAGATCTACAAGAAAAAAACAAACAAGCCCATTCAAAGATGGGCGAAGGATATGAACAGATACTTTACAAAAGAAGACATACAGGAGGCCAACAATCTATTCTTAACAAAATGTTTCAAAGAAGATCTTCAATCTTGTAATTGGTGATTGAATTCTGGTATACTTTTACTCAAGGCTAGGAGTTTCTGGGTCACATGGGATTTTTATTATGACCTTTCCTTTGTCGAGGTCCTTATAACTTTAATTTTTCTGTTTCTGTCTCACAAGTCGAAGGATCTGCTTTGCTCATCTTTTCAGACTTTCAGCAGCTGCTTTCTAATCAGTAACTATTTTTAAGGAGAAGCTCCCCCAAATGCCAGGATATTTCTTTGTGACTCTTTCATCTTGTAGAGCATGGTAACACAATTCCTTACACAATGACTTTGTAGCTCTTCTGTGCATTCAGAGCAGAAGTTCTTGTTAAAACAACAACAACAGCAACAACATTTTGTTGTATCTACTCTCAGTAGGAGAGTTGGTTTGAACCACTTAATACATCATTATTTATACTGGAACTTGTCCATGCAAATTTTAAAAACGTTTATGTGGTTGATTTAACATTTTTTGCCTTAATTACTTCTGAAGTGTGAATCATGGGAAGTACTATTTCCTATTTTACTGTTATTTATAAGTTTGTTTGCATTTTGGTATAGTATTTTCATAGTTTCAATTTTTACAATGAAACCTTTGATCCATTCGGAATTTATCTAGATCTGTTGAGAAGTTTATAAGAAACTTTTATTTGTGATGTTCACCTCTTTATCCATTCTCATTTGCTGGATCGTCCATCTTTTTGGTATAGACTTGAAGATTTATCTTTTTATATAGTAAATTTGCCTGTAAATTTGGATCAATTTCTGGATTTTCTGTTATTTTGTTTCATTGTGTGTCTCTGTTCATGTGTCTGTGTGATACTCTTTTTTTAATTGCTTTATTTAGGCTTGTTATACAGTACTCTGTGTACATTTAAAGTATATAATTTGATCAGTTATGACATGTACACCCTGGTGAAACCATCACTATAATCAAAATAATGAACAAAATTTTCCTCATCCCCTTTTGTCATTTAGCATTCTTCCCCTACCCTTGTCCCCCAGCTGTCTCCACGCAACAAATTGATTGGCTTTCTGTTATTATAACTTGCAGTTTTTAGAATTTTGATCAGATAGAGGCCTTTTGTATTTTACTCAAAATAGTTATTTTGTTATTCGTTTATATTGTTGCTTTTATCACCAATTTGCTCTTTTATTTGTGGAGTGGTAGTATTTTATTATAGAAATATACAATGTATGTATCCATTTATCTGTTTTTGGACGTTTGGGTTGTTTCCAGTGTTTGGCTATTATAAGTAAATTTGTCATTATCTTTTGCGTATATAAGACTGTTCAGATATACATTTTTATTTTTATTTCTCCTGGGTAAGAATGGAATGGCTAGTTTGTATTATACGAGCAAGCTTAATGTTTTTGGAAATTGCCCAACTACTTTCCAAAGTGCTTGTACCAGTTTACATTCCCACAAGAAGTGTATGAGATTTTCAGTTTATCTGTGTCTGCATAAACACTTGATGTTGTTTGTCTTTATAATCAGTTATTCTAATAAATGTATAGTGATATCTCATTGTGGTTTTAATTTGCATCTTCCTTAAAATGCAATTAAAGATAAAAAAAAAAGATCTTTCCTTGTGCTCATCTTCTTTCATGAAGTATCTAATATTTTGTTAATTTTATATAAATATATATGTTTTGTTTCATTCACTAGTTAAGAGTTCTTTTTATGTTCTAGACATAAGTTCTTTGCCAGATATATGCTTGTCAAATGTCTTTTACCAATGTGTGGCTTACTTTTTTGTTTTCTTAACAATGTCTTTTGAAAAGAAAAATTTTTAGTATTGATGATTTCAATTTGTTGATGTCTTTAAATCTATAGATTAATTTGAGAATTAATTATAATTAATTAATAATTAACATATTCACAATATTGATTTTTTCCAGTCTATGAATATGGCATACTATTTCTGAAATGACCCCCAAATTTTATGAGTTGAAACAAATCCCCTTTGTGGTAGTATTAAGAGATGGGGCCTTTTGGGAGAGCTCCACCTTATAAAAAGTCCAGAGGTAACTAGCTTACAACCTTTTGTGCCTTTCTGCCTTCTGCCACATGAGCACATGGTTTACCTCTTCTGCCATGCGAGGACACAGCAAGAAAGCCCTCACCAGACACTGAAAGCTGGCCCCTTGATCTTGGACTTCCCAGACTTCAGAACTGTGAGAAAAAAATTTCTATTGTTTGTAAGTTACCCAATCTGTGATGTTTTGTTACACTGGCACAGACTAAGGAAGCACATTTCTTCAATTATTAAGTCTTCTTTAATTTCTCTGAAGTATATTTTAGAGGTGGGGTTAGGAAACAATGGTTGTCCATATGCCAAGTCTAACCCATGGCTTATTTTGTGTGGTTCATGAAATAAGAATAATTTTTACAGTTTTAAAGTGTTGTTAGGATGCAGAAGAAAGTGAAATAAACATTAAAATATTTAATATTTGCTTTTTGTAAGAAAAGTTTTCCAGCCCCTGTCATAGAGAATTGTGTATAAATGTTGAACATAATTCAGTAGACTCATTTACAGGTATTTTACATTTCTGATGCTATTGAAAAACATCTGTTTATGATTAAGCTTATTTCAAATGTTATATTTCTGGTACATAGTATTTGCTCAATATATATTCTATTCAATAAATGAAGAAAAGCATTTTCATCTTTAGAAATACATTTGTGAAACAGCTTGTTAAAGTTGTTAAAGTTGTGCTGGGCGTGGTGGCTCATGCCTATAATCCCAGCACTTTGGGAGGCTGAGGCGGGTGGATCACAAGGTCAGGAGTTCAAGATCAGTCTGACCAACATGGTGAAATCTTGTCTCTACTAAAAATACAAAAATTAGCCAGGCATGGTGGTGGGTACCTGTAATCCCAGCTACTTGGGAGGCTGATACAGGAGAATCACTTGAATCTGGGAGGCAGTGGTTGCAGTGAGCCAGGATTGCACCACCGCACTCTAGCCTGGGCGGCAGAGTGAGACTCTGTCTCAAAAAGAAAAAAAAAAAAAAAGATGTTAAGGCCATGAGAGATCAGCAAAAGGAAGACACTGAAAAGAGATTCTAGTGTATAGATCCCCTTTCTTTCTTGGCCTTCTGCAGACTAGATCCTCTTTTATGGTCCCTTGTCTCACCTGTCACTTTCTCTGACAAAAACTTCTGGAATCGTAGAGACATGGATGTTGGTGCTACATGAATGAAGAAATTATACGACATTGTTTTCAAGTTTTATTTTTTAAATTTTCATTGCTGGTGGATTAGTCATGGTTTTACAGAGAAGCAGAAGCAATAGGACAGATAGGTAGACTGAGTGATTGTTTGATTGATTGGAAGGAATTGGCTCACAGGATTGTGGGGGTTGGCCAGTCTGAAAGCCACAGGACAGGTCCACAAATGGGAAATCCTATTAGAGTTAATGTTCCAGTCTTGAGACTGAATTCTGCAGGAGAGCAAGCTGAAAACGCAGGTAGGGTTTCTACCTTGAAGTCCTGGAGAACTGCTTTTTCTTTATGGAAACTGTCTTTGCTCTTAAAACCTTCAACTGATTCGATGAGCTCTACCACATTATGGAGGGTAATTTTCTTAAAGTCTTATTTGCCTGTTAATCACATATAAAACACCCTTCCACAGCAATATCCTCATGGTGTTTGACCAAATAATTGTGCACCGCAGCCTAGCCAAGTTGACAAATAAAAGGAACCATCACAGCTGGTATAGGCAAATACTATATTATTTTGTATTTCAATGTTACATCCTACAACTTAATTAACTAATAATTTCTCCGTAGGGAAAAAATGGTGAAAAGGGGCAGGACTAACTTGCAGCTCCCATTTGGATGGACAGAGCAGTGTGGAGACTCACACTGTGAACTCTTGCTCCAAGAACTACCATAGGAACATACCAGGAAAGCCGAGAGAACCCACAGACCCTTTAAAGGAAGCAGATAGCTGCTGCAGGCCCTGTGAGACACTGGAAAAACTGTGAGTGCCCAAAGTGTGAACGTATAAAAGCGGGATCATCCACCTCCAAACACATACCCTCACTGGGGAATTTGAAGGTCCAGATCACAGAAGGATTTGAACTCACCTGGAGCTGAGACAAATTTGGAGAGCTGGGCAAAATACGAGAGTAGAAGAAGCAGCAAAAAAAGCCCTATGCGTACTCTTGGCCCCCACGGAAGCCGTTTCTGATTTTTGTCTCACATGGGTTTTTGGAAAGGGCTGCCAGAGGAACTGGGAAAAGACCACAGGAGAGGCCTGGTGTGGTGCTCATGCCTGTAATCCCAGCACTTTGGGAGGCCGAGGCGGGCAGATCACCCGAGGTAAGGGGTTCAAGACCAGCCTGGAGAACATGGTGAAACTCCATCCCTATTAAAAACACAAAAATTAGCCAGGTGTGGTGGTGCTCACCTGCAGTCTCAGCTACTCGGGAGGCTGAGGTGGGAGAACTGTTTGAGCCTGGGAGGTGGAGGTTGCGGTGAGCCAAGATCACCACCACTGCACTCCAGACTGGGTGACAGTGCAAGACTCCATCAAAACAAAACAAAACAAAAACAAAAACAAACAACAGGGAGAAGGAAACTTCCAGCTGAACAATTTTGATCAGATGCAAAGTTTCTAGACAGAACCTGGGAGAGGGAGCAAATCAGGAGTGCAGACACAGCACAGAAGCTGAGGCACATGGGAAGGCATGAAACCCGAAATCCCTGCTTGCTTTCTCTGGTGGGAGGCTGGTAGCCTGGGGCAAGTTCTCAGCCCTGCTCACATGCCGTCTGGAAATAAACTTGGTGCTATTGGCAGGGCATGGTGGAGGTGAGTCTGGCCTTTTGGGCTGCATGGCAGCTGGGCAAGGTCTCTAAGTTCTGGCTTTCCCTGACTTTCTTGGTTACCTACATGTAGCAGAGACGTCATAATCCCCCAAGAACATAACTCCATTGGCATGAGAACCACACCCCCATCTCCACAGCAGCCACAGCAATCCCTGCCCAAAGAGAGTCCGATCTCAGACACACCTAACTCTGCCTACACCTGATGGTCTTTCTCTACCTGCCTCGGTAGCCAAGGAGAAAGGATGTAACTCCTTGAGAGCTCTATGCCCTGCCTAATGCCTGAGCCTAGGGGAAACTTGTATCCTTCCTATATAACTGCAGGTGATGCGGTATTGAAAGCATCACCTCCTGGCTAGAGGCCAACCAACCAAAAACCAGCACATTTAACAAGAATACAACCAAGGACCTTCACAGAGTCCACTTTACTCCCCTGCTACCTACACCAAAGCAGGTGCTGGTATCTACAGCAGAGAAACCTGAACACAGTTCACATCACAGAACTCTGTGCGGACACTTCTCAGTACCAGCCTGAGGCCTGGTAGCTTCACTGGGTGGTTATACCCAGAAGAAAAATAAAAACCACTGTGGTTTGGCTCTCCAGAAACCACATCCTAGAGGAAGGGGGAAAGCATCACATTAAGGGTGCATCCCATGGGATAGAGGAATCTGAACAACAGCCCTTGAGCCCCAGATCTTCTCTCTGACATAGTCTACCAAAAAGAGAAGGAACCAGAAAAACAATTCTGGTAATATGACAAAACAAGGTGCTTGAACACCACCAAAAGATCCATCAGTGTATCCAAACCAAGAAGAAAACTCTGAATTGATAGAAAAAGAATTCAGAAAGTTGATTTTTAATTAATCAAGGAGGTACCAGAGAAACGTGAAGTCCAATTTAATGAAATACAAAAAAGAAGATACAAGATATGAAGGAAAAAATCTTCACTGAAATAGCATAAATAAAAAACAATCACAACCTCTGGAAATGAAGGGCATACTCAGAGTAATGCAAAATACACTGGAAAGTCTCAGCAATAGAATTAAACAAGTAGAAGAAAGAAATTCAGAGCTCAAAGACAAGGCTTTTGAATTAACTCAATCTAACCAGACAAAGAAAAAATAATTTTAAAAAAGAAGATAAACTCCAAGAAGTTTGGGATTATGTTAAATGACCAAACCTAGGAAAATCTATGTTCTCGAGGAATAAGAGAAATCTGAAGTTTGGAAAACACATGTAAAGTACTAATCGAGAAAAACTCCCCCAGTCTTGCTAGAGACATAGACATATGCAAATACAAGAAGCTCAAAGAACACCTGGAAAATTTATTGCATAAAGATCATTGCCTAGGTACACAGTCATCAGTTTATCTAAAGACAAGAGGAAGGAAAAAATCTTAAGAGCCGTGAGGCAAAAGCATCAGGTAACCCGTGAAGGAAAATCTAACAGAATAACAGCAGATAGATTTCTCAGCAGAAACCCTACAAGCTACAAGGGATTGGGGCCCTATCTTTACCCTCCTTAAACAAAATAATTATGAGCCAAGAATTTTGTATCCAGCAAAACTAAGCTTCATAACTGAAGGAAAGATACAGTCTTTTTTCAGACAAACAAATGCTGAGAGAATTCACCACCACCCAGCCAGTTCAAAAGAGGTGGAATAACTCTTCCCACCTCTGCAGAAGTTCTTCCATCCAGTGCAGTCTTTCCAGATGTCAGGCTATATATGTGTATGGGAGGGACGAATGGGTGGGGGAAGAAAATTAGGCTACCCCTCCTATTTTGTCTCAGCCTTCATCTTATATTCCTTATGTCTGTAAAATAACACCATCTAGGACATTGCTCTTCATAATACGGTCCTCAGACCAATGATATCAGCACCTCCTGGGACTCTTAGAAATGCAAAATCTCAGGCACTAGCTCCAAAAATTAATTGTCCTTGTGGATTTTTCTTTACTTTTTGGTTCGGCTTCCTTTCCTGTCCCACCAGCTTTATGCACACACACACACACACACACACACACACACATATATACACACACACAGAGACACACACACACACACATTTTTCTGCATACAATGATAGGTTTAAAAAAATTTTTTTTAATAATCGCGTTTAGATTTGGCAGTTTATATCAGAAAAATAACGAAATGAGATCAATATCCATCGGTTCTTTAGTGCATGCCACTATGTTAGCTGGGACTGGCTTCTGGCAGTTGCTGTTTGGTTGATTACAAACTATTAAGTATAACATTGAGGATGAAATCCATCGAGCAGTTGCACCTCGGCAAACTAATTCTAAACTCTGCGTGAATCCTCCCCTCTCCCCTTGCCCTCCCTTCGCACAGCCTCAAGGTTTGGATCAGAACAGGCTACCGAGCCACTGCGAAAACCCGGAGAAACGGATTCGGGGCGTAGGTAGGGTCTCCAAGGGAGCACGGGAATGTACAGAGCATGCGTAGAGCTGTGTGCGCGCACATGCGCACTAGTTCGTGCAGGGCCGCGCGCCGGTCTCTCAGGAGGGTTTGGAGGCTGCGCGAGCGGTTGACGTGTTCTGTGGCTGCGGAGGCGGCGGGGCTCCGGGAGGGGAAAGAGCGGAGGGGAGGAGGGTGAGGTGGGGGGCTGAACCCGGAAGTGGGTAGGCGCTGGAGCGAGCGCGCCCAGAGTGGAGCTCAGCTGCTGGGAGCCAGCGGGGGAGCCCTGGGTTCCCGGTAATAGATCTGCGGGGCGTTTTCCCAGGGAAGCTGGGTGGGAAGGGTAGCGGGCTCGCTGTCTGCAATTGCGTTCTCCGCCTCGTCAGGGCCTGGGAAAGCTCTTCTGCTTCCTTGAGTCGTCCCTCTGGTTGACCCCACTTCTATCCTGCGCCCCTACTGGGGCCGTCTCTCACCGGGTGGCTTTGGCCGAGAGACGCGCTCTATTCCTGAAGAGCTGTGGCTTGCCCGCCCGGGGAAAGCATGTTAATGAAGAGACTGGGATCACGCGGCCGCGACGGCCTTATTGTCACCATCCCAGCGCCCCTAAACCACTACAGCCTCCTCAACCCGCACCGTCGACGATCTTGAAGATCTCTCCCTTTTCTGTCCGATTATTTCCACCCTGTTCGTGAATCAGGCCTGGAAGGTGTGCCTGGGTTCCTTTAAAATTATTCTTTTGTTGGCTGTCTTTTCTAAACGTGGCCCTACTTGTTCTCCGCCCCAAGCTTTGCCACGATTGAGTGTAAGCTGTGACTCTATCATCATTTAGTGATAATTGGAAAGAATTAGTTGATGATTGCCTTTGGCTGATTTAGCATTGCTTTGCCATGGAGTTGTTTTACGTGGTTCTCACTCTTTTGCAGACCATGAAACCCTTGGGCACGCCCCTTCAGAAGCTGTTATCCAAGACAATCTAGTTTTCCTTTATAAATCTCTTAAGATACTTATGAAGTTTCTTGTTCTGAAATTGCTGTACTGCAATGAAGAAAAGGAGAAAGGTTACTTCAAATCTTGAGAAGATCCATCTAGGCTATCATAAAGATTCTTCAGAAGGAAATGTTGCAGTGGAGTGTGACCAAGTGACCTATACTCATTCTGCAGAAAGACCAACTTCTGAAGCTCTTCACTGTTATCAGGAACTTCCTCCCTCTCCTGATCAGAGAAAGCTTTTGAGTTCTTTGCAGTATAATAAGAATTTGCTAAAATATTTAAATGATGATAGGCAGAAGCAACCATCTTTTTGTGATTTACTTATCATAGTGGAAGGAAAAGAATTTAGTGCACATAAAGTAGTCGTTGCTGTTGGCAGCAGTTATTTTCATGCGTGTTTGAGCAAAAATCCAAGCACTGATGTTGTCACCCTGGATCATGTAACACATTCAGTTTTTCAGCATTTGCTTGAATTTCTTTACACATCAGAATTTTTTGTGTACAAATATGAAATACCTCTTGTTTTAGAGGCTGCAAAATTTTTGGACATTATAGATGCAGTGAAGTTGTTAAATAACGAAAATGTTGCCCCTTTTCAGTCAGAGCTAACTGAAAAGTCATCACCAGAAGAAACACTAAATGAATTAACGGGAAGACTATCAAATAATCATCAGTGCAAATTCTGTAGTAGACATTTTTGTTATAAAAAGTCTTTAGAGAATCATTTGGCTAAAAACCATCGGTCCCTTTTATTAGGGAAAAAACATGGGTTAAAAATGTTGGAGAGAAGTTTCTCTGCAAGAAGATCAAAAAGGAATCGGAAGTGCCCTGTTAAGTTTGATGACACCAGTGATGATGAACAGGAAAGTGGTGATGGGTCAGACAATTTGAATCAAGAAAATTTTGATAAGGAAAAGTCAGATAGAAATGATTCTGAGGATCCTGGAAGTGAATATAATGCTGAAGAAGATGAGCTAGAGGAGGAGATGTCAGATGAATACTCTGACATTGAACAAAGTGAAAAAGATCATAATGATGCAGAAGAAGAACCTGAGGCTGGTGATTCTGTAGGAAATATTCATGAGGGGTTAACTCCAGTGGTCATTCAGAACAGCAACAAAAAAATATTGCAGTGTCCTAAATGTGATAAAACATTTGACCGAATAGGTAAGAAAAGCAAACTTGTTTTCTATCTCTAATCACTTTTCATGGATATTTTAAATAAATAAATAAAAACTGGGCTTGGAAAGTAACTTTTAAAAAGACTGCTTATAAAAAGACTGCTTAGGTAGGGAGAATATTTTGGTTTTCAACAGTGTTTATCCTGTTACTTTAAATTTGTTGTGATTCAGGAATTAATCTAAGTATATTAGCCTTTACTTTTCTTCATGTCCCAGTGATACATCATTAGATCATATATTTGATATGAAAGACTCCAGAGTATCAATAATTATTATGTAGAGCTTTGATTTATATGCCAGTTTAATTCCAGTGATAAGTACTATTTTTAAGTCATTAAAGAAAATTAGACGATATTAGATTTAGTAATTTGTATACTCTTTCCCCCGTGTATGGTAATACATGAGTTATAAATGTGGTCAATTTTCCAGTATCTAGCACTATTTAGAAAGGGGATGTTTTAGATTAAACTATAGTGAATGATAAAATTGAAGTGAATGTAACTTAATACTGCAGATAGAGACTTTAGGAAGTGTCTTAGTAGCACTCTGGTTATATTATACATGTGACCTTAGCCAAAAGGCCTAGAAGCTTTGGTTTTTATAATAATGAATAAATCTTTTTTTTCTACTAGAAAAGAATTTGTAGGAAATGTATTCTATCACTTTAAGTTTTATGTCAGCACATATTTAATTTCAAGATGTCTAATATTTGCTAGGTAAGATAATTTTTGAAAGTGTCTTACATGAACTGTTCTAATGTGAAATTTTAAATTGCAACAATTAAGCTTCATGTAAACTGAAGTTATGAAATCCTCAAATATTCTACCACATATAATGATAAAAACACAATTAGTGCAATTTGACCTGGTAAAATTACTCAAACAGTTTAATATATCCCCATATGTCTTACAGTGTTAACTTACCTATGTTATTGATGTAAGTGGAAATTGGTTTTATAAGGAATTGGTGATCATTTGCTATAAAAATATGCTGTATGATACACTGACATAACAGTGGTAACTACTTTTTGCTTTTTATAATATCTTTTGGAATAATTTTCTCTCTGAATCAGAATACTGTGGACAATCAAATTAATAATTACTAATATTCTAACTGTGAGGCTGTGTGCAAACATGAATAAAATAACTTCTTCAGTAACAATCAATTCAAAGAGCATACGTATACAAGTAAGTTGTTAAAAGTTAGACTGGATAAAATGCCGTTGTAGAGCTGTAACAGGTACTGTGAAGATATGTGTACAGGTGAGAACAGCTTTTTGGGTGGAAGTACTTGAGAACATTAATCTTTCTAATAGACTTGTTAGACTGTACTCTTAGTGCATGCCTCCTGTATTCTACCTTTATTGTCTTAATTTGACTTGGAGATGAATGAATAGGGGTGAGTTCACAAGTGGTATTGTAGGTCCAACAGGAATATCTCAAACTGTTCTACTGATCACTAGTCCCGTGACATGCTATTTAAGAGAAGGGTTCTGTGTTCAAGTAAGATTAGGAACTATATAATTCACAGTCTGTATTAACTGCCCGATTCTCTAGTAAAGAAACCTGTTGATTTTGCTAAACCTAGCGTTTCCTTAAATTGTTTTACCATAAGACACTTTGGAAGTACTTCTTTGAGTGTCCTAGGAAACTAGAGTTTTCTGGACAATTTGGGAAAACACTGCTCAAGATTCAGGTGTTGATTTACTAAGAGGAGGGCATTTTGTATCTAAGCTGCCAAACATTATTAAACACATATGAAATGATGTATTTTCTGTCATCAAGAATGTTAGAGTTTAATGGATAAATGCAAAAACACAATCATATTACAATTAAGATAATCTTATCAGGATAAATACAGGAAACTAAGAAAATCAGGAGAAGTTTCTCAGAGCATACAGTATTTGAGCTGAGACTCAAAGAATAGGGGGCAATTTGCAAGAGAGAAGGACCAACATGTGCAAAGGCATTGAGGTATGTTGTATTCTGGAAATTGCTTGAGTGTGAGTGGTTTCAAGGTGGTCATGGAGGCAAAGTTAAAATAACAGGAGATGAAGGAGAGCAAGAAAGTAGTGGTCAGATTTTTGAAGGGCTTGTATGCTCTGCAGAGGAGTATACTTTGGACAATCTAATTTAATTAGACTGGACTTTATCCAGTAGGTAATAGGAACTGTTGAAAAGAATTTTACAATGGAAACCATGGCCTATAATAATTTTAGAAAGATCATGGTGGTTTCAGTGTGGAGAAGGAAATTGGAAAAAGGGATGAGAAAAGAGCCAGGGAGACAAGAAGGAGCATATAACGAAGAACCAGAATGATAATGCAGTTTAAACTTGGAAGATGAGTAGCATTGGGAGTGGGGTGTGGAATGAGAGTAAAGCAGAGAGTTATAATACATTGAATGCCAACTAAGTGGACTGGTGATTGGTAGAATGAAAAGAATGTGTAGAAGATCCATGTGTCTTAAGTGTCCTTTCTTACCATCTTTATTAGAATTACAGTTTATTTTTAAAAACACACACAAAGCAGTTTGAGGGCCACCTTCCCATTATTCTTGTATCATCCACATTCCTTTCATAGAATTTTAAAATGGCACCCAGATTTTTGGTTCTTTATGTGTCTGAGATTGTGAGCCTGGAGGTTTATCTTACTCTTCGCTACTGTTCTTTGTAACATCTCATGTCATTTCAAATAAATTTCGGTAAGCACTTATTTATTTGAACTAAGTTGGTAAGTTGTATCTGACTTGATTTTGGCCTTGTAAGAAGCCAATTAGGCTTCTTTAAGCTTCTAATTTGGCTTCTTTGGGGTGGGTTTATGAGAGATGCATAAGCTTTGAGAACTTCTGCTGGAACCATTAGTTCCACAATGTGTAATCTACTAATTTGATTCCATTATTTTGCATCTTTTACCCTTTCTTCCAGTTATATTTTTCCTTAGGCTACCGGCTGTCCTCTTCTCATCGAATTATCATGCAAATAAGAGTCCTTTGACCTTTCCCCTTATAGCAAAAACCTAGTGGATAAAAAGGCAAAAATAGGGAGATGACAGATGGGATGAGACAGAAAATTTTGATAATTCATCTTTTTTATTGTTTCCGCAGACAACTAAAATCTTTCTTTAGATTAAATTCACAATCTCTTCTAGTGGTAGAACATGTTTTATACCTTTTTTAAAAAAAATGTGACTAGTCCCTCCTGCAGAAATTCCATTTGGATCTTAATAGAAAAGGATTATAAACATGGCACAACACTCTAAGGCTATTTTAATTGCATATTCTTTAGAGTATCCCATATGAATGAATATTTCCAGGTACATTTTAAGATTTAGCAATATCAAGTATATAATGAACTCATTTGCTGATATTTCCCTTTGTAAAAACTGCATACAAAATCTAACATTGGTAATTTTGTATGACCCATATGAGAATAAATCCTGTACAAGGTCGAATTTGTTCATGTGAAAATATCTTTAATTTATGACTTTTGATTTGAGACATGATTCATATTGGGATTCAGTTCAGAAAAAATGCTATGGATAAAATTTCTTATGTTATAAAATCTTATGTATTTTTCTGCTGACAATCAGGAATGCTTAGGTGTAGTTTAATATTCCATGAAGGAATACTATTTTTTAAATTTAAACTTTGATAAATTTAAAGTGAACATTTTGATTTATACATTATTATTGAATGCCACACTTTATAAAAGTAGAGAAACAGTTGAAAATGTTCATTGTTTGTGCTAAAGAGTGCCCTCCCTACCAAAAAAAGCAAAAAGCAAAAAGAAAAAAAAAACCCTACCAAATGATTTAAACATGAAAATCAAAGAGTAACATTTATTTTCCCACTGGTCTCTAGAGATCTACCTAGCTCTTCTGGGCCCAGCATTCCCTCAAAAGTTGTCTCTCCTGTTCTTGTTCAGAAATTCAAATCCATGGAAATAGCAGGCTGTTGAAAGCCTATGTGCATAAACTTTGAATTAATAACTAAAAAATTATTTAACTTATTGAAATTTCTGTATCATCACTGGTCTTTTTGATTTTGCTGAATTTATTTTAAATGGTTTTTTAAAAAAATCATTAGGTTTATCTAATTTTGGCTAGTTCAGTTTAAATTCTCAAACTTTCTTCTTTTTTTCATTTTCTTGCTTAAATCTTTCTCCTGGTCTGTAGGGAAATGGAAGCTTAATAGTGAAAGTGATTTTAATTTTTAATTTAACTGTGATTTCAATGAATTAAGTATTCATCTGTAAGTAACTTAATTTTTATTTGCATGCATGGAAGAAATTCTTGATTTTAAATATAGGAAACATGCTGCTAATTGTTAATTTAACATCTTTCCAGCAAAGGCATTTTCATAGCAAGTAAATGATTTGCTGAAAACAATTTCATACCTTAAGATTTTTATTATGCTACTACTTTCATTAGAAATAAAAATGAGGAGATTTAACCATTAGGGGATTGATAAGTTGTCTCTCAATCTTGAGAATCTGCTAAACATGCACAGTCAATCCCCAGTTAAGAATGGGCCTGTTCCAAAAATCACTTACAAGTTTAGTTATTAAAAAATCAGATTGTATACTTTTGATTTGTTTATATTTGTTTAAATATAAGTCTGATTATTTACATAATTTAAAAGGTAAGTTAACACTGAAATGTGAAAACTTTCACAATCAAGGAATCCTTAACATCCATATAGTGATCTCTGTCTTTTCCCGTTATTTGATCTGATTCTTTGAATACATCAGGGAAGGTGGTGGTGGTAGGGTGTATATACACATGTGTGAATGGTTGGGTATACTCTATCAGTAGCAGAGAGGGAACTGAGATACTAGGCAATTTTAGCAGTGGCAGGGGAAAGAGCCAAGTGTATACAGTGTTATCAGAAAGCTGAAACCCCAGTTTGATTTGTTATAACATATTCATACATCAGATGTATTCATATTTATATTTGAGGTATACCTACATGTCCATATTATGACTGGTAACACATGTGATAAGAATAATAACAGTTAATATGTATTAGTGCTTCCTATGTGCTGGGTTTTTTTTTTTTTTTTTTTTTTTTGTAGAGTTTGGGTTTTGCCATGCTGGCTAGGCTGGTCTCAAACTCATGACCTCAAGTGTTCTGCCAGCCTCAGCCTCCCAAAGTGCTGAAATTACAGGCATGAGCCACTGTGCCTGGCTGTGCTGGGATGTTTTAAGTATTGTTGTGTGTATTTGTCAATATATTTACTTCTCACAACTACATGAAGTATTAGTAACTCGAGAGGTTAATTTATGAGCTTGATTAAAATCACACAGCTCATTTAGGAGATGCCTAAATATTGACTGAGTTTTCTGCCTATATGCATATAAAATATGCATAGACCATTACTGTGTTCTACACCTAGATACCTGATTTTTCGTCATACTTCTATTTTCTTTGCTTATGATTGACATTTTTCCCCTTACCTTGAGGAAAATACCTTGGTTTCCCTTCGTCACTTTTTTTATTGTGATAAGTGCAATGAAATTAATTTTCAGATAATATATTACTTGCTTAATAAAATCAGTTGCATATTGATATATTTACTAAATTAGTGAATTTATTTTATTTTATTAGGTAAACACATAATTATATCTTTTCTTCAGTGGCCTTGGGGTATTTTGGACTTTTCATAATTTTCATGTTATATATAGGATGTATCCTTTTAAAAGTATATGACTGAAATGCTATACTTTCACATTAATTTTCACCTAAAGAAAATTTTATTTATACATTTATTTTATAGGGGAGAGCAAAGCTGAGTTTTTAACTAAGAGTTACCTTTCATGTTGTTAATTTTTTCCCCTATTTTATTGCCTTTTGCTTCGAAATATATTTCATTGAAATTTCTCATTCAAATTATTAGATGTACACATTCACAGTGCACAGATTACCCAGTAATAATAATAGGCAATATCGATAACTTATGTGTCCAACACTGTTGTAAGTGTATTATTTGAATTTGTTTATTATTACAACAGTTCTATTAGGTAAATTCTGTTATTACTCTAGTTTTTCAGATGAGGAGTATTTGAGGTATATAAAGGTTACTTGTCCAAGGTCACGTAGTCCTCTATTTAAAGAACCAGTATTCATATCCAGGTGTATGGACCCACAGATATACATAAAATTTAAACATAATAAATCTTAAATGATGAATTGACCTTTTGCAAAAAGTTAATTTTAAATTTAAAAATATATTTCAAAATTTAAGGTTCAGAGAATTTGTCAACAGTTTTCAGAAAATGTATCAAACTCATAATTTTTTAAATATGTGATCATGAATAATCTTTTTTAATGACTCAAGTTTTTGAAGAAAAGTATATACTTTGAACAGTAAGCTTAGAGGTAGAAATTTAGGTAAACTTTCTAGTTTTGTGTGTGGATTTGAGTGTGTATATTTAGTTTGCTAAATCATGCGATTTTATTACAATCACAGTGTAACAAATGTACTAAATTTAATTTTAATTTTTCTTTTTTATAGGAAAATATGAGAGCCACACCCGTGTTCACACAGGTGAGAAGCCCTTTGAGTGTGATATCTGTCACCAACGCTATTCAACAAAGTCTAACCTAACTGTTCACAGAAAGAAGCACAGTAATGAAACAGAATTTCATAAGAAGGAGCACAAGTGCCCTTATTGTAATAAACTTCATGCAAGCAAGAAGACTTTAGCCAAGCATGTTAAGAGGCAAGTATTATCTTGCTTCCATAATATACTTTATTGTGCCTTTTAATTTAAATATGTGGAAAGCTAAAAACATCTATAAAGTGCTTGTCTCCAATTCTTTCATTGCTTAGCATTTTGTAGAGACTACAGATTAATTAAGAAGAGAGCAGCAAATATTTGTTTATACTTTTTATTCATGCTATTGAGATGCTGTTTTGATGTTTGAACAAGAATATACTCTATAATATAGAAGGTTGTGATACACCATTTTGATGATCCTGTTTTCCTTCTTGGGTTTTGGCAAGCATGTCTTCAGAAATATGTGGTTTTTGTACTCTAATAAATGTCTTTTTTTTTTTTTTTTTTTTTTTTGAGGCATGGTTTCACTCTGTTGCCCAGGCTGAAGTGCAGTTTTACAGTCTCAGCTCACTGAAACCTCTGCCTCCTGGGTTCAATCAGTCCTCTCATTTCAGTCTCCTAAGTAGCTGGAACTATAGGCATCCACCACTATGCCTAGCTAATTTTTGTATTTTTTTGTGGAGACTGAGTTTCACTATATTGCCCAGGCTGGTCTCAAACTCCAAGTAATCCACCTGCCTTGACCTCCCAAAGTGCTCGGATTATAGATGTGAGTAACCACACCCAGCCAAGAAATTTATTTCTTATATTCAACATTGTCCTTAATCCATAACAGTTTGTGAGAGAAAAAATATTTAGTAGAGTATTATATATTTAACTCTAAAAATTAAATTTACTGAAATCTGGACTAAAAAAAAAAATCAAGTAAATTAACTTACAGTTGATCTATAAAGAGCTAGGTTCCTGAATGTATTTAAAAGATGATTATATTTTTATTTATTTCTGCATAAACTTAGGTATACATATACGTTTATTAAAATGATAGTTTTACTTTCTTTAAGAGGTCATCTATGCCTGCTTGTCTCTTTATGAAAGGAATCAGTACTTGATCCTGGTAATTACTGTTAACATATTCATATGGAATATTGATTTAACTAATATAACCTTTTCCTAATAATCTTTTCCTTTTTCTCTGATAGATTTCATCCTGAAAATGCACAAGAATTTATTTCCATTAAGAAGACTAAGAGTGAAAGTTGGAAATGCGATGTAAGAGTTTTTAATTTGTTTTAGAAAACTGAAAGTAAATGCAATGTCTTTTGGGAAAGTAAAGTAATTAGGTTTTAAAGTAATGTGACTTAGTTTATCTCACTTTTAGAATCTTCCTTTTATTATAAAATTATTCTAATATTTTTTATAAATTAAATATAAATTTAATTTATATTTTTTATAAATTAAATTAAATTTATTTTTTATAGATTAAATCTAAATCTATAAATTTTTTTATAAATTAAACCTATCCTAATATTTTTATAAATTAAATCTGAATTTATAAATTAATTTTTTATAAATTAAATCTAAAAAATATATTTTTTAACAAATTAAATAAATTAAATATAAATCTAATTTATAAATTAAATCTATAAGTTAAATAAATTACTTTTTAGATGATGGACCTAAGAAGTGGAAATCTTAGTTTTAATTTTCATTGTAATCACCGTAGCACGTATTTATGATTATGTATATAAACTATGACATTACTGTTACACAGAGTATGAAATGTTAGATTTTTCTCCCCCATTTCTGGGTATATGTTGTTAACATAATAAACTATCTAAAACCTAGTGGCCTTAAGCAACTATTTTGATATGTCTCACCCTTTTGTGTGTTAGGAATCCAAATTTGGGGCAGGGATTTGCTAGGTTAATTCATCTGTTCCACTTGTTGTCAACTGAATTCACTCAATTGTTTTTAGCTAGTGCATGGTCTGGTCTAGTCTGGGGACACTTCCAAAGTGGCTCACTCAAGGCCAGGTGTGGTGGCTCATACCTGTAATCCCAGCACTTTGGAAGGCCGAGGTGGATGGATCACCTGAGGTCAGGAGTTTGAGACCAGCCTGGCCGACATGGTGAAACCCTGTCTCTACCAAAAAAAAAAAAAAAAAAAATTAGCTGGGCCTAGTGGTTCATACCTGAAATCCCAGTTACTCAGGAGGCTGAGGCAAGAGAATTGCTTGAACTCGGGATGCAGAGGTTGCAGTGAGCTGAGATCATGCCACTGTACTCCAGCTTGGGCAAGAGAGCCAGACTCCATCACAAACAAACAAACAAGCAAACAAAAAATGAAAGTGGCTCACTCACGTGACCAGTAACTTGGTGTTTGTTGTTGGCTAGAATCTCAACAAGGACTGTTTACCAGGAACCTCTGTTCTTCTCTACTTTGGTCTTTTCTTGAGGCTTCTTGAGCTTCTTTCTAGCATAGCAGCTAAGTTCCAAGAGTGAGTATGTGTTCCCAGAAGCCTTTATAAAAACTATTAGACTTTATGGCATACACTCAGAAGTCTCTGAAAATCACTTCTACCACATTTTGTTGGCTAAACAAGTCACTCTAACCTGGGTAGACTTAATAGGAGGAGTAGCATAGTGCTTATGGACATCTTTATTCTGTAGTACCTCTGAGTATTTTTTCAGTATTTAGATTAATCTTTTATTTTTTTTGAGACAGTCTCGTTTTGTCACACAGGCTGGAGTGCAGTGGCATGATCTTGGCTCACTGCAACTTCTTCCTCCTGGGTTCAAGATTCTTTTGCCTCAGCCTACTGAGTAGCTGGGACTACAGATGCACACTATGACACCCAACTAATTTTTGTATTTTTAGTAGTGATGGGTTTCACCATGTTGGCCAGGCTGATCCTAAACTCCTGACCTCAACTGATCTGCCCATCTCGGCCTCCCAAAGTGCTAAGATTACAGGCGTAATCCACCACACCTGGCCTAGGTGAATCTTTTATAAGGCATCCGTAGCTGTTACTTTTGCCTTCTTTAATCCAAAGATTCAATTTATATATACAGCAAAAGTCACACAATTTCTCTGATTTCAGCTTCTGGAAATTGAAGTCAGTTATTAATTACAGTATTTGAATCTACATAAGATAGTGTCTTCCCCTTACTAAGTTTTATCATCCTTAGCTATAAACTGTTAATAATGCCTACTGCATCTATCTCACAGGATTATTGTAAGAATTGAGAAAAATAATCTATGAATTACTTAGCATTGTGCCTGGCATATACAGTGTGGGTTGTGTTATTATGGTTGGTGCTGTTACTACAGCAGCCTACCCCTCTTTTAAAAAATCTGATTAATATCAAATTTTTATAGACTGACCACTTCAAGAGATATATTTTGAAGTAATTTTTCTGTGGCTTCTTATTCATATTCTTATTCAAATATTTGACAACACTGATAAAATCTTTTATTCTGACATGGAAATGACTAAAAAATAATATATTTCATGGATTTAGAAATTCTGACTAGAATTAAGATAGTATGGTTATTCTATATCCCCACTAGAAATGTAAAAAGTTGAAATTCAGCTACCTTTAGTTCTAATTTGAAAACATTCCTTACTTTCTCTAGAGTATTTTTTTTCTGCACAGTTAGAGTTAGTTTTACTTTTTGTTACGTTTTCTGTTGGAAGAAAATTATCTTTATTGAATTTATATGGTTTTTGCTTCTCATTATAAGTTTAATGTTATAATTTTTAATTCAGTTTCTCTTAACATTTTATTTACGTTTTAATTTAGATTTGTAAGAAGTCTTTTACTCGAAGACCACACTTGGAGGAACATATGATTCTACATTCTCAAGATAAACCTTTTAAGTGTACCTATTGTGAAGAACATTTTAAATCACGGTTTGCTCGGTTAAAGCACCAAGAAAAGTTCCATCTGGGTAAGCAAGTTACTTTTCCTTAAAGCAGCCATAACAATTATTAATTATCACATCATGCTGGAGAAGTTTTCTCCTAAAAGACTTTTTTTTTTTTTTTTTTTTTGCATTTTAGGTTTCAGGGTACATGTGATGAACATGCAAGATTGTTGCATAGGTACACACATGGCAGTGTGGTTTGATGCCTTCCGTCCCCTCACCTGTATCTGTCATTTCTCCCCATGCTATCTCTTCCACTTCCCCACCCCCCACCCCTCCCCCATTTCCCCCCAATGGACCCCAGTGTGTAGTGCTCCCCTCCCTGTGTCCTTGTGTTCTCCTTGTTCAGCACCCGCCTATGAGTGAGAATATACGGTGTTTGATTTTCTGCTCTTGTGTCAGTTTGCTGAGAATGATGGTTTCCAGGTTCATCCATGTCCCTACAAAGGATGTGAACTCATCCTTTTTGATGGCTGCGTAATATTCCATGGTGTATATGTACCACATTTTCCCTATCCAGTCTATCATCGTTGGGCATTTGGGTTGGTTCCAGGTCTTTGCTATTGTAAACAGTGCTGCAATGAACATTCGTGTGCACGTGTCCTTGTAGTAGAATGATTTATAATCCTTTGGATATATACCCAGTAATGGGATTGCTGGGTCAAATGGGATTTCTATTTTTAGGTCCTTGAGGAATCGCCACACTGTCTTCCACAATGGTTGAACTAATTTACATTCCCACCAACAGTGTAGAAGTGTTCCTATTTCTCCACATCCTCTCCAGCATCTGTTGTTTCCCGATTTTTTAATGATCGCCATTCTAACTGGTGTGAGATGGTATCTCAGTGTGGTTTTGATTTGCATTTCTCTGATGACCAGTGATGATGAGCATTTTTTCATATGTTTGTTGGCCTCCTGTATGTCTTCTTTTGTAAAGTACCTGTTCATGTCCTTTGCCCATTTTTGAATGGGCTTGTTTGTTTTTTTCTTGTAGATCTGCTTTAGTTCCTTGTAAATTCTGGATATAAGCCCCTTGTCAGATGGGTAGGCTGCAAAAATTTTTTCCCATTCTGTTGGTTGCCGATTCACTCTACTGACTGTTTCTTTTGCCGTGCAGAAGCTGTGGAGTTTGATTAGGTCCCATTTGTCTATTTTGTCTTTTGTTGCCATTGCTTTTGGCGTTTTGGTCATGAAGTCCTTGCCTACACCTATGTCCTGAATGGTTTTGCCTAGATTTTCCTCTAAGGTTTTTATGGTGTTAGGTCTGATGTTTAAGTCTTTAATCCATCTGGAGTTAATTTTGGTGTAAGGTGTCAGGAAGGGGTCCTGTTTCTGCTTTCTGCACATGGCTAGCCAGTTTTCCCAACACCATTTATTAAACAGGGAGTCCTTTCCCCATTGCTTGTTTTTGTCAGGTTTGTCGAAGATCAGATGGTTGTGGGTATGTTGTTTTTCCTGTGAGGCCTCTGTTCTGTTCCATTGGTCTATATCTCTGTTTCGGTACCAGTACCATGCTGTTTTGATTACTGTAGCCTTGTAGTATAGTTTGAAGTCCGGTAGTGTGATGCCTCCTGCTTTGTTCTTTTTGCTTAGAGTTGACTTGGCTATGCGGGCTCTCTTTTGGTTCCATATGAAGTTTAAGGTGTTTTTTTCCAGTTCTGTGAAGAAGGTCATTGGTAGCTTGATGGGAATAGCGTTGAATCTGTAAATTACTTTGGGCAGTATGGCCATTTTCACAATGTTGATTCTTCCTAACCATGAACATGGAATGTTTCTCCATCTGTTTGTATCCTCTCTTATTTCATTGAGCAATGGCTTGTAGTTCTCCTTGAAGAGGTCCTTTACGTTCCTTGTTAGTTGTATTCCTAGGTATTTTATTCTCTTTGTAGCAATTGTGAAGGGCAGTTCGTTCTTGATTTGGCTCTCTTGAAGTCTATTACTGGTGTACAGGAATGCTTGTGATTTTTGCACGTTGATTTTGTATCCTGAGACTTTGCTGAAGTTGTTTATCAGTTTCAGGAGATTTTGGGCTGAGATGATGGGGTCTTCCAGATATACAATCATGTCATCTGCAAATAGAGACAATTTGATTTCCTCCTTTCCAATTTGGATACCCTTTATTTCTTTTTCTTGCCTGATTGCTCTGGCTAGAACTTCCAGTACTATATTGAATAGGAGTGGTGAGAGAGGGCATCCTTGTCTAGTGCCAGATTTCAAAGGGAATGCTTCCAGTTTTTGCCCATTCAGTATGATATTGGCTGTTGGTTTGTCGTAAATAGCTTTTATTGTTTTGAGATACGTTCCATCAATACCTAGTTTATTGAGGGTTTTTAGCATAAAGGGTTGTTGAATTTTGTCAAAAGCCTTCTCTGCGTCAATTGAGATAATCATGTGGTTTTTGTCTTTGGTTCTGTTTATGTGGTGAATTACGTTTATGGACTTGCGTATGTTGAACCAGCCTTGCATCCCCGGGATGAATCCTACTTGATCATGGTGGATGAGCTTTTTGATATGCTGTTGCAATCGGTTTGCCAGTATTTTATTGAAGATTTTTGCATCTATGTTCATCATGGATATTGGCCTGAAATTTTCTTTTCTTGTTGAGTCTCTGCCGGGTTTTGGTATCAGGATGATGTTTGTCTCGTAAAATGATTTGGGAAGGATTCCCTCTTTTTGGATTGTCTGGAATAGTTTCAGAAGGAATGGTATCAGCTCCTCTTTGTATGTCTGGTAGAATTCCACTGTGAACCCATCTGGACCTGGGCTTTTTTTGGGTGGTAGGCTCTTTATTGCTGCCTCGACTTCAGACCATGTTATTGGTCTATTCAGGGTTTCGGCTTCTTCCAGGTTTAGGCTTGGGAGGGTGCGGGTGTCCAGGAATTTATCCATTTCTTCCAGGTTTACTAATTTATGTGCATAGAGTTGTTTGTAATAATCTCTGATGATGGTTTGGATTTCTGTGGAATCTGTGGTGATATCCCCTTTATCGTTTTTTATTGCATCAATTTGGTTATTCTCTCTTTTCTTTTTTATTAATCTGGCTAGTGGTCTGTCTATTTTGTTGATCTTTTCAAAAAACCAGCTCCTGGATTTATTGATTTTTTGAAGAGTTTTTTGTGTCTCTATTTCCTTCAGTTCTGCTCTGATCTTAGATATTTCCTGTCTTCTGCTAGGTTTTGAGTTTTTTTGATCTTGCTCCTCTAGCTCTTTCAATTTTGATGATAGGGTGTCAATTTTCAACCTCTCCTTTCTTCTCATGTGGGCACTCATTGCTATATATTTTCCTCTAGAGACTGCTTTAAATGTGTCCCAGAGATTCTGGTATGTTGTGTCTTCGTTCTCATTGGTTTCTAAGAACATCTTTATTTCTGCCTTCATTTCATTGTTTATCCAGTCAACATTCAAGAGCAAGTTGTTCAGTTTCCATGGAGCTGTGTGATTCTGAGTTAGTTTCTGCATTCTGAGTTCTAACTCGATTGCACTGTGGTCTGAGAGACTGTTTGTTATGATTTCTGTTCTTTTGCATTTGCTCAGGAGTGATTTACTGCCAATTATGTGGTCAATTTTAGAGTAGGTGTGATGTGGTGCTGAGAAGAATGTATATTCTGTGGATTTGGGGTGGAGAGTTCTGTAAATGTCTATTAGGTTTGCTTGTTCCAGGTCTGAGTTCAGGTCCTGGATATCCTTGTTGATTTTCTGTCTGGTTGATCTGTCTAATATTGACAGTGGGGTGTTAAAGTCTCCCACTATTATTGTGTGGGAGTCTAAGTCTCTTTGTAGGTCATTGAGAACTTGCCTTATGTATCTGGGTGCTCCTGTATTGGGTGCGTATATATTTAGGATCGTTAGCTCTTCTTGTTGCAGTGATCCTTTTACCATTATGTAATGTCCTTCTTTGTCTCTTTTGATCTTTGTTGCTTTAAAGTCTATTTTATCAGAGATGAGAATTGCAACTCCTGCCTTTTTTTGCTCTCCATTTGCTTGGTAGATCTTCCTCCATCCCTTTATTTTGAGCCTTTGTGTATCCTTGCATGTAAGATGGGTTTCCTGGATACAGCACACTGATGGGTTTTGGCTTTTTATCCAGTTTGCCAGTCTGTGTCTTTTGATTGGGGCATTTAGTCCATTGACATTTAGGGATAGTATTGTTATGTGTGATTTTGATACTGTCATTTTGATGCTACCTGGCTGTTTTGTTGGTTAGTTGATGCAGATTCTTGATTGTGTCGATGCTCTTTTACCATTTGGTGTGTTTTTGGAGTGCCTGGTACTGGTTGTTCCTTTATAAGTGTAGAGCCTCTTTCAGGAGTTCTTGTAGAGCAGGTTTGGTGGTGATGAAATCTCTGAGCGCTTGCTTGTTCACAAAGGATTTTATTTTTCCTTCGCTTATGAAGCTTAGTTTGGCTGGATAGGAGATTCTGGGTTGAAAGTTCTTTTCTTTAAGGATGTTGAATATTGGCCCCCAATCTCTTCTGGCTTGTAGGGTTTCTGCTGAGAGATCTGCTGTGAGTCTAATGGGCTTCCCTTTGTGGGTAACCCGACCTTTCTCTCTGGCTGCCCTTAGCATTTTCTCTTTCATTTCAACCTTGGTGAATCTGACGATTATGTGCCTTGGGGTTGCTCTTCTTGCGGAATATCTTTGTGGTGTTCTCTGTATTTCCTGGATTTGAATATTGGTCTGCCTTGCTAGGTTGGGGAAGTTTTCCTGGATAATATCCTGAAGAGTATTTTCCAGCTTGGATTCATTCTCTTCATCACATTCAGGTACACCTATCAGACGTAGATTAGGTCTTTTCACATAGTCCCACATTTCTTGAAGATTTTGTTCATTCCTTTTTGCGCTTTTTTCTCTGTTCTTGCCTTCTCTTTTTATTTCATTCAGTTGATCTTCGACCTCTGATATCCTTTCTTCTGCTTGGTCAATTCGGCTGTTGAAGCTTGTGCATGCTTCACGAAGTTCTCGCGTTGCGTTTTTCAGCTCCATCAATTCACTTATACTCCTCTCTATGCTGTCCATTCTTGTCAGCAGTTCGTCCAATCTTTTTTCAAGGTTCCTATTTTCTTTGCGATGGGTTAGAACATGTTCTTTTAGCTCGCTGTAGTTTCTTACTACCCACCTTCTGAAGTCTGATTCTGTCATTTCATCACTCTCCTTCTCCATCCAGTCTGGTTCCCTTGCTGGTGAGGAGTTGTGATCCCTTTTAGGAGGAGAGGTGTTCTGGTTTCGGGAGTTTTCATCCTTTTTACGCTGGTTTCTTCCCATTTTTGTGGGTTTATCCACCTGTTGTCTGTCTCTGTCCCAGGGAGTTGGAGCTTTATGAGTTTCCGTTGCACTACTGCCTTTTTTGATTTTTCTTTCAGGTCTGACCCGCCCAGCTAGCAGCACGCCTAGCCACTGCCTGCCCGCAGGGGCTTTGCTGAGCTGCTGTGGGCTCCGCCCAGCTGCCCTGAGCTCTTCCCTGTAGTCCTTTTTATATGGGCGTAGTTAGAACTGTCTCGGCAACGGTGGCCACGCCTCTGTTATGGAGGACTCTCTCTGTTGTGGGAGGTTGCCTCGGCAACGGGGCCTGCCTCCGTAGCGGTGGAGAGTCTCAGTAATGGCGGAAGCCCCTCCCCCACCGAGCCGGGCCGTCCAGGTTCAGCTGTGCTTGGTTTGAAGGGCTCAACCCAGAGGGTTTCCAATTACTGTTTTTGTTTTCGTTGTTGTTGGGGGTGGAAGGCTGGGACCAACCGAGCCTGATCACCTGGCTCCCTGACTCCGAGTCTTTTCTTTTAAGTTGAACGACCCCGCGTTCCGGTCGCTTGTTGAAAAGGCGCCGGGATCTCCCGTACTGCGACTCACGGAGTCGGCTCGGACTGCGGCGCCGGCTCCTGGTGGATTTTCTGCCTAGGAATCTCCTGGCCTGACTCGCTATTTCAGATGAATGGCCCACTCTGCTGTCTCAGGGCTCTGCTCGTCAGCTAAGAGGGCTCCCAGACCAGTGGTTTTTGTACGGAGAACCGCAGCAACAGGGAGTGGTCACAGCAGCCGCGCGGGCGGAATCAGCCCCACAGGGGCCAAAACAGCCACACCGGCTGGGACTGCGACACTGGCGACCCCTCTGCCTGGGTATCTCCTGGTCTGTGGGCAATAAGAGTTCGTCTGTAAATGCGGCGTTCACTCACCCTCTGCACTTTCACTGGGAGCTGAAGTCCTGAGCTGTTCTTAGGCGGCCATCTTCCCAGCATTCCCCCTAAAAGACTTCTTAAGAGCAGTTTTAGGTTTACAACAAAATTGAGAAGAAGGAATAGATAGTTCCCATATACCCTTTGTCTCACATATCCACAGCCTCCCCCATTATCAGCAGTTCTTCACCAGAGTGGTACATTTGTTACAGTTGATGAACTTACATTGACACATCATAATTGCCCAAAGACTAGTGTAGACTAGGATTCACTCTTGGTATTGTATATTCTGTGGTTTAACAAATCTATAATGATGTGTATCATTATAGTATCATACAGAATAGTTTCACTACCTCCAAATTTCCCTGTGCTTCTCCATTTGCCTCCCACACCAACCCCTGGCAACCACTGATCTTTGTTCTTTGTTTGTTGGTTCATTTGTTTTAGATACCTCATCTACTACTTGATGATCTTTTTATTGTCTCCATACTTTTGCCTTTTCCAGAATGTTATATGCTTGGAATCACGCAATGTGTAGCCTTTTCAGGTTGGCTTCTTTCACTTAGTATAGTGCTTAATGATACAATTGGCCCTCCATATCCATGCGTTCTATGTCTGTGGATTCAACCAACTGTGGATCAGAGATATTAAAATGTAAATAAATCAAAATGTAGTAATACAACAATAAAAAATAATACACATTTTAAAATATAGTGTAACAGTGATTTATGTTACATTTCTATTTTATTATGTATTAAATAATCCAGAGACGATTTAAAGTATATGGGAGGATGTGCATAGTTTGCATGTAGTTACTACACTACCCTATATAACAGACTGGAGCATCCATAGATTTTGGTATCCTGGGCCGTCATGGAACCAGTCCCTCATGGATACCTAAGGAGGACTTTATTCCATTGTCTGGATATACTGCAGTTTATCCATTCACCCACTGAAGGATATCTTGGTTGCTTCAAAGTTTTGGCAATTATAAATAAAATTGCTCCAAATATCTATGTGTAGGTTATTATGTGGACTTAGGTTTTCAATTGCTTTGGTTAAATACCTAGGAGAACAAGGGTTGGATCAGATGGTAAGAGTATAGTTAGTTGGTAAGAAACTGTCAAACTGTCTTCCAAAGTAGCTCTATGATTTTGCATTCCCATGACAGTGTATGTCACTTCATGCTCTTGCCAGCATTTGATGTTTTCTGTGTTCCAAATTTTGGCCATGGTAATAGGTTTGTAGTGGTATCTCATTGCAATAATTTGCATTTTCCTGATGGCATATAAGTTGGAGCCTCTTTTCATATGTTTATTTACCATCTATATATCTTCTTTGGTGTGGTGTCTCTTAGGTCTTTGGCCTGTTTTTTTAATCAAGTTGTTTACTTGTTGAATTTTGAGAGTTCTTTGTATATTTTAGATAACACTTCTTTATCAGATATTCATTTTAAAGTATTTCCCCAGTCAGGGACTTTTCATCATCTTGACAGTTTCCATGACAGAGGAAAATTTTACTTTTAATCAAGTCCAATTCATCTACTATTTCTTTGATGGATTATGCAAAGTCATTTCCAAACCTAAGGTCATCTACATTTTTGCCTGTGTTATCTTCTAGAAGTTTTATAGTTTTATATTTATTTATGTTTGTGATCCATTTTGAGTTCAAAAGGATGTAAGGTCTGTGTTTAGATTCTTTTTTTTTTTTTCATCTGTGGATATCCATTTGTTCTAGGACCATTTCTTTAAAAGGCTGTCTTTCTTACATTGTATTGCCTTTGCTTCTTTGTGAAATATTAGTTGACCATATTTATGTAGGTCTGTTTCTGGGCTCTGTATTCTCTTCTATTGATCTACTTTATTATTATTATTGCCAGTACTAGACTGTCTTGATTACTGTAGCTTTATAGTAAGTCTTAAAGTCAAGTAATGTTAGCCCTCCAACCTTATTTTCTCTTTCAATGTTGTGTTGGCACTTCTGAATCTTTTGCCTTTCCATGTTAACTTTAGAATCATTTTGTTGATATCCACAAAATGACTTTCTGGGATTTTGATTGGGATTGCATTGAGTCTATAGATCAAATTGTGAAGTTGAGTATTTTCTTTCCATGAACATGGGATATCTCTTCATTTATTTAGTTCTTTGATTTCTTTCAACTGGGTTTTGTAGTTTTCTCATATAGATCTCATACCCATGTTGTTAGATTTATACCTAAATATTTCATTTTGGGGGATTGAACTACTATTGGTGAACCTTGAGTATTGGCTTAGGCAAAGAAAGTCATATAAGTTGAGAGGAGTGCTGTATATGTCTCAGTTCCTGGAGATGTATAAATGTGTTTTTTTGGTATGTGTTGGGTTTTTTGTTGTTGTTCATTTTTTTGGTGGCAAATGTGCCAGTGGGCATGAACTGTGCATTTATTCATAGTTGATGTTGGATAGGTTTGTGGTGCTTAGGATGAAACATTCTTGTTTTGGAAAAAATATAATTTTTCAAGGATTAGAATAAACTTAGTATATTTGGAATTTTTTATAGTATTTAATGAATTACCTTCCCAATGGTTATGGCCAAGGTGGAGAGTTGTGGTCTAGATGGCAGTATACTTCAGTAAATTTATGACACTTAATCCCATTAATGAATTTTGTCATTACAGGTAGAAGCCCTCTCCATGTTCAGTTCCTTGCTTTGGTTAACAACTTAGATAAAAATATATACTTAATTGCTTATGAAATTTATGGATGGCATAAAGCTGGCAAGGGTGTTTAATTTGCTGGAAAATAAACATCTTTTAAAAATCTTATGCTATACTATAGGTCAAAACAAATTAAGTTAAAATTAATTAAGAAAAAGCTGTAAATTTAAAGGAATGATCTTTTAGTTGTTAAGTCTTTAAGAACTATAAAATAGTTTATCATCCAAACTACTCACTTTACAGCTGATCTTAAAAGCAGAGGCTTTTTGGACACAATGTGAACCAACAATGTGATATGATTTACAAAAACCAGTGTAGTTTTAAACTATATTAATAAAAGCATATTTTTCAGAATTAGGGAAATAATAGTCTGATTTTTGAATTGATCTGGGAAATTGCATTCATTTCTGCATACCACATTTAAGATGGATAATGACAAGTATCTATTTTAGAGATGGATAATTTTGGTGATATAGAGTCTTGAAATCATATCACATGAAAAACATCTGATAGTCCTTGAAATATTTTGTTTGGGAAGGGAAGATAGAGCAGCTGTGCCTCGAATACTTTTGAGGCACTATTGTGCAACAAGGGATGCTTAATCTTTGTGAGTCTAGTATATAAGACCAGTATATGCTGGAAGATTATTTACCTGAAGCTTATTCTCTCCAAATTGCCTTTACTAAGTTGTTCTGTCATAGTATTCAGTTTCAGCACTTCTAAGAAGCCATCATATAGAAACAGTTTTTATAGTTACCAAACTGTAGTTGAAATGTTCGTTAATCCATTTCACAGGAGAAATTTCTTTAGTTTTGTTCCAGGAAAAGTAGTTTTTATTGGAGAATTGGTATACTTCTTTCTTTTTGATATGAAAATTTTAGGTAATCTTTTTGGTCCCACCTTGCAGAAACATCATAAAGAAATATGACAATTTTTTTAGTGTTGGAACGTACAAACTAAAGTAACTTGTCTTACATAATACTTTCCTATCAGTGAAATTATACAAGTATACAAGCATATGCTGAACTTACCTTACAAGCTGTTGTTGTTGAAGACAGAATTCTTTAGAAGTGGTCGAACTAGAATATTTTATGACTTGTTAAGAGATTATTTATCTTGCTGCAGCATAACAATAATGAGAGGTATTCCAGAAATGTTAGGCAGTAAGGCTTAGCTCAACTGTCATCGGATTTTCATGGCAGAAAATACACAAGGAAAATACATTCAACATTCAAAATAGTAAATATTTATGGAAAAACCGTTAACTATATGATCAGCTCTGTGTTAGGATCTGGGGATACTATTTCTGCCAAATTAATTACAGTGTAATAGGTAATCTAACCAGTATATAAATCAATACATTTTAATGCTGTGTACACACACATATTTTACAACTGATTAGGTATTTTGTATGATTTTTAAATAAGAGTTGACATTTACTAGGATAGGTTGACATTTACTTGAAGAAAAATTTTAATAGGTGTGGCATGATGTAGAAGTAGAAGACTTTCTAGGCAGGCTCGTTTTCTGAGTCTGACTTAACCACTTACTATGTGATCTGGAACACCTTTTCAGACTTCCAGCTTCATCGTTTGTTAAAGTGAGGTTAATGCCTGCTTCTTAGTTACTGTTGTGAGTATTAAATGAGATACTGTATAAGTGCCAAATGTGGAGCCAGGCATAGTTTGCATTCTCTTTCTCTGAATATATTGTCATTTCTAGTATTATAATTTTCAATCTTTCTAAGACCATTGAGAAATGTGGCTCGTGATGTAGTAGCTTGCATTTTTGGCCATTATTTAAGAAAATAAACCAAATAGAGTATTATATGAGTATTTTCTGTATTTGTGTGTGTATTCGTATGTATACATATGTATGTATACATGCATATGTAAAATACTCAAAGCAATATTATATATAGAGAGAGAGCTTCTTTTGCATTCCATCTCTTTGCTTCTATTCCCTTGAATCACTGTATACTTCAGATAAGTGCTTCATGAAATTTGGTATATATCATAAGCAACCGGAGACCTTATTAAAATGGATTTCCCAGGGTGTCTGATTGAGACAGGTCTGGAGTATGGCCCCCAAATTTGCATTTTGTGCAAGTTCCCAGGTGATACTGGTCAGATGATCTGGATATCACACTTTGATAACTACTGCTTTAGAGTATTCAAAGCAACATTCATACTGTCTACATTAGAATTATATATTCTATTAAATCAGAGGGAAAGATATGTAAGTAGTACAATCTGAACAGTTAAAGGAGAAGAATTTTTAATATATATGAATATATATGTGTAGAAGTTGTAGTTTGACTTTTAATAGTCAGATCCTGGCCAGGCATGGTGACTCACATCTCTAATCCCAGCACTTTGGGAGACAGAGACAGGAGGACCACTTGAGCCCAGGAGTTCGAGTCCAGCCTAGGCAACCTAGTGAGATGCTGTCTGTACAAAAAATTAAATAGATAAAAGAGGGGAGGCTGAGGTATAAGGATTGCTTTAGCCCAGGAGGTTGTTCAAATAGGTTTAGCTACATGTAAAACTGGATATCCAGTATAGGAAAAAAAATGTAGTTGTTATTTTCTTTGAAGAATCCTGATAAGTAATGAACATTAGAGAGAATGCTTCATTTCTTCCTTTGTCCTGCTGAAGCCTCCAGCTATACATATAGTCATATGTTATAAAAAAAGTTTTACTAGTAGATATTTCATTCTTTGACAAGCACACATTTTGCATAATAAGCTTATTTTGGCACTTGTATTTACTTCATCTTTTTTTTCAGCTACGCAAATACTGACTTTTCTTTTTTCAATTTCTTAGATCCTTGTTTTGGTTCAGAGGAGGTGGAGAGATTTTTCATAATACTTAACACAGTAATTGATGTGAATTAAGAATCAATAAATACTTGTTGAATGAGTTAATAAATGAGTAAAATATTTAGATCCCATGAAAAATGAAATATTAGAGATTTTAGATGAGAATATATTAAAGATACTTAATACAATGTACATTTTGAGATCATCTCTCATTTCTAATGTATAAAACACATTGAAATTTACCCAGAGCTACTGTGGCTACCAAGCAATTTTGCTTATAGGTATGTTTCTCAATTTCAGTGTCTTAATTCTGTTTTCTTTCCATTGTGCTATTACGATTAATTCATTAGAATTCTTTCTTCAGTTTGTCCTTCCATATGCTGAGACATCTTCTTGCAAATAATGTAGCTTCCTTGAGCTATGTTTACTATACTGCTTTTTTATGCATTCTTTGTCTTTCTTATATTTTGTCAGTCAGTAGAACACTGTCTTATCTCTAGTTGTTTGTTCGGTAAAATAAAAGTGAAATTCAAACTCCAGCTAATGTCAATATTACTATAAAAGGTCTGGGCTTAATTTTGTACCACCAAACAGAAATATTTACAAGCTATAAACTCTCTTAAGTCCTCCATTCGTTCTTCCAAAGATTTTTATTACCCACTTTCCCCAAAACTTTAGTAGGCAGCCTTTTCTACTTTGTTCCAGTCTGATTTCAAACCAGGAATTGGACATTTCAATTCATTAACTTATTAGTTCAACATTTATTCTATATCTACAACCTATACTTGGTTGTAGGAATATGGAAATGTTATTCTAAGAATAAACAACCTCGAGGAGAAACTGCAGTGTATTATGACATACGCACCAACAGGATAGGCATGAACTTACAGCATGCCTTTTAATTTAACTTGGTATCTACTCTTTAAACTTTAAATGCACACTATTTTTTCTTTTTTAGGTCCTTTTCCATGTGATATATGTGGTCGCCAGTTTAATGACACTGGAAATTTGAAACGTCATATAGAATGTACTCATGGCGGAAAGAGAAAATGGACTTGCTTTATCTGTGGAAAATCAGTACGAGAAAGGTGAAGAATTATCTACATACCCAGAAAAATCCTAGTGTTGTTATGTAGAAATAATGAATATGATTTATAAGTGTTAGGGTAACATAAAACATAAAATGCATGAATTGTGCTTTAGTTTGAAATACAAGGAAAAAAGGAATTACATGAATGTTATGGAAGATGATATGGAGTCAAGATTTGCAGGTTTTAGATGGATGATTTAATGTACATATTTTATTTCTTTCTGAAACCCCACTAAGCTAGACTAAGAGTTTTTGTTTGTTTTTTAAGAAGAGTAAGCTACAAAGATAGGGAGAACAGAAATGTAACAGGAATGACACAGGTTTGGGAGCTATAAAACAGGTACATCAGTGGTAATTGACTTAGCAGATCCAAGAAAGACAAACCCCAAAGTGGAAATGGAGAAATATGAGAAGGTAGTTTACATCACAGAATGTAGATATCACCTAATCACCTAATACTGGCAATATTAGGTACCTCAGAACTGGGTTGAAGGAGAGGCACAGCAAGGAGCACTACATTAAAAACTTCAGAAGTTTTAGGAGTAATATCATCGGATTCCCTTCCACCATCTGCTCATGCCATTGTTACTAGACACCTGTCCCTCTCCCAACAGAGTATTGCTAGACCGAAGTATGCCACGTAGCTACATGACGAGATATATTCTGGATGCTGAAAGTAGTGATCCTCAGGCCTTCTCTCTGCAAATATCTTGGCTTTTTGGTGTACCACTTGATAGGGAATACCTTTGCCCTTAGGTTGCTCAGACTTTTAGGACTTCTAATCTGTTTCCTGAAAATCTGAGCAACCTAAGGGCAGATATATTCCCTAACAAATGATACACCTAGATCACCTATAGTGAAGGCTGAGTCATCAAGACCCCCCCATGTCTTTTGCCCTTCTCAGTCACTTTTTAGCCTATCATATTTAATCAAAAGCAGATAGCCAAGGATTAGAACATGTATGAGGAAAACCTTTAACATAGATAATAGATTCTAACACAGATTAATGGAAAAAAAAAACTTTAAGGAAACAGATTATTAAGGAAGAAGAAAATTTTAGAAGTAAACAATTACTACTTTTTTGCCCCAGTTGAAGATATCAAATCCATTAAATAAGAATAGGATGATATATAAAAGGAACACTCAAGGAATAATGTAGAGCTCCTGGAAATTCAAGGCATGATGGCCAAAGTATAGACCTTAATGGAAGGGTTAAAGGCCAAAAAGTAGAGCAAAAACCAGATATATAAACTAATGATTAGAACAGTAGAGGACCAGGCAAGTCTAGCATCTGAATAATAGGAGTTTTAGAAAGAAAGAACAGAGAAAATAGAGGGGAAAATCACCATCAATATAATTCAAGGTGATTTCCAGAACTGAAAGGTATGAATTTGCCAGATAGAAATGACACATCATATGCTTAGATGAAAATAGACATATACCAAGGTACATCACTATGATATTTCAGACAGAGAGAACAAAGGGAAACTTTTCTATGCTTCTAGAGAGGGAGAAAAGTCACACACATTGATTAGAACTACTTGGACTTTTAACAACATCGACAGTAGAAGTTGGATCATAAAGTAGTGCCTTTAAAATTCTGAACGAAAATAATATCCAAACTTGAACTCTGTTCTCAGTCAAACTAACCAATCAAATCTCAAGATAGAATAAAGATATTTTCATGGTGTCAAAAAATAAGCCTTTAATGTATTTTTTCTCATAAAACTACTGAAGGGTGTGCTCCACCAAAATGAGGAAATAAACGCATAAAGAGGAAGACAGGGGCTATAGAAAATAATTGTAACATGGGGGAGAAGCAAAGAGAGAACACAGGAGGATGGTGAAAGAAGATCCCAATATGTCGGGTGTGCAGCATGTGTAATGGGCTGACCATACTGTTAGTAGTATGACCCAAGACATGATGGAGATTATTGCCACCATCCCTGCTAGCATGTTTCTTTTATCTGTACTATGCCTCAGTCTAGTACCTCTGTGTGCTAATGAGGTTCCTACTCTTTTTTTTTGAGACAGAGTTTTGCTCTTGTTGCCCAGTCTGGAGTGCAATGGGGTGTGACCTCAGCTCACCGCAACCTCCGCCTCCCAGGCTCAATTGATTCTCCTGCTTCAGCCTCCCGAGGAGCTGGGATTATAGGCATGTGCCACTCTGTCCAGTTAATTTTGTATTTTTAGTAGAGGTATGGTTTCTCCATGTTGGTCAGGCTGGTCTCGAACTCCCGACCTCAGGTGATCCACCCACCTCAGCCTCCCAAAGGGCTGGGATTACAGGCGTGAGCCACCGTGCCCGCCTCCTACTCTTATCTTTTGGCCCTTTTGCTTGATTTAACTGAGGATACTCATTTCACAGAAATTTCCTTTTTTGAGCTCTTCATGAGAATTAGAGGCAGGTCGTGGTAAGCTTAGAAGGAAAATATATAGAGCAGCCTACTTACTTTGACTATTTCTGCCAGACTTTTGGTAACTGGTCTATTCTAGCTCTGCCAGATTCTCCGACTATGGTGAACCCTTTGTCTTCCAGTATTTCTCATCACTTTAATTACTGACATGCCGGAAGGAGCTAGACTCTGACCTGGAGTTCCTGTTCATGCTGTCTCTGGGCCCTTTATTTAATAGTGGCAACATTGTTAGGTTCGTGCTTGTTATTCAGTTTTTCAAAAGCATATGATATCTTGTTTAGTTTTTTATTCTTATCATGCAAATATGGAGTATACTTATGCAAACCTAGATAGTATGGCCTACTACACATGTAGACTATGTAGGCTATGTGGGGAGAGAGATACAACAAGCATGTCTGTATACTAGTGAGAATAGTACAGTAAAGAACAAAATATTGTAGGAGAAAAAGGAGAGAATTGCCATAATGTCAGTTAGCTTGAATATGTTTCTAGTAAGTTTTCTGGAAGTCTATTATATATCTAATTCTGAGGAGGGGTGGTAAGGAGGATGAGATCAGGGAGGAGTAGAGGGAGACATCCTAAGGTACTAGCAATGTGCTTATTCTGCATATAAGTGTTTACCATTCTTTAAACAGTACTTATACATTTTTTACACTCCTCAGTATATAAAAGTTTTGCAATTAAAAAAATAGAAATGCCATTTTCTTAAAATAGCAGATATTATGGTAAAATAGGAAAATAAGTATACTATCTGAAAGCATTTACACATTTATAAATTATAAAGTTTATTATGTATTATACATTCATTTTTCCCCTTAAATATCTTTCTGTAAAAACGAAAAGCAAACAAGGCAAAACAAGTAACCCAGAGATAATCCTTCCATCTTTTACTACAACTATTTAATAGGTAGGAATCTGCGAATATTTTTAGGGATATTTTCCTCAAAGCTGGGTGTAGCTACAGACTGTCGTGTTGGTGGGCCTTGTAGAAGAGAGCACCATCTTCTGGCAAAACTCTTACTTTTATTTCAGATTCATCTTTTAAACTTACTAGGTATGGGATTGAAGTAAAAACCCAGTACAGTCATGTGTCTCTTAATGATAAGGCTATGTTCAGAGAAATACATTGTTAAGTAGTTTTGTCATCATGCAAATATAGAGTGTACTTATGCAAACCTAGATGGTATAACCTACTACACATGCAGGCTATGTGGTTTAGCCAGCCTATTGTTCCCAGGCTACAAACCCCTATCACATGTTACTGTACTGAATACTGTAGATAATTGTAACAGTGGTAAGTATTGATATATCTAAACATATTTAAGCATAGAAAAAGTACAGTAAAATATAGTATAAAAGATAAAAGAATATATATGTTTGTGTAGGTTACCTATCATGAGTGGAGCTTGCAGGACTAGAAGTTTCTCTGTGAGTCAGTGATTGAATGGTGAGTGAATGTGAAGGCCTAGGACATTATTGTAAACTAATGTAGACTTTATAAACACTGTACATTTATGTTTCACTGAATTTATTTAAAAATTTTTTCCTCACTAACAGCAGGTTACTGTAACATTTTTATTTTATAAACTTTTGATTTTTTTCAACTTTCTGACTCTTTTATAGTAACACTTAGCTTAAAACACACATTGTACAGCTGCATAAAGATACTTTATTTTCTATGAGCTTTTTTCTATTTTCAATTTTTTTATTTGTTTTACATTTTAAACTTTTTGTTGTTGTTGTTAAAAACAAAAGACACAAACACAAACATTAGCCTAGGCCTACACAAGTCAGGATCATCAATATCACTGTCTTCCACCTGCACATCTTGTCCCACTAGGTTATAGGAATAGTGTAGCTCCATTGTAATCTCATGGGACAACATTGGTGTATATGGTCTGTCATTGATTGAAATGTCATTATGCAGTACCTGACTGTAGTAGTGATAGCTAAAAGCCTGCAGAGGTCAGTTCATATTTGCCTTTCGCTTTATTTCTTCCTAAAATAACTTTGTCCATTATTACTCAGCACTTTAGATATGTGGGGAAGCTTTGAAGGTTAGAACTATAGGAATTGCTGGTGATGTACTTTGAGGAGTAATGGTTTCACAGGAGCCCATTCAGGGCCAATGGGCTTGAAGACTTAGGAATAGTAATAATTATATTCTATATATAAGTTCCTTTTTCACATCAGCACCTGGAAGTTAGAAATACCTACAACATTTTCTTTGTTTTAAACACTTTTTCAACAAATATTGAGCACATATGTGGAAGAAAAAGTACTGATAAAGTGGATTACTTAAATATTAAACCCTGTCTATCAAAATTCAGATGAATTTAATTCAGTGTCATAATTAGCATTTTAAAATTATACTTCTTGAAAGTCTGCTTAGGTTGTATAATTAAATCTCTGAGCAAACCAATGGCAAATAAAGCCAAAGCATTTTTTTGTTTTTAATGAAAGAGAGATATAACAAACATATTTCTATACTAGTGAGATTAGTACAGTAAAGAACAAAAATACTGTAGGAGAAAGAGGAGAGAATTGCCATAATATCAGTTAGCTTGAATACCTTTCTAGTAAGTTTTCTGGAAATCTATTTACTATATACATTGGCATTTTAAAAATCTCTGAATATACATATTTTAATACAGAACTACTTTGAAAGAACATTTGAGAATCCACAGTGGAGAAAAGCCTCACCTTTGTAGTATTTGTGGGCAAAGTTTTCGTCATGGAAGTTCATATAGGTAAGTAAAACCATTTTTTCCCTTTATTAAGTAAGGTAGAATTATATCTCCATTTTAGTTCTATTTTCTTATTACTTTAATTAAGTTTGTTGAATTGCAACATTTATTAGTCCTTATGATATGCAATATTATGCAAAAAACTTTACTGCAGAGTTTTTTTTTGAGACGGAGTTTCACTCTTGCTACCCAGGCTGGAGTGCAATGGCGCGATCTCGGCTCACTGCAACCTCCGCCTCCTGGGTTCAGGCAATTCTCCTGCCTCAGCCTCCTGAGTAGCTGAGATTACAGGCACGTGCCACCATGCCCAGCTAATTTTTTTGTATTTTTGGTAGAGATGGGGTTTCATTAACTAAACTTTGTGTTATCTTTATTCTGTGGTATAAAATATTATTAAATATTTTTTCATACCACGTTTGTAAGGCTTTACTAAGGCATTATTTAAATATTTATTTCATTACTTTTCTTTGAATGAAAATTCATTTAAGCAGTGTATTTCTCCACTCTTTACTATCAAAGAATGTGTTAATATTTAAAAAAAGGCAAAATTAAAAGCTCCCCATTCTCAATTTTCAAATGTCTTCTGCGCATTAATAGTGATTATAACTTATTTATTTTTGTGGTTGAATCATTGACCACATTTGCAAAACTATATGAAAAGTTTTTTCTAAATAAATAACATGTAACTACTTCTGAAATATGTGTACAATCTTAATTTTTATTAAAATATTCTTAAGAATTTTAATCAGAAGGCTTTAATAAGTACACTTTCATTTATTATTTATCTTGTTTTAAGTTTAAATTGAATACTTCCCCTTTAGAGGTAGTATAGTCAGTTGGATTTGGTCAAATCAATACCGATTTTGGAAATTTGCAAGGAAGGCTATTCCTTTCATTAGGATATGCAGAGAGATAAAAGCTCTGGAGATAAAATTAATTCAACTAAAATTAATGCTAATAGCGTGTAATTTTTGTAATGTCTTTGGGTGGCTATAAAATGAGTCCCATTTTGTTCTGTTGGTGTGAAGAAAAGCAGTAAAATGTAATTTTTATAAAGTTTAGTTCTCGTAAAAGATACAAAATACGTTTTTTTTCTTTATTTTGAGATAGAGTCTTACTGTGTCACCCAGGCTGGAGTGCAGTGGCATCATCTCAGCTCACTGCAACCTCCGTCTCCCGGGTTCAAGGGATTCCTCTGCCTCAGCCTCCTAAGTAGCTGGGACTACAGGTGCCTGCCACCATGACCAGCTAATTTTTTGTATTTTTAGTATAGATGGAGTTTCACCATGTTAACCAGGATGGTCTCCACCTCCTGACCTTGTGATCTACCCACCTTGGCCTCCCAAAGTGCTGGGATTACAGGCGTGAGCGACAAGATAGAAAATTCTTAAATATCAGTTAGTGGTTGATAACAGTTATCCAGAATAGGATTACTTCTCAATTATTTGCTGTATTACTCTGTTTGTACACTGCTATAAAGACACCTGAGACTGGGTAACTTATAAAGAAAAAAGGTTTAATTGACTCACAGTTCTGCATGGCTGAGGAGGCTTCAGGAAACTTAAACTCATGGCGGAAGGTGAAGGGGAAGCAAGGCATGTCTTACCAAGGTGAAACAGGAGAAAGAGAGAGGGAGGGCAATTGCCAAACACTTTTAAACCATCAGATCTTGTGAGAACTCACTGACTATCATAGGAACAGCATGGGGGAAACTGCCGCCATAATCCAGTTACCTGCCATCAGGTCTTTCCCTCAACATGTGGGGATTACAATTGGAGATGAGATTTGGGTGGGAACACAGAGCCAAACCATGTCATTTACTGTGTCATTTGCTATCATCGTCATATGCCTAGTCACTTGTACACTTACTTCATTTGTCTGATTCGAATTCCTTTCTGATTATTTCTACTTTAGATGTCTTTCCAGCTTTGGCCAGTCAGCTAGATAACAACCTTAAACATGTGATAGATTCACTGAAGCAGGTTTAGGATCTAATATGATGGGAAGGAATAATGTTGAGAAGTGGTTTGAGCATATACAAATGTTGAAATGCTTTCTTGAAAGAGATGAGTAAGGGACCCTGGGGTCAGGTGGTAAAAGACTGAAAATAACTCTGAAAGTCATAGCAATAAAGCCAATAATGTATGAGTGGTTGAGCAGATAGCCCAGTTTTCATTGTTTATTTCAGGCGTCCCCAGACTTTTTACACAGGGGGCCAGTTCACTGTCCCTCAGACCGTTGGAGGGCCGCCACATACTGTGCTCCTCTCACTGACCACCAATGAAAGAGGTGCCTCTTCCTGAAGTGCGGTGTGGGGGGGTGGGCGGCGGATAAATGGCTTCAGGGGACCGCATGCAGCCCACGGGCCGTAGCTTGGGGACACCTGGTTTATTTATTACTCATTCATTATTGAGCTTTTTCCTTCTGTGTCATCAGTTTTAATGGTGTTCATTTTTTTCTTTATAGACTTCACTTACGAGTACATCATGATGATAAAAGATACGAGTGCGATGAATGTGGAAAAACATTTATCCGTCATGATCACCTTACAAAGCACAAAAAAATACATTCAGGTATACTATATTTTGTAATGCTATTTCTAAAATCCTTTTTAAATACCTGAAAAGAACATAATATATGTTTATGTTGGCTAAGCGTAATAATTTTGTTTACGCACATCACCTCTGTAATTCTGTTTCTAAAAACATTTTTTAAAAAGCCTCCAAAGGGAATAAAGTTTTATGACATATTCACTGTAATTTTAATCATTTGGTCACCCTTTGTGACTATAAAGTGTAGTTTAAAGTTTAATTTTAAATAAATTCTCAAAATTTGCATTTTGCATATTACATGGATATGTCTAATAATTGCTATTGACACTTCCATAAAGGGAGAAGCCATGATAATATTTTTCATTTAGATTGGATTTGCGAAGAAGTTGGTGAAACTTACATGTTAAAGGGAAATGATTAAAATTGAGTGTTAAAAGTATATATTATAGTGAATTTTGAAACCCTGTCTTTGGAAAAGAGTACCTTAATAATCCTGACCAATTTCAGATCTTTATACTGTATAATTTTTATATTCTGGGGATTTTTTTCATATTTTCCCCTCAGATTGATGTTCAGGAAGTACTAAAAGAGCCAACTCTGTGAGCACAATAATGGGAAAGAGCCATCTCTATGAGCACAGTAGAACAGGTGATTATTATTATTATTATAAACAATGTGAATATCAAGTATGCAACAGACAGTAATTATTTTCTTAAATGATCATAGTGAGGTAGGTTGCAGTTGTTATCACCACATATAAGAGATATTAAAGATCCAGTGATTTTTTTTATTGGAATTATGCCTTTTTATTTTGAGGATGAGTATTCTTAATTTCCAAGTCTAGAGGCCACATGCTTTAATTTCACACGGGTATTGAGACAGTGATTTAAAAAAAAAAAAAAAAAAAAAAAAAAAAAAAAGCCTTTATAAGTAAATGTAAGAATAGAGATGAGAAATTGGACTTAAATAGAATTTTTCATTATATTTGCATTTTGGCTCATTGAAAACATAAGAAATCCTCATAGATGAAAAAATCTTTTAAAAGTAAAGTACAAAGATCTGAAAATGTTTGGGTCCTTTTTATAAACAGTAAGACAGCCTTATCTTAATGTATATCCATTTTAGGTGTTTGATATCCAGACATACATATTTAAAATTCCTGATTTTTTAAGTAGTTTCATTTATCTTGCTTTGTTACGTTGTAAGGTGTGATTTGAAGTGTACAGCAAAAGTTTATTGATTCCTTTTCTAAGTGGGGAAAAGATTCATCTCCATGAAACTAAATATAAATTTTTTGAAGAAAGCTATTTGAGTAAGGAATATAAAGCAAATAGTGCAGAATAAAATGTGGCTTTACTTTCCTGTTATATTTGACATCACATGATCTTATTGTTTGGTAATTTGTTTCTGGGAAAAAAAACCTGAAATGCATATTATAATCAAAATATGTGGGTCTTTATTTTAAGGTGAAAAAGCTCATCAGTGTGAAGAATGTGGAAAATGTTTTGGTCGTAGGGATCATCTCACTGTTCATTACAAAAGTGTACACCTTGGAGAGAAAGTATGGCAAAAGTAAGTGAAAAAGCAAAATGTCTCATAATTTACATTGCTAAGTCTCTGAGGAAAGTTATAACTTTTTTTGTTTACTTTGTTTAATTGAAGTTAGGTTAACCAGTTCTTTTTCTTTGCATTCTGTAGCATCTCTGTAGACCTAAAAGAATTGAGCAAAGCATATTTTTTCCTGCTTGTTTTAGTTAATTCAAAGGCTAGAGAAGTGACATGCAAGTTAACAATAATGAATGCAAAATCTTGGCATTTGGTTGCTGAGTCTCTTTGAGAGCTAAATATACTGCCTGTATATTATACCTAATACTAAGCATTTAAAATGGTATTTTATTTGAAGGAGCTCTGTGCTATCTTGAACATCAACTTTTTAATATAATTTAGATATCCAAGTTTAACTGAGGTGAGTTGCTAAATGTAAAATATTCAAGTAATTCATGTTTTTGGATTAGGCATTTGGGCAAATGATAAATCACAGACATGTTCTAAAGTGCCAAGAGACTTAGCTTAATAGTCCTGAGCATGATTAGCAAAATGTACACAGTACAGAGTTAAAACTACAGCCTCACTTACTCCAAAGGTCCTGTAACATTTTTTCTCATGCTTTCTTTATAACCTTACAAATTATTTGGCACAAGAGCTTTTTAAAATGTAAATCATACAATAATATAATATGAATATATTTTAATGTATTAATATATCTTAATATAAATTATAATATGATATAAAATATAAATTATTTGAATCATTAGAAATAAAACATTTTCAAATATATATTTTCTATCATATGCTACATAAACAGCAATTTTTTGAGAACTACAAAACAAAATATTAAAAGAGCAACATTCTTGTACGTTTTTATAAATCTCTCATGTCTTAATAGAAAACTACAGCATTGTCATATCTGTTGTAATATGTTATTTTTGTTGAAGCAATGAAGAAAATCCAGCTTTACATAAATATGTAGTTGGAAAATAAAGGAATATTGTAATAGTCTTCTCAGGTAATTCTAGATATTCTTCTTTATTACTACACTAAAACTACCAAGTGGTAGTTTTCCTAAAGGGAGTTGTAAGGTGGAATGTGAAACCGTATTAATAAGGTTTTCACACTCTATTACATTCAATCTTGTACATTGATGGATTTTTTTTTACCATACATAATTTTGTAAGATCATGTGTTTGTTATTGAGAAAATATGGGCTGAGTTAATCAGATTTTCGAAATGTTTGCATATTTCACAGCATAGTATCAACAGATCACATTTGTTAATATTGCCTCTAGTCTCACAGAAAGGAATAAAGCTGTCAAGATCACAGTGGTAAATACAAGTATTCCAAAGTTCTTATATTAGCTTGAAAGCTCAGATTTTATCATGGATAGCAAACATTGTTGGTTGCTTTTCTTGAAGTGACCAGTCACTTCATTTAAGTTTTGAGAAGTGCTTTTCCCTGAGACAACCACCATGTTTTGGTATGCAGCAGAAGTGCTTCATGTATACTTATTTTATCAGTGAATATTTAAAACACCGAGGTCTGAAAGGTCAAAATATAAAAAAATTAGTAATCTTATTGTTTCATTACATTTTTTTTCTTTGAGTATAGAGTAGTAAATAATACAATTATTAGTAAATTTTAATACTACTGCTTTATTTAAAGATAAGATGCGAGCAGGGTACCAGCACTTTACCCACTGTTCCTTTTGCATCATAGTATCAATGTCAACATAGTAAAAAAGGCAGATAATGTCTTATTATTTTGAAAATAATGTTGATCTTGTGGACCCTGTGAAAGGAGTTTTGGAACCTACCATCACCTTTTATTTGACAGGCCTGTGGACCTATCTGCTGACCTAGATCATTGAGGAATTAGAATCTGTAAACTCCACTTTTTCAAGGACTGGCTAATGGTAATCTAGAATATGGAGCCCCATGTATCATTTTGTGGAACTTGTACTTCACTCTACGTGATAAAAAGCCAATGAAAGCCGGGCGCGGTGGCTCAAGCCTGTAATCCCAGCACTTTGGGAGGCTGAGGCGGGTGGATCACGAGGTTGAGAGATCGAGACCATCCTGGTCAACAAGGTGAAACCCCGTCTCTACTAAAAATACAAAAAAAATTAGCTGGGCGTGGTGGCGCGTGCCTGTAATCCCAGCTACTCAGGAGGCTGAGGCAGGAGAATTGCCTGAACCCAGGAGGCGGAGGTTGCGGTGAGCCGAGATCGCGCCATTGCACTCCAGCCTGGGTAACAAGAGCAAAACTCCGTCTCAAAAAAAAAAAAAAAAAAAAAAAAAAGCCAATGAAAATTTTAAATAAAAGAGTGTCACCACTGGATTTGTATTTTAGGTATATCAATTCTATTGATGTATGGAGGCTGGATTTGTGATGGATAAGTCTGGAGGCAAGTATATAGAGTAGTTAGACAGCTGTTACAATCTGAGAAAAAGATAATGAGGGATTAACTTGGGAGTAGCATTAGTAATGAAAAGCAAAGATATTTATTTGAGAAATATTTAGGCCGTTGTTAGCAATACTTCATGCTTGGCTTTGGGGAATAAGGGAATAAGGGCAATCATGGATGATTTCCGTTTTCAAGCCTGGGTAGATGATTCCAGCCACTGAGATAAGAGAATAGAGGAGATGGTTCATTTATAGAGGGAAATGATGAATTGTTTGGTGTTTATTGGCTTTGAGATGCTCAATATAAACTGTCAACATAGAATTTGATAGGTAGTAGTCTAAATCTCAGGAATGAAGTTTGGGCTATGAATAAATATTAAAGGTTGTGAGCATTATCAAAGAGTGCTAAGGATTAATACCCCTCCAACACCAATTATTTTTCTAATCTTTCCTTCTAAACTTTTTAAAATGGTGACTACCTCAGTATCCACTTCTTCACTTTCCAGTCACTGTTGCAGCCTGACCACTAATCTTATTCCTCTCAATCAGTTATCAGTATGACTTCCTTATTGCCAAATCCAATAGACATTTTTAAGTTCTTTTTTTACTGACATCTCTGCTTCATTTGGAATTATTTATCCACTCCTTCCTTGAAAATCTATACTGCTTAGCATTCATGTGATAATAGCAAGGTATATTTCCATAGGGTCTTAGCCATGCAAGGCCCCACAGAATTTATCCTAAGTCCACTGTGAGGAAATTAAAGTGTTTTGTATTTGTGTTAAAAACATTACTTTGTTCATAGTATAGAGTAAGCTTTCTTAGCCCAAACACTGTTGACATTTTGGACCAGGTAATTCTTTTCCTGTGCATTGTGGGATGTTTCTCAATATTCCTGGCTTCTACCTATTAGATGGCAGTAACACTTATTCTCCTATCCCCAGCTGTGAAAAATAAAAACGTCTTCAGGCATTGCCATGTTTTATTGGGTGGAGAGGTGGGGGGGTGCAAAATTGCTCCCAAAAGAGTACTAGTTCCTCTTTCTCTATGTGACTATGGTGACCTTGTTTGTATCTCTGTTTATATTTACCATGGATATAAATGAAATAAGGTAAACCAAGCATATTGATTAGGAGTCTTTTGCCAGGGTTATTATTGACACCCTCAATTCACAAAATTCAAATTATCTGTATAAATATCTGTTTCAGGAGTTTGACACCAGCCCGGGCAACAAAGTGAGACCCTGTCTCTACAAAACAATAAAATAAATTAACTGGGTGTGGTGGCATGGCATGTACCTGTAGTCTCAGCTACTCAGGAGGCTGAGGCAGAAGGATTGCTTGAGCCCAGGAGTTCAAGGGTTCTGTGAGCTACTATGATGCCACTGCACTCCAGTCTGAGTGACAGAACGAGACCCTGTCTCTAACTAAAATGAAAACAAGCAACTATCTGTTTTATCAAGTAGACTTAAGTTCCTGGAGGACAGTGCTTTGCATATTGTCTTATAAATGTTGGGTTGGATGAATTGAAAAGTGAGGGACATTTGAAAATCTAGGCATAGTATGTTTCTATTTCATATTGACAGCAATGTTCTAAACATTTCCAGTAAAACTCAATGGATATGTTAAGAGCAAACTGTCTTACAGAACATTAAGTAGCCCAGGTTTGAGTTAATTATTTTGCCATGTATTCATTCCATATGAACTGCTTCCAAGGTGAGATGATACGGCTTTCCCAATAACTGCCACTTAAATGATAATTGTTTTATAAATATCTCAATTCTCACAATAAAATTTTCAGTTGAGAATTGTTTAACTCAAAAACACTTCTTAGGCACTATGCTGTGGTACTTACTAAGTTAACTTTTTGCTAACTTATTGCTTTATTTCTGTCTATTTTATAATAATGAAAGACTAATATTTCAATTTTAAATTTAGGTATAAAATTTATTTTATTTATAAGTTAAAATTTACAGCTTTTTGTTAGGACATGAACCGATGAGAGCACTTTCACCTTTTTGATAAATGCAGGTTTTGAAATAGCTGCAGTTTCTTTTTAATCAGCCTGAGCATCTATTTTTTTTTAATTAAGGTGTAATTTATAGAAAGTGAAATTCATTGTTTTTAATGTATAGTTCTGCAAGTCTTGTAATCATCACCACAATTAAGATAAAAAATCATTCCATCACCACAAAATTTCTGTCATGTCCCTTTCTAGACAACTATTCATTTCCCCTTTAGGCCACTCTTGATCTGTTTCTATGCTTATAATTTTTCTTTTTGTATATTTGGTTAACTAGTAATAATAAAAGTTCAGCAACTTCAAGCAGTTGAAAAATCTATGGACCTCTTTTTATAGATTTGTGTGTTGGATGTAACTGGAAGAGGAAAAACCAGAGGCAAGCTCAATACTTTAAAAGAATTTCCATGTTTCTTGGGAGTTCTATGCTTTGTTAATATGAGAATTATATACACAGTTGTAAATGAAGTTGCAACTTATTTTCATTATGTTAGTTATATTGAAATTATATTGAAAAACTCAAATCTTTTTATCTTCTTAGATATAAAGCAACATTTCATCAATGTGATGTTTGTAAGAAAATTTTTAAAGGCAAATCAAGTCTGGAAATGCATTTTCGAACACATTCAGGTAAAATTTAATGGGTAGTTTATATATATAAAAATATATTTTGTCTAATCAGAAGTAAAATGTAGGCATTTAAACTTTGTTGTTCGTGGTTAAATTTCTTTGGTTTTCCCCATTAAGATTGTTACTTACTATATTGAAGTTCATGCCATGACTGATCAGTGTTCTCATCTTCTATTCTCTATTATGTAAGCTTCAATACTTTTAAATATTTTATAAAACTTGGGAAAAATTTTCCATAGGATATTCACTTAACTTTTCATTGTAATTTCCCCTTTTCTGGTTGTTTTATGGTTCTTCCTTATTTCGCTTCCTGAAGGCTTTTCTTAAGCCTTCAGATTAAATTCCTTGTTATCTTTTATTTTCTTCTCTTTTGAAAGAGTAATGCAAATATGACCTCACTGTCTTGTTTACCAAGTTACCATCCTGTAATTTTCCTTTTTACCTAGCCAGTCATGATTTAGAGGTAGTTGTAGTAGAATGCTTTGCCTTAGCTGCTTTCCAGAAGTTGTCATTTTCTGAAACTTTCTTTTCCCTCCTTGAGAATCTTACTACATTTTGAAATACAGAATACTTTAGATTATTTCTTACATATTGTCTGAGTCCTTGTTTGCCTTTACATATAAAATAATATTTTTGAAATATTTTTTTCCTTAAGAAACAAGCCCATTTATATATTTATTGCTGCTTTGTTTTATATTCCATTTAGATATGGTCAAGATGCTATTCTGGAAGAGAAAAATAAATGATTTCATGAATATTAGAATGGGAAATAACTGAATTTGGACAATATTAGTAGCAAATAGTTGCAATAAAGGATTTACCACTGATACAGCACTGCTGTTAAAAGCAAAGTTACACCCGTCTCCAAATGGGAAAAAAAAAAAGCATAATTTGGCAGTGCATAAATAAAAGTATGAAATGACAGAAAGAACTTAATGGCATCTTCCATATCTTTTGTAAATAATTAACCCAATAGAACTCATGACTTGAAAGAGGTGGTGAACTTATAGAAAGTTAATTTGAAACCATTGATGAATTAAGACTTATAAAACTTCAAGCAGTTTTCCAGAGGAGAAATTTAGTGCTGACTACATTGCATCAGAATTTTTCAGAACACTGATTTATAGTGATCGGTTGGTGATCAGTGACAATGTGGAACATCAATCTCCAGATATTTCACACTTAATTGATATTAGAGACAAGTCTCTCTGCCCTTTGAAAATTGAGGAAATGAGCTCTGTTATGGAATAAGACAAACACTATGACTATTATGAAATGAAAGGGAAAAATAATAGAAGGCAAGAATCAACAAATACTTGTAAAGGGCTAGATAGTAAATGTTTCAGGCTTTGCAAGCCAATAGTCTCTGTGGCAATCATTCACCTCTGCTGTTGTGATGTGAAAGCAGCCACAGACAATGTATAAACAGATAAGCATGGCTGTGTTCCAATAAAACTTTATTTATCAACTCCCAATCTAAAGTTACCAATAGTCTACCCAGACAGGACTTCACAGAGTGTTTTTTTTTTTTTTTCCTCCAAGAAGTGGTAACCATGTTCCCAAGTCCATTGTTGAGATTTATAGGTTCAGAAACTCAATTTTATCTGTGCATTGAGAGTTATAATTATTGTGAGTAATTCTTCACAGTAAACACTGGGAATAGATTAACCAGAATGTTATTAATTTACCTTCTAGAAAATGAGATATTAACGTTTACTAGCTAGGGTGTTGTTATCAAGGAAGGAGAATGGCTGAATTTATTAATCAGAAGGAAAATTGCCAAATGTTACTCTATATAGAGAGTAAAATAATTTTATGGAATAGTTTATCTAGGAAATGGTAAAAAAATATCAAACTGTCCTTACCCTCACAGAAGGTGACCAGAAAAATTTTGTTCTTCAGATTTTCTTAGGATACCCTTAGTGCATTATATATTTGCCGCTAAATTTTTGTTTTTAGAATTTCCTAAACTAGATTCCCTCTATACCTTTTTTTCTTCTGTTAGTATGCCATTTCTTTAGATCCTCATCTGCAGAAACAATAAAATGTGTTTGTTTCGGTTTTTGGCTAGTTCAGTACACCTAATTGCTTCAAATGAGTTTGTATAATCAGTGCATATCCTAGGGCTTGTGACAAGTTTGGCACTCGATAAATATTTGTTGAGTAAATAAATGTATTATGTTCTCCCATGACTATTCTTTAATTTCTTTGATTTTTTTTTTTTTTTTGAGACGGAGTCTACTTCTGTCACTCAGGCTGGAGTGTGCAGTGGCATGATCTCTGCTCACTGCTACCTCCACCTCGTGGGTTCAAGCGATTCTCCTACCTCAGCCTCCCAAGTAGCTGGGATTACAGGGACCTGCCACTATGCCCAGCTAAGTTTTGTATTTTTAATAAAGATGGGGTTTCACTGTGTTGGCCAGGCTGGTTTCAAACTCCTGACCTCATGATCCACCTGCCTTGGCCTCCCAAAGTGCTGGGATTATAAGCATGAGCCACCGCGCCCGGCCCAATTTCTTTGATTTTTTTTTTAAACCACACAGTTAGATAAATTAGTTGGAAAATGTATATAATATTTTCTTCTACAAATGGCTTATTCTAATCACGAGTTTTGCTTTTGCAGTCCTCAGAATGTAGTGATTACGAGTGATTACATCTATTCTTTAACAGTTGTCTTGTTGACACATTTATTAAATTGGCATAAACATGATCACAAATTTAGGACTTGATTTTAATGTTGACTGACTTTTTATTTAAAGTGAATTTTTTGTAAGTTTTTTTTTATTGAAGTATAGCACACAAAGTGCACAAATCTCAAACAGCTCAATTAATTTTTATGAATGAATCCATCAATGTAGCCACTATTCAGATCAAGATATAAAATACTACCAAGACTTCACAAGGATTCTCCATGGCTCCTCCCAGTCAGTAACCTCCTTGCAAAGATAATGACTATTTTGACTTATATTAATGCACCAAAAATTAGTTGTGTCTGTCTGAACTTCATATAAATGGAATCAGGTAGTATGTAATCTTTTTGGTCTGGATTCTTTTACTTGAGTGTGAATTCCCTTAAGGCAGTAATTTTCTTTTCATTTTCATCTTCATAGGACTGTCACAATTTATTCATTCTACTTTTTTGGATTCTTGGTTTATATTTGCTTGGCTCTCTTATGAATAAAGCTGTTGTGAACATGCTTGTCATGTCTTTTCATACACATATGCATTCGTTTTTCTTGGATATATTCATGGCCCTAGGATTCCTGGCTCATAGGATATGCATATGTTCTACTTTAGTAGATACTACTAAATAGTTTTTCAAGGTAATTGTGTTAGTTTACAACACCACTAACTGTGTATGAGAATCTCAATTGCTCCACATTTCACTAACATTTGATGCTGTTTTTTTTTTAAATCTATCTGATAGATGTGTAGCATTATCTGAAAGTGGCTTCAATTTGCACCTCTGTGATGAGTAATGTTGTTGTTTCCCTGTTCTTATGCTTATTGGCCATTTGGGTATCTACTTTTATGGAATACTAGATTAATTCTCTGCTTATTTTTTAAAAATTGGAGTGTCTTTTTTAATGGGTTTGTAGGTATTCTTTCTACATTCTGAATATATATAGTATAGATATCTTCTCCTCTGAGACTTAGCTTTTCACTCGTAATGATGTCTTTTGATGAACAAAGGTTTTGAGTTTAAAAGAAGTCATGTATTATTTTTTTTCTTTACAATCCTTATGTGTCCTCCTTAAGAAACTTTTGCCTAACCCAAAAGTCATTACTATTTTTTGCTATTACCTTCTAGCAGATTTAACTTTCATATCTAGATCCACGAACTTTCTATAATATGTTTTGTGTTTGTTATTAGGTAAAGGTGAAAGTTCCTTTTTTGATATATGGTTATCCAGTTGCTTTTGCATTAGGTTTTGGAAAAACAATCCTTTTCTCACTACATTTAATTGGTATATTGTTGTAAATTAAGTGATCATATGTGTACTTTGTCACCTTCTTATTTTCAAATGTGTTTATTATTTTTGTCCCTTTGTATTTTTATGTAAATTTAAAAAATAGTCTGTTAATTTCCACACACAAAAATACTTGATGGGAATTATTGGAATTTCATTGAACCTGTGGTCAACTTTTCCTTAATTGATTTTCTTTACAACATTGTATCATCCAGTCTATGAACATCTCCATTAATTTGTTTAGATTTTTTTCAAAGATGTTTTGTGGTTTTCAGTGTAGCTATCTGACACATTTTGCATTAGATTTATACCTAGGTGTTTGATATTTTTATATGAAATTTTAAACATTTTTCAAATTTTATTTTATTTTTTGTTTCTGGTATATAGGAATAGAGTTCAGTTTGTTTATTGACTTTTTATCCAATGACCTTGCTAAATTCTCTTACTAACTTTTATAGTTTACCTCTAGCTTTTTTTTGACTTTTTAAAGCATGCAAACAGGTCATCTATAAATAATGACAGGTCATTTTACCCTTTAGTCTTTATAACTCTCTCTCTATCAGTCTTTTGGGTTAGGGAATACAGCCTTATAGCTTTGGTCACATCTCCAGTAAAAACAATGATAGTAGACATTATTTTCTTATTCTCATCTTCAAAGAAAAAGCTTTCAATAATTCACAATTAAATATGATTTCTATAGGTTTTGTTGTAGATAGTATTAGATAAGGAAATTACCATCCCTAGTTTATTTAGAGTTTTTGTCATGAATAGTTGTTGAGTTTTATATTTTTTCTACATTGATTGAGGTGATCATATTTTTTATTTTATTACTGTGATAAACTATATGATTGATTTTTGAATATTAAACCTCATTTCTGGAATAAACCTAGACTGGTTTGATATAGTACCTTACTAATGATATATTATCTTGTTCATCCTCTTCATGGTGTATTAAGGATATAATATATCTTGTTTATGCTGGGTGCTATGGCTCATACTATAATCCAAGCACTTTGGGAAGTCGAAGTGGATGATTTGCTTTAGCCCCAGAAGTTCAAGACCAGCCTGGGCAACATGGTGAAACACCTTCTCTACAAAAATTATAAAAATTAGCCAGATGTGGTGGCACATGCCTGCAGTCTGAGATACTTGAAAGGCTGAGGTGGGAGGATTACCTGAGCCTGGGAGATTGAGACTGCAGTGCACTCCAGCCTGGGTGATGGAGTGAGAACTTGTTTCAAAAATAAATAAACAAAGATACAAACAAATGTTCAGATATACAAATACATATATCCTCTTCATGATATAATGTCTTCTATAATTGAATTCAATTCACTTATATTTTGTACAGTTTTTTGTTTCACACGACATATTGCCTATATCTTTTCCCTTGTAGTGTCCCTGACAGGCTGTGTTATTATAACTATCCTGGTCTCAAAAGATGATTTGGGAAATAATTTATCTTTGTTAGTTCTCTGGAGGAATTTGTGTAAAATTGGCATCATTTTCTTATTAGTGGTTGGAAGAATTCACAGAATAAGTTCCTGAGTTTGTTTTCTTTAGAGAAAGGTTTTGATTAAAGATTCTTTTAAGTGTGTTTTTTAAATTTCCATTTTAGTATGACAGTTAAAGAGCTGTCATATTTTCAATTTATTTATTCACATTTAAGGAATTCTATTAATCTAAAATATGAAATCTATTGGCAGAATTTGGGGTATTTTGTTATTTATCTTTTTAGCAATGATAGTGTCTGTAGTGACAACCTTTTATTCATTTTTGTCATAAGTAATGTGTCTTTTCTTCCTAAGGATTTATTGATTTCATTAATCTTCAGAAAGAGCCACTAGGTTTTGCTGATTTTTCTCTTTGTTCATTTGTTATATTTTTCATTTCTGCCTTCTCATTTGTATTTCTCCCTTTTTGTTTGTATTTCTTCTATTTTTTAAATTATATTTTAATTTCTGGGATACACGTGCAGAACATGCAGGTTTGTTACATATGTATACATATGCTACGGTGGTTTGCCGCACTCACTAATCTATCAACCTACATTAGATATTTCTCCTAATGCTGTCCCTCCCCAGAGCCTCCACCCCCTGACAGGCTCCAGTGCGTGCTGTACCCCTCCATGTGTCGATGTGTTCTCATGGTTCAACTCCCACTTATGAGTGAGAACATGTGGTGTTTGCTTTTCTGTTCCTGTGTCAGTTTGCTGAGAATGATGGTTTCCAGCTCATCCATGTCCCTGTAAAGGACACGAACTTATCCTTGTTTACAGCTGCATAGTATACCATGGGGTATATGTGTCACATTTTCTTTATCCTGTCTATCACTGATGGGCATTTTGGCCGGTTCCAAGTCTTTGCTATTGGGAATAGTGCTGTAATAAACATATATGTGGATGTGTCTTTATACAAGAATGATGTATGATCCTTTGGATATATACCCAGTAATGGGATTGCTGAGTCAAATGGTTTTTCTATTTCTAGATCCTTGAGGAATCACCACACTGTCTTCCACAATGGTTGAACTAATTTACACTCCAACCAACAGTATAAAAGTCTTACTATTTCTCCACATCCTCTCCAGGATCTGTTGTTTCCTGACTTTTTAATGATTGTCATTCTAACTACATGAGATGGTATCTCATTGTGGTTTTGATTTGCATTTCTGTAATGACCAGTGATGATGAGCTTTTTTCCTGTGTTTGTTTGCCACATAAATATCTTCTTTTGAGAAGTGTCTGTTCATATCCTTCACCTGCTTTTTGATGGGGTTGTTTGTTTTTTTTTTTTCTTGTACATTTGTTTAAGTTCCTTTTAGATTCTGGATATTAGCCCTTTGTCAGATAGATAGATTGCCAAAATATTGTCTCATTCTGTTGGTTGCCGGTTCACTCTAATGATAGTTCCTTCGTCCAGAAGCTCTTTAGTTTAATTAGATCCCATTTAGTTTAATTAGATCCCGTATTTTGGCTTTTGTTGCCATTGCTTTTGGTGTTTTAGTCATGAAGTCTTGCCCATGCGTATGTCCTGAATGGTATTGTCTAGGTTTTCTTCTAGCATGTTTATGGTTTTAGGTTTTACATTTAACTCTTTAATCCATCTTGAGTTAACTTTTGTATAAGGTGTAAGGAAGGGGTCCAGTTGCAGTTTTCTGCATATGGCTAGCCAGTTTTCCCAACATCATTTATTAAATGGGAAATCTTTTCCCCATTGCTTGTTTTTGTCAGGTTGCCCAAGATCAGATGCTTAGAGATGCGTGGCATTATTTCTGAGGCCTCTGTGCTGTTCCACTTGTCTTTATATCTGTTTTGGTACCAGTACTATACTGTTTTGGTAGCCTTGTAGTATAGTTTGAAGTCAGGTAGCATGATGCCTCCAGTTCTGTTCTTTTTGCTTAGGATTGCCTTGGCTATATGGGCTTCTTTCAGTTCCGTATGAAATTTAAACTAGTTTTTTCTAGTTATGTGAAGAAAGTCAGTGGTAGCTTGATGGGGATGGCAATGAATCTAAATTACTTCGGGCAGTATGGCCTTTTCCACAATATTGATTCTTCCTATCCATGAGCATGGAATATTTTCCCATTTGTTTGTGTCCTCTCTTATTTTCTTGAGCAGTGGTTTGTAATTCTCCTTGAAGAGGTCCTTCACATGTCTTGTTAGTTGCGTTCCTAGGTATTTTATTCTCTTTATAGCAATTGTGAATGGGAGTTTACTCATGATTTGGCTCTCTGTTTGTCTATTATTGGTGTATATGAATGCTTGTGATTTTTGCACATTATTTTGTATTCTGAGACTTTGCTGAAATTGCTTATCAGCTTAAGGAGATTTTGGGCTGAGATGACAGGGTCTTCTAAATATACGATCATGTTATATGTAAACAGAGACAATTTTGCTTCCTCTTTTCCTATTTGAATACTCTTTATTTCTTTCTCTTGCCTGATTGCCCTGGCCAGAACTTCCAATACTATGTTGAATAGAAGTGGTGAGAGAGGGTATCCTTGTCTTGTGCCAGTTTTCAAAGGGAATGCTTCCAGCTCTTGCCCATTCAGTATGACACTGGCTGTGGGTTTGTCTTAAATAGCTCTTATTATTTTGAGATACATTCCTTCAATACTTAGTTTATTGAGAGTTTTTAGCAGGAAGGATGTTGAATTTTATCGAAGGTCTTTTCTGCATCTTTTGAGATAATCACATAGTTTTTGTCGTTGGTTTTGTTTATGTGATGGATTACGTTTATTGATTTGCTTATGTTAAACCAGCCTTGCATCCCAGGGATGAAACCGACTTGATCGTGATGGATTAACTTTTTGATGTGCTGCTGGATTAGGTTTGCCAATTTTATTGAGGATTTTTGCATCAATTTTCATCAGGGATATTGGCCTGCAATTTTTTTGTTGTGTCTTTGCCAGATTTTGGTATCAGGAAGATACTGGCCTCATAAAATGAGTTAGGGAGGAGTTCCTCTTTTTCTATTGTTTGGAATAGTTTCAGAAAGAATGGTACCAGCTCCTCTTTGTACTTCTGGTAGAATATGGCTGTAAATCTGTCTGGTCCCAGGCTTTTTTTGGCAGGTTATTAATTACTGGCTCAATTTCAGAACGTGTTACTAGTCTATTCAGGGAATCGTCTTCTTCCTGGTTCAGTCTTGAGAAGGTATATGTGTCCCGGAATTTATCCATTTCTTCTAGATTTTCTAGTATTTGGGTAGAGGTGTTTATAGTATTCTCTGATGGTAGTTTGTATTTCTGTGGGATCATTGGTGATATCTTTTTTTTTATCATTTTTTATTGTGTCTAATTCTTTTCTCTTTTATTCTATATTAGTCTGGCTAGCAGTCTATCTATTTTGTTAATCTTTTTTTTTTTTTAATGCAGCTCCTGGATTCACTGATTTTTTTTTTTTTTGAAGTGTTTTTTGTGTCTCTATCTCTTAGTTCTGTTCTGATCTTAGTTATTTCTTGTCTTCTGCTAGCTGTTGAATTTGTTTGCTCTTGCTTCTCTAATCCTTTTCATTGTGATTGTTAGGGTGTTGATTTTGTATCTTTACCACTTTCTTCTGTGGGCATTTAGTGCTATAAATTTTCCTCTAAACACTGCTTTAGCTGTGTTCCAGAGATTCTGGTACTTTGTGCCTTTGTTCTCATTGGTTTCAAAGAACTTATTTATTTCCGTCTTAATTTTGTTATTTACCCAGTAGTCATTCAGGAGCAGGTTGTTCAGTTTCCATGAAGCTGTGTGGTTTTGAGTGAGTTTCTTAATTTTTAGTTCTACTTTGATTGCACTGTGGTCTGAGAGACTGTTACAGTTTCTGTTTTTTTGCATCTGCTGAGGAGTGTTTTACTTCCAATTATGTGGTCAATTTTAGAATAACTGTGATGTGCTGTTGAGAAGAATGTATATTCTATTGATTTGGTGTGGAAAGCTCTGTTAATGTCTATTAGGTCCACTTGGTCCAGAGCTGAGTTCAAGTTCTGAATATCCTTGTTAATTTTCTGTCTCATTTATCTGCCTAATATTGACAGTGGGGTATTAAAGTGTCCCACTATTATTGTGTGGGAGTCTTAAGTCTCTTTGTAGGTCTCTAAAACCTTACTTTATGAATCTGGGTGCTCCTGTATTAGGTGCATATATATTTAGGATAGTTAGCTCTTCTTGTTGCATTGATCCCTTTACAATTATGTAATGGCCTTCTTTGTCTTTTTTGATCTTTGTTAAACTCTGTTTTATTACAGACTAGAATTCAAATTCCTGCTTTTTTTTTTTTCTGCTTTCCATTTGCTTGGTAAGTATTCCTCCACCCCTTTATTTTGAACCTATGTGTGTCTTTGCATGTGAGATGTGTCTCCTGAATACAGCATACTGTTGGGTCTTGACTCTTTATCCAATTTGCCAGTTTGTGTCTTTTAATTGGGGCATTTAGCCTGTTTACAATATTGCTATGTGTGAATTTGATCCTGTCATTATGATGCTAGCTGGTTATTTTACCCATTAGTTTATGTGGTTCCTTATAGTGTTGATTGTCCTTGCAATTTGGTATGTTTTTGCAGTGGCTTGTACCAGTTTTTTTCTTTCTATGTTTAGTGCTTCCTTCAGGAGCTCTTGTAAGGCCAGAATCTTGTAAGGTGACAGAATCTCTCAGCATTTGCATATCTGCAATGGTTTTTATTTCTTCTTTGCTTATGATGCTTATTTGGCTGGATATGAAATTCTGAGTTGAAAATTGTTTTTTTTCTAAGAATGTTGAATATTGGCCCCCACTCTTTTCTGCCTTGTAGAGTTTCTGAAGAGAGATCTGCTGTTAGTCTGATGGGGCTTCTCTTTGTGGGTAACCTGACTTTTCTCTCTTGCTGCCCTTAACATTTCTTTCATTTCAACTTTGGTGAATCTGTCAGTTCCATGTCTTGGGGTTGCTCTTCTTGAGGAGTATCTTTGTGGTGTTCTCTGTATTTCCTGAATTTGAATGTTGGCCTTTCTTGCTAGGCTGGGAAGTTCTCTTGGATAATATCCTGAAGCGTGTTTTCCAAGTTGGTTCCATTCTCCCTGTCACTTTCAGGTACACCAATCAAAAGTAGGTTTGGTCTTTTCATATAATCTCATCCTTCTTGGAGGCTTTGTTTTTTCTTTTCATTCTTTTTTTCTCTAATCCTGTCTTCATGTTTTATATCATCAAGTTGATCTTAAATCTCTGATATCCTTTCTTCCACTTGATCAATTCAGCTATTGATACTTATGTGTGCTTCACAAAGTTCTCATGCTGTGTTTCTCAGCTCTTTAGCTTGGAAGAGTTTGTTATTACCCATCTTCTGAATTCTCCTTCTGTCAATTCATCAAACTCATTCTTAGTCAAGTTTTGTTCCCTTGCTGATCAGAAGTTGTGATTCTTTAGAGCAGAAGAGGCATTCTGGTTTCTGGGATTTTCAGCCTTTTTGTGATGGCTTTTCCTCATCTTCCTAAATTTATCTGTCTTTGGTCTTTGATGTTGGTGACCTTTGGATGAGGTTTTTATGTTTACATCCTTTTTGTTGATGTTTATGCTATTCCTTTCTGTTTGTTAGTTTTCCTTGTAACAGGCCCCTCTGTTGCAGGTCTGCTGGAGTTTGCTGGAAGTCCATTCTAGACCTTGTTTTCCTAGGTATCACCAGTGGAGGCTTCAGAACAGCAAAGATGGCTGCCTGTTCCTTCCTCTGGAAGCTTCATCCCAGAGGGGTACCCACCAGGTGCCAGCCAGAGCTCTCCTGTATGAGGTGTCTGTCAATCCCTGCTGGGAGGTGTCTCTCAGTCAGGAGGCACAGGGATTAGGGACCCACTTGAGGAAATAGTCTGTCCTTTAGCAGAGCTTGAGTGCTGTGCTGGGAGATCTACTGCTTTCTTCAGAGTCAGCAGGCAGGAACGTTTAAGTCTGCTGAAGCTGTGCCCACAGCTACCTCTTTCCCCAGGTGCTCTGTCCCAGGGAGATGGGAGTTTTATCTATAATCCCCTGACTGGGGCTGCTGCCTTTCTTTCAGAGATGCCTTGCCCAGAGATGAAGAGTCTAGAAGGGCAGTCTGGCCATAGCTGCTTTGCTATGCTATGTTGAGTTCTGCTAGTCCAAACTTCCAGACCTGTCAGAGGAAAACTGCCTACTGAAGTCTTAGTAAAGTTAGACCCCTCCCACTACCACCACCAAGCTTGAGCATTCTAGGTGGACCTCAGACTGCTGTGCTGGCAGTGAGAATTTCAAGCCAGTGGATCTTAGCTTGCTGGGCTCTGTGGGGGTGGGATCTACTGAGCTAGAACACTTGGCTCACTGTCTTCAGCCCCGTTTCCAAGGGAGTGAACAACTCTGTCTCACTGGCATTCCAGGAACCACTAGGGTATGTAAAAAAACTCCTGCAGCTAGCTCACTGTTGGCCTAAGTGGCCACCTAGTTTTGTGCTTGAAACCCAGGTCCCTGGTGGTGTAGTTACATTCTATACCTCATTTTTAATTTCTTATTTTCTTTATACTTCAGTTAAAAATATTTTCTAATGTCTATTCTATATTATTCTCTCCTGGTCTGTGGGTTTCAAAGACCATGGGAAAAGCTTAGTGTCTGGACTGGAATGCAGCTTTCCTCATGGCACAGTCCCCCAGTGCTTCCTTAGGCTGGAAGGGGGAGTTTCCCAACCCCTTGCACTTCCCAGATGAGGCAACGCTCTACCCTGCTTCAGCTCACCCTCTGCGGCTGCACCACTGTCTAACCAGTCCCAATGAGATGAGCCAGTTACTTCAGTTGGAAATGCAGAAATTACCCACCCTCTGCATTGATCTTGCTGGGAGCTGCACACCAGAGCTGGTCCTATTTGACCATCTTGCCAGCCACTGGCTTCTTCTTCTTTTTTTTTAATTTGCCTTTCCCTGCCTCTTTCATGTGGATGCCTAAGTTGTTAAGTTTTAGTATTTGTTATTATTGTCTGTATTTTAAAGCCATGGTTATCCTCTAAATACCGCTTTAGTTACATTCTATACCTCATTTTTCATATTTCTTTATATGAAAATTTCGTATTTCTTTATAATTCAATTAAACATTTTCTAATGTCTATTTTAATTTATTATTTTATTAATGGTTTACTTCAAATTGTATTACCCAATTATGAAATACTTGGGGATTTTCTAAGCAAGTTTATGTTACTGATATCTAGTTTAATTCTACTCTTGTCAGAGAAGATATTCTATTCAAATATTCTACATTCTTGATTTTTTTTACTACTTATTGTGTAAGTTACTGAGAGATTTATGTTAAAATCTCTACTGTAACCATGATTGTAAATTGTTTTCTTTTGATTTTTTTTCTATTTTTTGCTTTATGTATTTTAAGGTTATATTATTAGATATAGGTGTATATATATAAATATATCTAATATGCATTAGATATTATTAGTCATATATTTCTGTTGAACAGTCTTCTATATCATTATAAAATATTGCTCTTTATTATGGGATAAAGATTTAATAGCACTCTTTTGGATACTTTTATATGACATATTTTTTCTTTTACTTCCAAGCCTTCCTTGGACTTATATTTAAAATATGTATCTTTTGGTATTTTTTAATTATCTATTTTGATTATCTTTGTTTTTTATATTAGTATGTTTAGTTCATTTATATTATATGTGATTTCTCATTTATTTGGGCTTGAATATATCATCATGGTGTTTACACAATTGATTCCTTGATGCTTTTTTCTCTTGTCTTCACTTGGTTTATAATCATTAAGTATTGTTTTTGTCATTTTTCCCTCAATTAGCTTCTTAATTGTGTGTTCTTTCATTAGTCTTGTAGTGGTTACGCTGAAGATAACAATGTACATTCTGAAATTGTTACAGAGTCTCCCTTACCTTCTAAAGATAAATATAATAATTGAAATTATTCATCACTTTCCAGAAACTACAAATACTTGTAACACCCCTATCTTTCTTATCCCTTATGTATTGTACATATTTTAATTCTTCATGTCACTTAAAACACAAAGACATTACTTTTTTATTTTAAATAATCAATATTATTTAGATTTAACCATATATTCATTCTTTACTGTTTACTGTTCTTCCACCTGGAGTTATTTTCCTTATGCATGAAAAGTTACCTTTGATGCAATCTGTTGGCACCATATTATTTGTTTGAAAGTGTTTCTATTTAACCTCATAGGTAATATTTTTTCTGACTGTAGAATTTATGTTAGCAGCTTTTTTCATTTGGCATTTCAGATAGGTTATTTTTGGTTTTTGAGCTTGTTTTGCTTTTATTGAGAAAATACACTGTCAGTCTTATTGTTGCTCATTTGAAAGAAATGTCTCTTTTTAATTGGTGACTTTCAGATTTTTCTGTTTTTAGTTTTCAGTGATTTTACTATAGTTTGCCTTGCTTTGTGTGTGTTTGTGAGTGTGGTTTTTGTTTTTTGTATTTTGCAAGGTTTATAGTGTTTACTGAATCTGTGTCTTGATGTCTTTCTTTTGCTGGAAGATTCTTAGCCATTTTCTTTTCAAATATTGCTGTTGCCTATTCTCTGTCTTCTTTCTGAGACTCCAATTATGTGTACATTCGACATTTTCACTTATCTTTTCTAGAGTTTCCTTTTCTTCCCCATAGACTCCAGTCTCTGGCAAAATTTACTTTTCCTATATTTTCCTGTACATATTAATCATACCGATTTTGATGTCCCAGTCTTATATGTGTAATATTTGCTTTGGGTGTATCTATCGCATTTTTTCCCCTCACTTGGCATTTGATCATTTATTTGGTTCTGTTTCTTGGCATACCTGGTCACTTTGTATTGAACTTTAGATTTTGTGAGTTTAAAATTACAGAAGCTCTTCAAGATGTGTTCCTTCCAGGTAGATTTAATTTTGTCTTACAAGCAAGTAGAATATGAGATGACTTTGTTCTATTTCTTGCTACTTCTGATCTGCCTTTCTTCTACTAGTTCATCATTGTATTGGGGTCTCAACTAAAAGCATGGTGTTTTTACCAGAGCTCCTCACTGGTGAGTCCTTAACTCTAATCTCTGTCTCCCAGTATTCTTGGGATTGCTGAAATATTGGTCAGCCCTGTAGCCTTCTGACTCTTGGCTTCCAGCTTTCTCATCCAGAAAATGTTCCTTTTAATAGTTGGCAAATACAGATATTTCTGTTCATTTCTCTGTTGTTCCTTCCTTGTAAGGCTCCTGACCCTTTAAATCTTCGGTAGTCTCAAACTCCAACTTTTATTTTCCCATTCCAATGAGATTTACTCAAGCACTGGGCTGCAGCTTGGCCTCTATTTCCCCATAGACTGAATCTGAAAGTGCACTGAGGAGAAAAGAAAGCACCTCTATACCTTCCTATGTCACCAGCCGTTGCCCCCTTAGGTTCTGGCTTACTGGGCTGTGCTTTGATGCCTGCAAAGAGTAATTTTTGGGGGTTTTTATTTTTAAAAAATCTTTTATCTTTCCCCCCTCATCATTAAGATGCATGATATGATATAAACTACTTTATCAAGTCTGAAATAAGTCTCTTAATGTACATTTTTCACACATCAATTTTTGATATCTAAAGAAAGCTGATTCCATAGATGACATTTTTAAATTCTAAAGGCTCATAGATTCTACAATTTTAGCTAATAGTTTACATCTCTTTGAGTATTGTTTTATTTCCTTCTACTTTTAATGCTCCTTTCTGTACATCCTTAAAGGGACCTTCCCTTGTTTGCCTTATGTCTCTGATTCATGATCTTGAGATGAATTCTACTTGCATTATTGTTGTTATATACATAATCTTACTATAAAACTCTCATTGTAGAAAGCATGTTTCTTAAATCTGTATTTTTTTCATCAAGTTGATAGTTTTCACCTTTTCTACTATGTATCTTTAAGCACTCTAGATTTGCTCTTTACATTTAATATGTTAACATTTTCTTTATGAATTTTTATCTTTTTACAAACCTAAACTGATTTTTCTACTGAAAATGACAGTTGTTTAAAATGATAATGGAAACTTCTCAAAGGACTATGCCTATCTGGGTTACAGTTTTCTAAAAGTATTGCTACACACTAGAACTGATTGAATTATGATTCTAAGTTGAAAAACATCATTGCATTTATAAAACATTTTAATTGAAGATGCTCAAGGACCATCATGGCTGGTCAGAGAACACTCAAAACTTAAACTTTTGTCTTTAAAAGTAAACTCTTTGCTTCTTGGTGGTGTTGGTATTGCTGTGGTTGTGTTTTTATTTAAAAAAATTATAGAATGCTCACTGTATGACAAGTATTGATGCCAGGGATTTATAGAAAGCAATTAAGAGTTCTTGCATTTTGTAGGTGTAAGTTTCGTTGTTTTCAAAGCACTCTCCTCTGAACTTTTTCATATTATCTCTGATTATAGGCATTCACTTGTAAAATCATATGTTAGATGCTGTATGTTCTATACACAGTTAAAATTACTTTTTCTGGGCCAGGCACAGTGGCTCACGCCTGTAATCTCAGCACTTTGGGAGGCCAAGGCGAGTAGATCATGAGGTCAGGAGTTTAAGACCAGCCTGATCAACATGGTGAAACCTCGTTTCTACTAAAAATACAAAAATTATCTGGGCCTAGTGGCACATGCCTGTAATTTCAGCTACTCAGCAGGTGGAGGCAGGAGAATCACTTGAACCTGGGAGGCACAGGTTGCAGTGAGCCGATATTGTGCCACTGCACTCCAGCCTAGGTGACAGAACAAGGCTCTGTCTCAAAAAAAAAAAAAAACCTTTTCTGAAAAATTAATTATCTATGTAATGTATTACTTCATGTCTCACTACCTCGTGCTAATGACATAAGTAATAATGTTAGTCCAGAAAGAAGTAGAAATTCAATAGTACTAGGTACTCAGCTTCCCAGTCTGTCTAAATTTTCTGGTAGTGGGATTTGAAGGTTCCAATTGGCTGCAAAATATTTAACAATAATATTTAAGAAATAATAGTTTGATATTAGTGATCCAACTCAAAGATGTAATTATCTTTTAATTTACTAGGAAAATGGATGACGTTTCAAATGGAGAGGTGAAGAAAATATGCCTTTGTGTCTACTGTAGTATTAGTGTTTCTGGATATATTAGTTTTCTATTGCTGCTGTTATCAAATCACCACAAATTTGGTGGCCTAAACAATACAAATTTATTACCGTATAGTTCTTTAAGTCAGAAATCTGACACCAAGCTAAAACCTAAGTGTTTGATAGGGCCGTATTTCTTTCTGGGGGCTATAGGGAATAATTAGTTTCCTGCTCATTCAGGTTATTCACATGTTTCAATTATTGGAGTTGTAGGACCAGGACTGAGATTCTCATTTTTTTGCTTATTGTAAACTGAGAGCCTTTCACAGCTTATAGTGGCCGCAATATTTCTTATGTTCCAGCTCCCTCCTTCCATTTTCAAAGCTAACAGTTCCTGATTGAGTTCTCATGTTACATCTCTCTGACTCCTTCTTCTTCAGTTATTGGCCATCTTTTACAACTACTGTGATTAGATTTGACTCACCTGTGTAAGCCTGTTGATCTGTCTATTTCAAAGTCTTCACTCTTAATCCAATCTGCAAAGTCTCTTTTGCCATGTAAGGTAACATATCTACAGCTTCTGGGGACTAAAGTATGTGCATCTTTGATAGGTCATTATTCTGCCTACCACGTTGTCTAACCTAGGAATTTATAATGTTTTATATAAAACAAAACAAAACTACAGTTTGAGAACCTGACTCAGGGAGAACTAAAAACTGGTAAGCTTCTTTGTTCTTTCCACTGAACAACTCTTCTTATTTTGACCTCAGGCTAGAGATGACTACTTCTCATCTAATCCAAGGAACGAGGTTAATTAGAGTTGCTATTTTAGTTTTTATACTCCTTGGGTGAGGGAGGCAGTCAAATGTTTTCACTTATAAACCTTTTTGAGGGCTATGGGAATAAAAGTAAGTAATAATAATAGTTTACAAGTGCTTTTATGTACTAGGTGCAGTGCTAAGCCCTATTACTCCACTTTCTCTTTTATTCCATTTACCAACTCTGTAAGGTACGTACCATGATTATTCCACATTACAGATGAGAAAACTAGGCATAGAAGTTGGGTAGCTTGCTCAATGTTTGGCTAGTTAGTATTATAGCCAGAATTCAAACCCAGATCTTTTTGATGTTTAAGCTTATTATTTTTATGTTTACTATACTGTCTGTATTTTGTGATAGTATACATTATTATTGCTATTATCATGTTCTGCAAGTATTTACATTGGAAGTTTGCTACTTGAAGTTATTGTCTTATCAAGTTGAGTACGTTTTACATTTAATTATATTCTTGTTCATACAGGTGAAAAACCATACAAGTGTCAAATTTGCAATCAGTCTTTTAGAATTAAGAAAACATTAACAAAGCACCTGGTTATTCATTCTGATGCCCGACCTTTCAACTGTCAGCATTGTAATGCAACATTTAAGCGGAAAGACAAGCTGAAATACCATATTGACCATGTTCATGAAATAAAATCTCCTGATGATTCTCTCAGTACTTCTGAGGAAAAACTTGTATCCTTGCCAGTAGAGTACTCATCCGATGATAAAATCTTTCAAACAGAAACAAAACAATACATGGACCAGCCCAAAGTTTATCAATCGGAAGCCAAGACAATGTTACAGAATGTATCTGCTGAAGTATGTGTTCCAGTAACGCTGGTTCCAGTTCAGATGCCTGACACTCCGAGTGACCTAGTGCGTCATACTACCACACTCCCACCATCTTCTCACGAGATTCTGTCACCACAGCCGCAATCAACTGATTATCCACGAGCAGCGGATTTAGCTTTTCTGGAAAAATATACTCTTACTCCTCAACCTGCAAATATAGTTCACCCAGTTCGACCTGAGCAAATGCTGGATCCTAGAGAACAGTCTTATCTTGGAACATTACTGGGCCTTGATAGCGCTACTGGTGTTCAAAATATTTCTACTAATGAGCATCATTCATGAGTAAATCTAAACATTCCACAGAGTTTTGGATGGTTATATGCTAATGGTAGAGCTGATAGCTTTTAAATTTGTGGGGCTGCTATTTTCTCATTTTCTCTAGTTTCTCAAGTCCTCAGAATAGTGTCAAATCAAGAAAACTATGTGTCTCTGTTTACTGAACATGAATATTTGGACAACATTTCTGGCCTAATATTGGAAGTATACATTTTTGTGATTTTTAAAGATTATTTAGTGCTGTCTTTTAATAGTTTCTTAAATTTTTCACAATTATTAGCTGCTGATATTATGGAAGTATTTTTTTTAATCATCAGTGAAAATTTTTATTCTTCTTTAGTCTCATTCTTCTCCTTACTTCCCCATCTTACAAACAAGTTTGAGGACCATGTAGCCTTTAAGAAGGAATTAAGAGTATACTGATAATGCAACTGTTTCTTATCCTGATTTAAGATTCGTTATTACTTTATACAAATTTTTAAAATTGAAATTAGGAATTTGAATTTACACGAATGTCTTGAATGTATCTGTGTTGTCCTTCTATTAATCAATAATTTTAGGTTATTATCCTTTGGACCTTTGATATACTCAGAGCCAGAAAGTGTAACTAATGTAAGATTAGCTGTTAAATGTAGGCTTGAAATTAGCTGTTAAATGTAGAATTGAAATACTAATCCAGGTAATTGATTTTTGCCTATATTTCAATTGTTATGAATAAAACAGGCAAACATAGGTTTGCATATTAAATTATACAAGCTGAAAATGTGTTACAAGAAAAAATACGACAGTTTTAACTAGATGTTTTTCAATGTAAGTTCATTTTTTGTACTTCACTTTTTATTTAAGAAATGTTAACAGTATAACAGCATCTATATTCATCTCACTAAGGAAGGATCAGTTGTTACTAATTAATGAAATTTAATTAAATATACTACTTTTGGTCTCACTTACTTGGCTGATAGAAACTCCGGGAAACATAACCTAGATATTTTGTTTTCAATTGTTAGAAAAGGTGCCAAACAGATTATGAAATTTGTGCCTAATTTAACTTAACATTGTTTAATTAAATGGAACTACTTCTTATGTACAGATTTACATGCAATCCAGATCTTTAATTTTTGCCTTCACAAAAGCATAATGTCTGTGATTACTTTTAATTTTTATTTCTGTATGAGACAAAAGTTGAGGACTTGGTGAAAGGAAATAGCAGTTACAGCAAAACCTCAATGGTTAAAATTGAGGAAAAAGTCAAAATTATAAAATACCTTTAAAGACATGCACTTTCCATATTTTCAAGTCAATTTTAACTAAAAACTAAGATAATGTTTCCTAGTAGAGTTGCTTGAAGATTAGACTAGACAGGGTTGATTTATTATTAGCATGTCATTTGTACATAAACTACTAGAAAATAGCAGTTTTAAAAGTTTTCTATTTCAGTTTTGTTTACACTCCTAATTGCTTTAAGCACTTTCTGTGTGTGTATAAACTGTAAAGTCTGGCCCAGCCCTTGTGAAAAAAATCACAAATAAAATAATGAAGTTTTAATGAATAAAGTTTAACCAATTAGTAATGGTGGAAACTGTTTGCTGAAGCCACTTAAGAAATAAAGGTACTTTACAGCAATATTCACCATACTAGTGAAGATAAAACAAAAGAAATATTGAAAATTGAGGCAGTTAACCAAAGTAGCTCATATAAACAATAAAAACAGAGTTTAGCCTCATTTATCAAGGTTTGGTTGTAATTGTCTTAAGACTAGTAGGCATACTTACTCTGTTCTCCTTTTTAAAACCTTATTTCTTTGTGTGGAAATGTTATATCTGGGGTACTTACATGATTGAGCTTGACTATATGAGGTACTCTTAGTCTGTTAACGTCTTTCAGATTGACTTTAAAAAATACTTATCTTTATGATTTTTGTCATAAAGACTCACAAGCTTATAATTAAAAATCTTACTATAATGAAAGGAAATCATACATAAAATGTAGCCTGCCTTACGTATAAGCTAATGCAGAAAAGTTTAGACTTATAAAAGGCAGATAGTATATATATATTTATATACATGTATGTATATGGTATATTATACATTTGGTGGCAGAAAAGATACTGCATTTTCACATTGAAAAGAATACTTTGATTTTAGGGTTCTTTTAATAATAATATCCTGATGCTTTAAATATATGATTTATTTGTAGGAATTGGTTTACATAGAACTTTTTTGGAATACATCTCTTGTGTAAAGTGAATTATAATTATATAATTGTATTTAGTTACTACTGTAGATAACTTAAACTTGAGTAGTGATTGTTTTATAAAATGCTTTTATATACATTATCTCATTTGAACCTCATACCAGCCCTGAAATAGAAAGAACAAGCCAAATTCCCACTTACAGAGATAAAGAATTTGAGGTTAAGATAAAAGGACTCACTTAAGCTCACATGGTCAGTAAGTGGCAGAGCTACTAATAGGGAAAGAAGAAAGCTAGCATTAATGAATGCTGCCATGCGACAGGTACTACATTCTGTCATTTAATCTTAACCTAGTCTGAGAGATACATAATATAATTTTTATGAATAAGTAGTCTCAGTCGATGATCGAAAACAACAAAACAACAAAAACAAAATGAAACTAATCTGCTGCCTCTAATTTCCAAAAATGTAAGAAATTTTCCAGTTGTGAAAACCTCATGGATTTGGGCAAACTGAATGTATATAGGCCTTTGACAAAAGTTGGCACAAAAAGTATAAAAGGAGGCCTATGCTTTTCAGTTAACTTTTTGTAATATATGATTTAAAGTATTTTGGACAAATGCTCTATAACTAATCCTTTTATTTTGTAACTGTACTTAAAATTTTGACTCTTGCAACTAAGTTTAGCCTCATTCAGAATTTTTTATTTTGTGAGCATAATTTATTGTTTTAAATTAATTTTTAGCAGAGAGCAGTTAGCACTTAATCTGTAAACTGAATAATTTATCAAGTGCAGAAATGTGTTAATCTAATGGGTTTTGACTTAAATGCACCAAAGATTTTTAGTAGGTAGTAAATAGTTTAAAAGAATTTAAATTCTTTCTTGTTTGAATAACTATTTGTCCAAAGAAGCATAGTTGAAGTCCTAGAATAATGGATTTAAAAAAAAAACAAATCATTAGTTTGAATACTGAGATTGAGTATTGTTTGTGTTTATATGTATAAAAATAGGAGCAGAAAAAAATACTCTGGGAATAGTCATACTGACAAACCAATTATTAGTGAGAATATTGTTTTCCTCAGTTTAATTAATGCAATGTTATGTGTTTTAGTGAACACTACTAAATGCTAAATAAGCCTATTTTTTACACTACACTATCAAAATAATTTTTGCCTTTGAATTTTTTTAAGTTAAGTCGAGGTTATTTTTGTAAGAAACTCCACCTTTTTTTTTTTTTTTTTGCAGCCTAAAATACCATGTAAGGTTAGGGATTGGTCCTTATGCCAGCAGGATTTAACCAGCTGTAAAGGTAGTCTTTGCATACATTTATGTAATTAAAACATTTCTTGCTGGGAGAATAGGAGTAGCAAAAATATGGTTTTAAACTGGTGCTTTATTAAGTGACTTCCTTTTAAGCGATGGCAGGTCATGAAATAAGTACACTAGTATAATTTTCTATCAACCTTAAAAAGTGTCAAAGCATCTTTGTAGGGTGACTATAAACTTCTAATTAAGGGCTAATAAGTAGTTATCATTGGTTGCTTTTCAGTATAATTGCAAGCAAATTAAAAACAGTTAAAATGATATGTTTATAAGCTTGAATTTTCTTCCTACCATATCACTCTCATATGTCATTGATGAAACGTCATATTTTGAGCAGTAGCTCTTTGACAGAGTCCTTTTATACCCAGCTTTTTCTTCATAGAATGCTTTGTGCCTTTTCAATGAGTTGTACTTGCTTAGAGTTGATTCTGCTGGCTAGACTGTACTGATTAATTTTTTTATTTTTTTGGTTATGGGTCTTATGATTGTGTTGCCTGCTGGTTGGGCAACTTTTTTTTTTAGGTTGCTTTATGTTTATATAGGCAAATTGGCACTAAGTATTAGTGTGAATATTTGTTTTTATGATTTATATATCATTTTTAAAATCTCTGTTGTGGCCTTTATAGTTACTGTGAAGCCACTCTTGGGCCTGTCTCTAGATGCTTAGTGGAATCTGACAAGTAAAATAAAATGAGTAGTGTGTCTGCATCTGTGTCTCTGTCTATCTCTCTCTTTTAAATAACCAGTAACCATAACTACACAGCTCTGCACTGAATGACCTTATTTCAGTTTGCCTAAAACTGAACAAGAGGTGATGGTTTGAGATGAGTTTCTCATTAGGAGCAGCAACATCCCAACCAATATATAATGAGTTGATAAACTCAGGAAAAAATTAGGACTTTAAAGAAAGTTGTATTTGGATATTCTAAGATTCAGTGCCAAATTTAAAATGCCTAAAAATGTATTCTTTAATAAGGAACAAGTAGCATTTCTAAAACTTTAAGTAGTGTTATAGTAAATGTTACTTGCTGTTAGAGTGAATAATGGATAATGTGAGAATAATTTTCTAAACAATTTTTAGAAACTAGACAGTTCTTCCTTATATCCTACCCCTTTCCACATTTCTCTCTTGGTATAGTCTGCCATGTGAAGTTTTTGTTTGTTTGTTTGTTTGAGGGTAGAGGGAATCCTCTCCTTATTTCCTCTCAAATTATTTTTACTTAAGAAACCTTTTCCCTATAACCTTAGCATGCTTTCTGCTCTTTCTCTTTGGAAGTGGTATTAATAAGATAGGTATAATAGGACTAAGTTGTGTGGAAGATGAGAAAAGGAAGGTTTTTGTAGAGAGAGTGCTTATATTTTGTTTACTCTTCATGTTTCATCTTGTGTATCGATCATAAATCTATGATCTTAAGAAAAATCCTAAAACAATTTAAATTTAGCCTATGCAGCCAATTATATAAAGAGAAATTAAGGATTATATTCAGAGGAGAAATTAAGGATTATATTGAGAGCATAGAGGTTATACAACATAAATAGCTTTTTCTGGTCAAATTCTTAGGCAAAGAAAAGCAATCAGTGCTTGCATTGCTCTTGGAGATTCCAAAAGATGTACTGAATGAAGAATGTGTACACATCTCATTGTTATTGCGCCTTTTTTTGCTTGGTATTCCTGCTTGCATTACAGCTGGCAATGTACTGTGATGTAATTTAAAAAAAATTATTCCTTCCAACGATTGGACTCTTCTTATCCCTATAGATAAAATTGTATTACAATTGATGAGTGTGGCTGCCAAAATATCATACAAATCTGGGCATTTAGCTGTTCCACATTGTGTAGTAAATGTTTTGATTATCGGGATTTACAAGGTATATTAAAGTTGAAATGCTTTTGAACTTGTTTTCAGTCTCGAATCATAATTTTTGTTTTTAATTAAGGACTCTTTAAAAGCAATGAGAATTCATTATTGTGACTGTGTGTAAAGTATCTTGTGAGTTTTATACATACTTTGGTTGTCTAATGTTTCCTAAGATAAATGTCTTTATAGAAAAATTTAGTTCTCTGTGAGGAATAGGAAGTGTACTGTATATTGAACTAGTTCTTTGTTATTTTGATATTTAAAATAAATATGAAGTTCTTTGGTCCTAATACTGCATATCTAGGTTTTATTGAATCACATATTCACAGGATAGGAATGCAGTACTCTGCATGCTTTCATAAAAATTGAATGCAAAGACCATGAACAAATTGAAAACCAAGTAACTTGCAGCACATTTTAAAATATTTTCTCTGAGCTGTATATTTTGAAATATTTTATACATTTAATGTATGAACCATTAAACTAATGAATTTTAAGTGTAATATAAATTCAAATATTAATGATGAATTTTATGCTTTAAGTAGTCATATTTTGCTGTTTTTTAGAGAGAGAAGTCTGAAGTGTAGTAATTCATTAGTAAAATGAATTATTCTGTATAATATTGAGAGGGACCACTCTTATCTCGAATCCCCCTCACTCCCAGAAGCATACATTCTGGTTATGGGAGAAATCGTTGTTGGTTGAAGGCATAAACTGTAGGCTATAGGACGGTACCCTCCAAACTTGCAAGTTGTTATCTCTATCTGGCACCATAACTGAACCTCCAATAGGCTTTCTCTTTTCTATCTCGTCAGCTGCTTCTGAGTGTTAGAAGACCAGTAAATGCTATGGGCATGAGCACATTTCTCTGAAAAGTCTTTTGATTATAGGCAATGTTGTGTGTGATACTTAGTTTACTATTGCTGTCTAATAAATTATACTGAACTTAGTGGCTTAAAACAACAAACATTTATTACATCACAGTTTCTGTGGCTTAGGGATACAGGACGGGTTTAGCTGGGTGGTTTTAGCTCAGGGTCTCTCACGAGATTGAAATCAAGCTGTTAAGTCAGAGCTGCCATCTCTAGAGGCTTCACTGGGGATGGCTTTACTTCCAAGGTCACTCGTGGCCCTTGGCCTCAGTTCATCACATGGCCTCTTCTCGGGGCTGCCTAGTGATAAAGCAACTGCCCCAGCCCCACCACTTTCCCAAAAGCAATCCAAAAAAAGAGAGCATACCCAGGATGTAAGTTGTTGTCTTTTATAACCTAATCTCAGAAGTGATATAGTACCACTTACATATTCTATTGTGAGTAACTAATTCTAGTCCACATGTTAGGGGCACAAATTAAACTTCCCCTCTTGAGAGGATAGCAACACATATTTGGACATATGTGAAAACCATCACATATTCATTGGTTATAGATAAAGCTATCTATAAATCTATAGATAATGGGGGCAGGTATAGTAAACTATACTCAGAAAAATACATTTATCCCAGAGAGGCAAAATATTGTTCCTTCCATAATAGAAAGGATTTAATGTAACAACATGCCACAGGCTGGTCCCACGGAAGAATGGAATTAGATCGGATGTTCAGCATCGGCCTCTTTTAGTAGGTTAGGCACTCCACCGGGGCTTATCACATCAGCTTTGCAAGGGAAACCACCTTGAGCCCATTCTTACCCTCTACCACTGCTGCTGTAGCCACTTTGTAAATGGGTTCAATGAGCAAGCAAATGGATCCCTGGAGAAAGAAACTGACCTTCCTCCACCGGATAGATTCTCCTTTTTACCTGATTTTTGAGCTCCTTCTTGGCCATGGATATTCTCTGATAGGCATTTACATGGAACACAAATTTAACTTCCTTTATCTATTTTGAGTGGATTTTTTTAAAATTGCATTTTAGGTTTTGGGGTACATGTGAAGAACATGCAAGATTGTTGCATAGGTACACACATGGCAGTGTGATTTGCTGCCTTCCTCCCCTTAACCTGTATCTGGCATTTCTCTCCATGCTATCTCTCCCCAACTGCCCACCCCCCACCGTCCCTCCCCTATTTCTCCCCAACAGACCCCAGTGTGTGATGCTCCCCTCCCTGTGTCCATGTGTTCTCATTGTTCAACACCCGCCTATAAGTGAGAACATGCGGTGTTTGATTTTCTGTTCTTGTGTCAGTTTGCTGAGAATGATGGTTTCCAGGTTCATCCGTGTCCCTACAAAGGACACAAACTCATCGTTTTTGATGGCTGCATCATTTTCAGTGGACTTTTTATATACCTCGCCTTTCCAGACCACGTTGTCACCAATGTTCCATTTTGTTTTCTCCAAAGCTTTGACCAGGGGCCAACCTGTCAGCCATGGTCTGTTAATCAGCATAGAGCTTTACCTTGGGCCATGCTCTCCTCCTTATGAAGTGGACTACCAGGTGTACCATCCAGAATTCTCACTGAGAGTATTCCCATCTACCCCTAAGGAGAAGCTGTAGTGCAAGTCTGTTTATATCTGACCTACCATACAGTTTCATCCATAAATCAGGTCTTTTTCTTGTAAAATTATCATTAGGAAATACACAGTTTTTCCTGTGTAGTTTGAGAGAGAGAGAAGTGGTGAAGTAGTAGAGTAGTAAAAGATTCTTACTAAAATCTGAGTCACCTGTTTGTATCACTTACTTGTGTACTGGGGACCTGCTTAGCCCTGGGCTTGTAGATTCCGCTATTGTTTGATAGTGCAATGTTGCTTTTCACATAAAATTTTATGGTCCTTTAGATTAGATCCCAGGTCAGCAAATTTTTTGAAAAGGGCCAGACACTAAATATTTTAAGCTATAAAGGCTATGTGTTTTCTGTCACAGCTATTCTGCCATTGCAATGTGAAAGCAGTCATAGACATATGTAAATAGGTGGGCATGACCTTGCTCCAATAAAACTTTATTTACAAAAAAAAAGGAGCAGATTTTGTAAATAAAACTTAATTTACCAAAAAAAAAAAAAGAGCAATGGGTCAGATTCAGCCCTCAGGCCATAGTTTGCTGACCCTTGGATTAGGTAATAGTTGATAATAAACAGTTTGTATCACACAGTCACTTATAGTCCTTTGATAAGTCATTCAGTCCCTACCATAACCTAATAGCACAATTAGGATCTGCTTTTCAAATGATAGACGATTGTCTGTAGAGGAAGGTATAGTCTTATTCTCCAAACCTGGAATTTTGTACTGTGATATGTCTCTGGAAACTTGCCAGAGCTTCTATTCCACATCTTGGATTGTCACAGAAGGAGTGTTTTGGGCCATATGGTATAAGCAGTAGGGCAGCACACATTGCAACCCAGACCTGCTGCAGAGATCTTACTAGTTCCAGGTCTCACTCAAAAATGTCGTCTTAGAGTTTACTAGGTAAATGGTTTGGTGAGATGTGTCTTAATAATACATGCATTGCCTCCAAAATCTAAAGAGGCTTTCTAAATGATGCAAAGTATAAGTTGCCTCTTATTTAGAAGACGTAGCCTGACATGTCTTAGGCCAGTGGATCCCTAAAAGCTTCACTGACAGGAGAGGACCCTGAACTTTGTCCCATCTGGGTTACATTTGTTTTATTATTGGCATCTAGAGTGCTTGCTCCTGTTGAGAGATGCAACTTACCATGGGCTCTGAGCAGGCCTACACATTCTTGCTGGCTACGCTAAGAATGTAAAGCCCCTACTAATTTTTACATAGGCCATTTCTCTGGATTGTGTTTGTAGAGAGTAATCATGAAGGATGATATATCTCCCTGCCCAGGCATAGTACTATAAAAGCAGTCAAGTCTCCTTCCTTTCCTGTAATACAACCCACTGCGTGTGCAGGCATCCATCATGAGCCCTTTGCATGGCCCCATGAGACTTGGGAAGCAGGAGGAATCAATGTGAATGAACATGCTGACGCTCTAGCTACCGTATTTTCTGTGAATAACAAAGTCTTGTCTCTGACCCCAAACTACCATATTTTCTGCTGGCATTTATGAAACTGGCATGCTAACTCTTTAGCTTGCAAGAGGGGTAAAATCTCAGACTCACATAATTCTTAACAACTACTTCTTTTTTTTTGAGACGGAGTTTTCGCTCTTGTTACCCAGGCTGGAGTGCAATGGCGCGATCTCGGCTCACCGCAACCTCCGCCTCCTGGGTTCAGGCAATTCTCCTGCCTCAGCCTCCTGAGTGGCTGGGATTACAGGCACGCGCCACCATGCCCAGCTAATTTTTGTATTTTTAGTAGAGACAGGGTTTCACCATGTTGACCAGGATGGTCTCGATCTTTTGACCTCGTGATCCACCCGCCTCGGCCTCCCGAAGTGCTGGGATTACAGGCTTGAGCCACTGCGCCCGGCCGACAACTACTTCTTGCTCACCAGGTTTAATTAGCAAATGCCATCAGTAAAACATGTAATGCTAAGATCCAAGTCCCTCGGAACAATATTACAGTATAGGTAGGAGATTGACTAGCCCTGAGGCAGGACAGTAATGCTATAGCATTGTACTACTACATAAGTACAAAGCGCTTCAGTTTTTTGATACTGGTTGAATGGGGAAAAACAAGAAAAATGCATTTTTCTTGGTTCATAGCTGCAAACCAGCTGATAAAGGTGTGTGCAATTCTCCTGTCTTGGCCTCCCAAAGTGCTGAGATTATAGGCATGAGCTACAATGCCTGGCTTTGACCCAACTGACTGTAAACCACTACTGAGTTGAGTTTTCAGTTCGTGGACCTATTAAACTATTAAAGCCATTCCCAGATACTTCAGCCATTGTATTAATTAAATGGGTAAAGTGCACCCATGACAATAAATTTGGCCTTAATTTTATTTATTATTTGTCCTCCTGGTCTAACACCATAACATTCCACCTTAGACCGTCGATGTCTTGTAACTCTTTGCTGTACAGGCTATTTCCTCTCACAGCGTATCTTGCACTCTCCTCTGTCCCGGTTTTATGTTTTGGAGCCTGAGCTAGTGGAGAGGTTGTGGGAGGTGGGTGCTGAGGAGAACTGGAAGTGACTGGTGGAATTATGCTCCAGGGTTTATTTTTTATTTTATTTTAAGCCTCTATGAAAGAATTTTATTTATTACTATTATTATTATTATTATTATTGAGACAGAGTCTTGCTTTCTTGCCCAGGCCTATAATTCCAGCCACTTGAGAGGCTTAGGCAGGAGAATGGCTTGAACCCGGGAGGCGGAGGTTGCAATGAGCCGAGATCACACCACTGCACTCAAGCCTGAGAGACAGAGCGAGACTCTGTCTCAAAATAACTAAATGATAAAATAACCCTAGCATATGGTAATATGTAAACTATGATTATTATTAAATCCCTACAATTAAAATAAATACTCATACGTTATTTGTGAAGGACATTGCCAGTCAAAACGATCATTTATGAATTATTGGGTATCTCAGGTTTCATTTGTTTACCTGGTTTCGCTCCCAGCCTCCCTAGGTAATTAACACCAAGTAAATGTACTGAGTCCCCGCTACGGTCAGTCACTAAAATAAGCATGTTCACACAAACTAATTAACTTTACGTCTCCACCATTCAGCCCTGGAAACCGTGACAATTAATTAATATAATCCTGGGCGGGGTGTGCATATGAGAGGAGTGACGTAAACCAATTTTTGCCGGCTGAACAGTTTTATCTGTGATTGTTCCCGGAAACCGCAATGATTAATACAGGTACTGTGGAAATGCTGTGACACCCTTCCCTTCAGCACAACCAAAATCTAAAGGCGAATTTCAATTCTAAGCCCCGGGTTTTAGAAGGGAACCAGGACTCCGCTACCGTTCTCACCTCCTCCGCAGACAGCGATTGGCGGCCGGATGCAATCATTCAAATCCAGCGCCGCCGTCTCATTGGCCACGAGATGCTGCTCACCGATTGGCCTCGTGATGAGGTGGGCGGCGCCCGGAGGCGCCCATTGGTGAAGGCGGAAAATTTAAACAGAGCCAAAACCCCATTCTTGTTTGGCTTCTCGGTTCAGCTAGAGGGTTTGCTGGGCTTGTTTTCTGTTTTTCAGGGTGTAGGTTTCTGGAAAAGAAAAGGGGTCGAATTCGCTCCCCCGACCTCTTCAGCCGCCCCTGAGGGGAAGTGGCCAGCCTAGGTCCTGGATCCCCGCTCCGGAACAGCCTCGTGGGAGCGGGGCCGAGAGATCCAGGCGGGGGCTTGAAGCCGTCATGGCTACCCGGCGAGTGGGGCGAGGCTGCTGGGAGGTGAGCCCGACCGAGCGGAGGCCGTGCGCGGGGCTGCGGGGCCCCGCGGCCGAAGAGGAGGCGGCTTCCCCTCCGGTCCTGTTTCTCAGCCACTTCTGCAGGTCTCCTTTCCTTTGCTTCGGGGACGTTCGCCTGGGAACCTCACGGACGCTGCCTCTGACCCTGGACAACCCTAACGAGGAGGTGGCTGAAGTGGAGATCTCCCACCTCCCGGCCGCAGACCTGGGCTTCAGCGTGTCGCAGCGCCGCTTCGTGCTGCAGGTAGGCCTTGGGAGGAGCGTGCTCCAGGCCGGGTGCTCGACTCTCCGCTGTCTTTCCTGCCACCCTCCTCAGGAGGGATGACGCTTGGAAGACAAATCCGAAAAGATCCTTAGGGAATGGGGGAGGGGGGGGTCAGTTCCCTTTCACTCAGTAACTGTAGGTGGGCCCTTGACGCAGACACATGTGTTTTTATTTATATAATCTCTCTAAATGAAGGCTAGGGTAGACCTAACTTAGTCGGTGACCAACGCACGCGCATTTAGCATCTTTAGAAGCAAGTTATATAGACTTTTCTGTTAAATTGATAAGCAATTTTAATAGACTTAAGACGTTGTGAAATGTTCTTGCGGTTCTAAATTAATAGTGCACTTTTTTTTAACACTATTTTTTTTTTTAAGATTGACAGGAGTACCTTGGCTAAAGCAGCTTTTTTCATTACTTTCTATCAGCCGTCTTAATGTGCATTTTAGTTTCCATATGTACCCTTAGAGTCGAGGTAACTGTGTTTTTTTGTTTTGTTTTGTTTTGTTTTTTTTCTGGTAATATAGTGAGCTTTGTTTGGCTAAATGCGTACGGTAAAAACCACAACAAAAAACTATTTAGGGTTGTTTTCAGTATGTATGTGTAGTATGTATGCACAGTTTAATATTTTAATCCTTTTTTTCTTTGCTGTCAGTGTAATTTTAATGGAGCATCAAATTTAATTTTATAAATGTTGTTTCAAGAACTCCTGTAGCTTTCTTTCACTGCGTTACATTTGCAAGGGTAATGCTCCAATCCCCTTCACCAGAGACCAGAGAATTTATGTTTTTATTTTGACTGATGTGACCTTTCCATTGAGTAGAACCTCCAAAAGTGAGAAGATCATTAGCTGAGGAGTTCTGAACTAGTAGGCTAATAACCGCTTCATTAGGCAGAAAAAAGAGATTCTAATCTGAGGTCCCTTAACTTGTGTGTCACCAGTGGTTCATCTATCTACACTTCAGAACCTGTCCGTCCTGGCTCTCTGTTTCATGATCAGAAAGAAAAGGGGCCACTTTTCCTTTCTTTGGAAAGACAGATTTCTTTCCTATCCACTTAATACTTTAACTTAGTCTTTTTGGTTATAATGTGGAATTAAATTTTGTTGTTATTTTTAGAATAAACTATTTTATAGAATAAAAATGCACTATTCTTTTTTTAAATCAGTTGTTTATGATGTTATATTATTTCTCCTTTAAAACAAAAACTTGTCTGTTTCTCCAGAAAAACAATATTTGTTTTGTCATGTCAGTGTTTAAATTTGGCAGAATTCTATCTACCTGCCAGGTGTAGGGTGTAGTTGTTGAAGTCCAAACTCTGGCATTAGACTGCCTGGATTCTGATAGGTACCTGCATGACTTTTCTGGATGTAAGTTGCTTCATCTGTAAAATGTGCATAATCATAATACCTGCTTCCTAAGGATGTTAACATTAAATGAGTTTTCTAGGATACCTGCACTTAGACCTGGAACAATAGTAACTTTAAGAAATCTCAGTATGATGATGTGGACTTTAGAGGAATTTGTGGGGAGGAAAGAATTTAGTTCATCATCTTTATATTTCTTTTTAAATAAAGTCTTCATAACACAGGGTCATTATGTTTGAAACAGAAGTACTCTATACATCTGCAAAATAGAAATATACAATTAAATCTTTTGAAACCACTCAAAATGATTTGGAGATTATCTGTTCCATTGCTTTAATACAGTTAAGATTTTATAATAATTTTATTTTGTTGTGAATTTTGTTACTACTAGTGGCTTTTTTTCTTAAATGAGCAGATAGAGAAGGAAAAATATATTTGATTTATTAAATGTTTAGTATATAGAGTGTTGATTAAAATTATTAAGCCCTACCGTAAGTTACATATAATGTGTTTTGGTTATTACATAATTACTACTGTAATTATATAATGTATTGTTTTTATTATAGCCTAAAGAGAAAATTGTTATTTCTGTTAACTGGACACCATTCAAAGAAGGCCGAGTAAGAGAGACTATGACATTTCTTGTAAATGATGTTCTGAAACACCAAGCTATATTATTAGGAAATGCAGAAGAGCAGAAAAAGAAAAAGGTAATGTTTTAACTATTCTGTGATTTACTCTAAGAAAGTGTTTTATGTAAAGCTTATTTTGATAACAGGCTTGAAGTAATATTGCTTATTTAAAGATAATAGTAGCTACATTCTTAATTGGTATATTTTGCTTATTTTTGCAGAGGAATCTTTGGGATACCATTAAAAAGAAGAAAATTTCAGCCTCTACAAGTCACAACAGAAGGGTTTCAAATATTCAAAATGTTAAAACATTTAGTGTTTCCCAAAAAGTTGACAGAGTTAGGAGCCCACTACATGCCTGTGAAAATCTGGCTATGAATGAAGGTGGTCCCCCAACAGAAAACAATCACTTAACACTTGAAGAAAATAAAATACTCATATCACCTATTAGCCCTGCATTCAGTGAATGCCATGGTGCAACTTGCTTGCCACTTTCTGTACGTCGATCTACTGCCTACTCATCTCTTCATGCATTAGAAAATAGGGAACTATTGAATGTAGACAGCGCCAATGTTTCAAAAGATAATTTTAATGAGAAAGTTGTATCTGAAACTTCTTTTAATTCCATAAATGTTAGTGACCAAAGTGGAGAGAATAATAAACTTATTCTTACCCCAAACTATTCTTCAACTTTGAACATTACACAAAGCCAAAGAAATTTTCTAAGTCCAGATTCTTTTGTAAATAACAGCCATGGAGAAAATAATGAACTAGAATTAGGGACATGTCTTTCATCAGACATGTTTATGAAAGATAATCCAAAGCCTATGCTTTTGGAATCAACAACTGCACGTGAAATGTATCAGAAAATTTTAAGTCCGGATTCTTTCATAAAAGATAATTATGGACTAAATCAGAATCTAGAATCAGAGTCAGTTAGTTCCATTTTATCCCCAAATCAAATGGCATGTATGTGTACATCTCAACAAACATATAAAGTACCATCATCAAATGAAAATTCTCAAGTCCCACAATCTCTTCAAGACTGGAGAAAAAGTAAAGTTTTCCCATGTGTTCCTGAATGTCAGGGTTCAAAATCTCCCAAAGCTACTTTTGAAGAACTGGTAGAAATGAAGTCAAATTGCTGCAGTTTTATAAAACAAAATCAGCCTAAATTTCCTGCAGTTAAGGATATTTCTAGTCATAGCCACAATAAACAACCTAAGAGACGCCCAATACTTTCTGCCACTGTTACTAAGAGGAAGCCCACCCGTACCAGAGAAAACCAAACTGAGATTAATAAACCAAAAGCAAAAAGATGTCTCAACAGTGCAGTGGGTGAAAATGAAAAAATAATAAATAATCAAAAGGAAAAAGAAGATTTTTATTCTTATCTTCCAATTATAGATCCAGTATTAAGTAAATCTAAGAGTTATAAAAATGAAATAACACCGTCTTTGACAACAGCTTCAGTTGCTCGGAAAAGAAAGAGTGATGGAAGCATGGGAGATGCAAATGAGAGAGTTGCGGTTACAGAACATACAGAAGTGCAAGAAATCAAAAGAATCCATTTTTCTCCCTCAGAGCCTAAAACAGCAACTGTTAAGAAAACAAAAAATGTGATAACACCTATTTCAAAATGTGTTAGCAACAGAGAGAAATTAAGCCTGAAGAAGAAAACCGGTGAGTCTTGTTTATAAAATCTACTGAAGCAGGCCAGGCGCAGTGGCTCACGCCTGTAATCCCAGCACTTTGGGAGGCTGAGGCAGGCAGATCATCTGAGGTCAGGAGGTCAAGACCGGCCTGGCCAACATGGTGTAACCTCGTTTCTACTAAAAATACAAAAAATTAGCCGGGTGTAGTGGTGCGCACCTATAATCCCAGCTACTTGGGAGGCTGAGACAGGAGAATTGTTTAAACCTGGGAGGCGGAGGTTGCAGTGAGCCGAGATCCTGCCACTGGACTCCGGCTTGGGCAACAAGAGTGAAACTCTGTCTCAAAAAAACAAAACAAAAAAAAACAAGTATACCTGTAAAGGGCATATTCCTTTTGGTTTAGTAAATCTGCTATTGATAAGCTTGTGTTAAACTTTTTACTTACGTATTTGCTAGTACATTTCCTTAGCAAATGTGAATACAGCTTATGTGACATCTTTTACCTGTTAACTCTTTTTCTTTGCTTTTGCTGTTTCCTATGGATATGTTCTGATCAGTAACAAATTATTTGATTATAAGGAACATACTTATTTGAACTTCCTACAAGATGTACAATATAAGATGGATGAATGGATAAGTGAATAAATGAACAAATAAGCCACTGAAGTGTTGACACTCACACCTGCTGTTTGTTTGAGGCAGCCACCTGGTTGAGCCTTTTTGCCAGAATTAGAATTCTACGTGTTGGGTATCTGATTTCTGAGCCTGTGTGAGAGGCAATTAAGTCACCAAAAGTGGCTCTTTGTACCTCTGAGAAATCCAAGGAATCAGAAAAGGCAATTTTTCTAGCTACATTTATTTGGCTGATACGGTGCCTACTGTGTGAGGTGCATTTTTCTAGGCACTGTGTACACAGGAAGGAAAGGTATCATTCCCGTCCTCAAGTTGCATTCAGTCCTGTGATTTTGCTTTGCTCAGGGAATTACAGAAGCAGAAGGTTTGTGTGTAAATTGCAAGAAATTTACATTTATATTTTCATAACGTAATGGTTCCAAGAAAGACTTCCAAAAGAAGAAAATGGTTCCAGGTAGAGGGACTAATTTCTGTAAGATTTCAGAATGAGGCATTTCTCCTTAGAAATTTACTTTTTAAATGTTCAAATTCATAGAAGATTACAATCTAATATTATGTTGCAATTTAATTATATTCCTTATTTTCACAATTGATAGAGGTTTGAGATCCTTTTAAAACAAGGGTAGGCAAACTGTTCCTCTATTGGTCCAGATAGTAAACATTTTAGGCTTTGCAGGCCATGTAGATCTGCATTGCAATTACTCAACTCTGCTGCTCTTGTAGGAAAGCAGAAGGTGGCCATAGACAATGTACAAATCGGTGAGTATGGTGGTGGTTCAGTAAAATTTTATTTATAAACACCAAAATTTGATTTTCATGTAAGTTTTGTGTTTTATGAAATTTTATTTGGACTTTGCATGGGGTATGTAGTTTCGTATTAAATATTAGCTTATATTTAGTAGTAGTGCTGTTGTGAAACCTGTTTTTGAAAGAGTAAACTGCTATTCCAATAGGTTATTTACTACTGTGATTTGTATTGCATTTTCTTTGGTAACCACCTGGCATTATATCAACCATCCTGGTGACATACTTGGGAATCAGCCTATTATTCTCTATCACTCTTCTAATAAGTTGATATTAAGGCTTGTTGCTTCCACTGTTAAAATAACTCTCCTCTGATTTGTCTCCCTTGACTCTGTTTTAATTTGTCTCACCATATCTACTATGGGTCATTGCAGTAACTGCTTTGTCATTTTCTCTTTCTAATCTTGACCCTGCTCATTCCATTGTCCATACTGTTTTCTTAAATATAACTGAGGGTTTTTACTTCCTTGATTAAAATTCTTTGCTGGCGTAGTAGGTGCTTCAAAGTGATTAATAGTGGAGTCTCTGTAGCTATACTGCCTTGGTTCAAATTTTTGCTACTTACTAGCTTATGTGACCTTGACCACGTGGCTTAATTGCTCCCTCAGTATCCTAATTACCTACATTGTGGTAATAATAGTACACTTCTCATAAATTTGTTCTCATAATTATGTGAGAAAAAGATTATGATAGTGCCTGGCACAAAGTATTTAACTATTAGCTGCCACTATTATTTTTAATATTGTTGAAATCCTCCCTACCTCTTCCAGCCTCTTGCATGTCATTTCCTACATGTATTCTTTGCTTCATCCTTATTGCAGTTACGGCAACAGGCCACATTCCTCATGCCTGATTTTAATTTCACGAGTTAACTCAAGTAGACTCCTGTCTGGGAAGGCTCTTCTACCATTTATAAACTTCTTTTTTACCAGACTGAAAACCACCTCAGGGCTGGGAGCATATTTTTCAATTCTGCATATTCTCAGCACCTAGCAAAAAGTCTGGAATATACAGACACAATAAATTGTGGTTGAATCTAGACTTTAGCCTCTATAAACACAAAATAAATTATAGTTTATGGTCTGTAACTTCTGTATGTTGGTTTGATAGAACACTGAATTCATGGCATTAGTGCCTGGAGCACAGTGGTTATTAAGTATTTGCTAAATGAATATGATTGTGAAGAATCCAAAGTAACTTTCAAACCACTGGGCTATTTAGGGAATTTATTTTATATTTCAATGCTCTTAATTTTTTTTTTCTAATTTATTTTAGAATTTAAAACTCCAATTTTTAAAACAAGTAAAAGGACAAAACCCATTATCGCTGTGGCACAGTCTAATTTGACCTTCATAAAATCACTAAAAACAGGCAAGTATTTATTATACTTAAACTCTCTGAAAACATGACATTGAATGAAGCCTTAATTGCATTTCACATGGAAATGAATTGATTTTTGTTGTTGAATAAAAGCCTGGAAGAATTGTTAAGTGTGTATTAAAATGACAAGATATTCTGTCAACTTCCTGTTTGTTAAAAGAAATAAAGACCCGCTGGGCATGGTGGCTCAAACCTGTAATCCCAGCACTTTGGGAGGCTGGGGCGGGTAGATCACAGGTCAAGAGATTGAGACCATCCTGGTCAACATGGTGGAACCCTGTCTCTACTAAAAATACAAAAAATTAGCTGGGCATGGTGGCACGTTCCTGTAATCCCAGCTACTTAGGAGGCTGAGGCAGGAGAATTGCCTGAATCCAGGAGGCGGAGGTTGCTGTGAGCTGAGATCGCGCCACTGCACTCCAGCCTGGGTAACAAGAGCAAAACTCCGTCTCAAAAAAAAAAAAAGAAATAAAGACCAAATGTTCAATAAATCAGTAGGGTCACTATAGTAATCTATTGTATATTTCAAAATAGCTGAAAGAGAATAACTCATGTTTCTAGCATAAAGAAAAGACAGATATTTAAGGTGATGGCTATCTCAAGCACAGTGATCTGATTTGTATCAATTCTATGATTATATGATCACATGTACCTCAAAAAAAATGTACATCTATTATGTATCAATTATAAAAAAGATATTCTATCAGACTTTAATGCAATTGACTCATGGTAGTTTAGTATTTTTAAATAACCAGGAAATACTGCTTTACTTTTCCACATTTTGCCCTTATCACATTTCATAACCAAAATGCTTTCAGCTTTTTCCAGGAAGTAATAGAAAAGCAAATATTGTTTACTGTTTTAAAGATGGTATTGCTAGTAAAAATGGCTTTTAATATATTTTGTATAATAAGAGAAATTTTCTTATGTAATAACCTAATTGTATTCTTAGATATTCCCAGACACCCAATGCCATTTGCTGCAAAAAACATGTTTTATGATGAACGCTGGAAGGAAAAGCAGGAACAGGGCTTCACTTGGTGGCTAAATTTTATATTAACCCCTGATGACTTCACTGTAAAAACAAATATTTCTGAAGGTAAACCATTATATTAATGTTTAAATTTAATAATATTTCTAACAGGCAAAATTTTTAACATTTATCATTCTTTAATTTTATATGGTTATTGTATTATAATTAATGGCATAATTCACTGTTCATTAGCCTAAATGCTTATGTAGATAAGAATTTTTACTTACATAAATTTATATATGTAGATTTTTTCATACCAAAATTACTGAAATATACTTTTTCTTCTCTATTCTCTCCTGCCAGTCAATGGAGTCAGTCCTGTGTGGCTTGCCCACTTTGGGCATATTTTCCCCACTGTTAAATACCTTAGTTTAAGAAGTATGTTGGAAAGATATAGGATTATGAGGAAACTGAACACCAATTCTTATGAGGAATTTTTTAAACATTTCAGTGTTTATTCTAGAAAAGAAAAACCTTGGGAAAGGGACAAAGTAGAGATGTGCCTTTCAAACATTTGAAGTGTTTTCTTGTGAAAGAAAGGAACCTTAACTTTTGTGCAGCTCTTGCATAGAAGTTATAGGAGTCAATTTCAGCTCAAGATAAGGAAAAATTCTTATAAATGTTAAAATTGTCAAACCATTATATAGGCTAACTTTTTAACTGATGATTTTCCTCATGTCCTGGCATTCAGACAGACACTAGTTTATTTTTGTCAGAGAAGCACATGTATAGGATTCTTTTCTTTTTTGGTTTTGGAGATGAGGTCTCACTCCCTCACCAAGTCTGGAGTGCAGTGATGTGATTACTCTTCACTGCAGCCTCCATCTGCCAGGATCAAGCAATCTTGCTCCCTCAACCTCCCAAGTAGTTGTGACTACAGGTGCATGCCCCCATGCCTGGCAGTTTTTTTATTATTACTTTTTGTTTTTGAAGAAACAAGTTCTTGCTGTGTTACCAGAGTTGGTCTTGAACTCCTGGGCTCCAGTAATTCACCTGCCTTGGCCTCCCAAAGTGCTGGGATTACAGGTGTGAGCAACTATACTTGGCTGGATTTTTGTATTAAAAGGGTTTTTAATTAGATGCTCTATAAGCAGTGATCTTAGAGATCACGTTAAAAAGAAAAAAAAAAGTTATTTTTTTTCCAAAAAGGAAGCAAAGCCCCATTTTTAGTTCTCTTCTTAAAAGAAAATTTGTTTTATAAAAGTTTACATTACATTGCAAAATTCAACTGATTTTTAAAAATTATATTTCTCAGAAACTTGACTTTCATTAATCGTAAAGAAGATGGGAACAGATAAACCAGTTAGGTTAATTCATTAGTCTGGATTAGAGATAATCATGTTTGAATTTATGTGATAGCAGAAGCAGTGAGAAGTGGTTAGACTTGGAGTACATTTTGCAGGTAGAGCTAATAGGTTGCAGTGATAGACTGGCCTAAGGAGTAAGCTTGGTGGGGGTGAGGAATAGATTCTGTTTTTATCATCTGAAATTACATCTTATTGCTGGATTTAAGAATATGTAGAGATACTGTTTAACCAGAAACATTCTTTCTTTTGTTTTTACCCAGTAAATGCTGCTACTCTTCTTTTGGGAGTGGAGAATCAACATAAAATAAGTGTTCCTAGAGCACCTACAAAAGAGGAGATGTCTCTCAGAGCTTATACTGCTCGGTGTATGTTAAACAGACTACGTCGTGCAGCATGCCGTTTGTTTACTTCTGAAAAAATGGTTAAAGCTATTAAAAAGCTTGAAATTGAAATCGAAGCTAGGCGGTTAGTTGTTCGAAAAGATAGACACCTATGGAAAGATGTGGGTAAGAACATTGCAGAAATCTTGACATTAATTCTTTAAAAACATTCAAGAGATTTTGTGGTTTTTTCCCTCCAACTTTATTGACATATAATTGACAAATGAAAATGGCATATATTTAAGGTATGCAACATGATGTTGATATGTATATATATTAATAAACTATTATAATAAGCTAATTAATATACCCGCTCACATAGTTACCTTTGTGTGTACGTGTGGTGAGAACATTTAAGAAGTACTCTCAGCAAATTTCAAGTATATAATTCACTTTTTTAAACTATAGTCCTCATGGTATACATTAGATCTCTAGAATTTATACGTTCTGCATAACTGAAATTTTGTACCCCTTTGACACCATCTCCCCAACTTCTCTACCATATTCCCTGGCAACCACCATTCTATGTGCTTTTATGAGTTCAACTTTTTAAGATTTCACATATAAATGAGATCGTACAGTATTTGTTTTTCTGTGCCTAGGCTATTGCACTTTGCATAAATGTCCTCCAGATTCATCCATGTTATCACAAATGATAGGATTATTTTTAAGACTAAATAGTACTTCATTATATATAAATACATATTTAACATATATATGCAAACACACACACACACACACACACACACACACACCCCACATTTTCTTTATCCACTTATTCATTGATTGACACTTAGATTGATTCCATATCTTGGATATTGTGAATAATGCTGCCATGAACATAAGAATGCAGAAATCGCCGGGTGCGGTGGCTCAAGCCTGTAATCCCAGCACTTTGGGAGGCCGAGGCGGGTGGATCACGAGGTCAAGAGATCGAGACCGTCCTGGCCAACATGGTGAAACCCCGTCTCTATTAAAAATACAAAAAATTAGCTGGGCATGGTGGCGCGTGCCTGTAATCCCAGCTACTCAGGAGGCCGAGGCAGGAGAATTGCCTGAACCCAGGAGGCGGAGGTTGCAGTGAGCCGAGATCGCGCCATTGCACTCCAGCCTGGGTAACAAGAGTGAAACTCCGTCTCAAAAAAAAAAAAAAAAAAAAAAAAAGAATGCAGAAATCTCTTTCAGATACTGATTTCCCCAAAAGATTTTGTATTTCAAAGCTAGGTATAAATGCTTTAGCTTTGCTGCCAAAAATCCCACATACTTAAATATAATCATGTATATTTAAGGCTAAAAGTGTATTTTATTTAAATTAACTTATTTCATATAAGCAGTTATCGTTTTTTTTTCCCAGTGATACACTCTCCATGAAATTTTATTTTTTATCTCCATTTGATTATCCATTTGAACATATTTGCCTTTGACATGTATTTCAGGAGAACGTCAGAAAGTCCTGAATTGGCTGTTGTCATACAATCCTTTGTGGCTTCGAATTGGTCTAGAGGTAAGCACACAATTCAGATTTTGAAAACAATATATTTTTATTATACATTTTTTGTAGAATAGACTCATTTTATTAAAATGTGGTTTTACGTATAAAAGTTATAAAATCATTAGGTTAGCCTGATTCATCTTTTAGTGTAAAATGTAAGACCCATTAATAAATGCTTATTAGGTATATAGATTATGCCATTATATGTTAGTACACCGTATTGTTATACTACATTTTACTGTACAGTCTCTTAAGTAAACATAATTTGGTACTGGATGTAATGAACAACTATAGTAAACTCATTTTTGAAAATTTACAAATGCAAAGATAAGGCTGCTTTGAATAAATTTTCTAATTTAAATTTCTTAAAACCCAGTGAGGTATGTATTATTATTTCCACTTCACTAACAAAACAGAAGCTGAGATGTTAAAGTGACTTGCTGTATACCAATTAATTGATCAGGAATTGAACCTATACCAATCTGATGGAATAGTACTCATAAAAATGTCATCAGGATTTCCATTATTTATGCAGTACTTGGCTCTGTAATATCTAGAATGTTAAAACCAATTTAATTAGAAAGCTACTATTAATAATTAACTGTTTAAAGATAATTTTTATTAAAAATATCTTCTGTGCATCCTTATTATTTAGTATACTATATGTTTTCACATTTTATTTTTTTTTAGGTTTCTTACCTTCTTAATGTGGGATCTCTCATTACGATTTTAATTTATTCCAGGTTTCAGAATAGAAGAGTCTTTGGGACTGAACAGGATCTTTGTAATAATCTGGCTTTTATATACCAATAATTTGAGGCCCAGAGAGAATAAATAATAGGCTTACTGTGGCTACACAGCATTATGGTGTCATTGCTGGGATTTCTTATTTCAATTCCAGTATCCCCCTTTAAATAGTTGACAAATTACATATCAACTGGCTCTGCTTTACGCGTGAAAAAATTCTGGAACCTCAATTGAAATAGAGTTCCCATATTTGGGACATAGCTTTTCTGTGGCAGAAATAAAATCAAGAACTTTGGGTGGAACCTTGCAATGCTTTTTAAAACCTCTTCGATGTAATTTGTATCATCTCCACCCACATTCCATTGGCCAAAGTGTATTACCTGGCTAAGCACAAACTAGGTAGGACTGTATTAACTTCCCACATGTCATAGCGAATTTATGGCAGGTGGTAGGGATGTATAATCTTTTTACAGGTATTACTATATATATTTTATATATATATATATAATATATATACTTATTACTATACCCTAGGATTCTATAAATAAATGGCCATGACCTTTGAGGATTTTAAGAAAGTTTCAAAGGCCGAAAAAAAGTAAATGAAGATAAATACCTCTATTTTGATAGGTATTAATATTTTTCCATTGTTTAATCTTTATATCTTATCAGTGTAGGGTCACAGAATATGATTTTTTTTTGTTTTTTTCTAATTGCTTTAAAAATTATTAATAATAAGCAAGCTAATGTTAAACTCATTTCACATTTAAGTCATTGATTGTAAACAGATCTGAACTTTCCAAATTATCTTAGATGATTTGCAGATGTTTTTCTACCTTGATAACTATTATAAAAATTTGAATATTTAGATTTCTGTCATATCTTCATGATGTACTTAATGGGACAGTTAAAAATAAATTTGAACAATATGCCTATATTTGATAGTTCTTTAACTTAAATGAAAAAATTAAAATAGAAATATTGCTTGTCAGATAATTAAGACTATCTTAGTCCTGAGCTTTGCCTTTTTTCGTTATAAAGTATACCATATACACTAAAAACTACATAAATTATATATGCTTAGTTTAAAGATGGTTATTTAGCAAATAACCATGTCATTTAAAGAAGAACTTTGCCAGTTCCTGAGGTTATGGTCTGTCATTCATCAGTCACATCCCTTTGTTTCTTAGAGATAGCTTAATTCTGACTTTGGCTTTAATTTCTTTGTAGACAGTTTATGGAGAACTCATATCTTTGGAAGATAACAGTGATGTCACAGGATTGGCCGTGTTTATTCTGAGTCGCTTACTTTGGAATCCTGATATAGCAGCTGAGTATAGACACCCCACTGTTCCTCATCTGTATGGAGATGGTAAGTATCTCTGCCTCTCCTACATTCTCTCCACACTACACATAAAGGTTTCTTGTCATTCTTCATGTTTCTATTTACATTTTCCTTTCTCAAAGGAACCAATCTAGTAAGTCTCTGTTTCTAGTACTTCCCTTCTTCCACCCTCATTCCCCATCAATTCCTCCATCACTATTTATAATTCTATTTGTAGTCTCTACCCATTTTTCCTCCCAGTAGGTTGTAAGTCCTATGGGGGTCACATTTGTTGTAGTGTGCTACTATATTTCTAACACCTATGGTAGTGCTGCTATATAGTAGGTATTCATTAAATGTTTGCTGAGTAAGACCAACTAAATCTCTTGATGCCTCTGTGCCTGTTTCCTCACCTATGAACTGAAAATATTAAGTGGTACGTACCTGTCCCATAGAGCAATTGGGAGGAATAAATGGATTTATACACATAAAGCACTAAAAAAGGCACATCGTGTTTCATTTGTGCTAGCTACCCAACTAACTTTTTTTAACTAACACATTATTATTATTATCATTATCATATTTTAAGGTGAAACCTACCTTTCATAGATTAACTTGCTATGCTTTTTTGTACTTTGTTTAAGGTCATGAAGAAGCTTTGTCCAAATTCACCTTGAAAAAATTATTGTTGTTGGTCTGTTTTCTTGATTATGCTAAAATTTCCAGACTCATTGATCATGATCCTTGTCTCTTTTGTAAAGATGCTGAATTCAAGGTATAATTTTCATTTTATGCTTTATATTTTGTATTTCCCATTTAAGACTCTTTCTTGCTTTTATGGTATATTTTCTCTTTAGAAAAAAAATCAGTTTTCCAAAGAATAATACTCAGAGGAGTAATATAGGAATGCCTCTCTAGTGAGTTCCATCAGTAATTCTAACCATCCCTGATTTTTATTGATTTACCTTTGACCAGCACATCATTGTTACTCTTAATTTTTACTGGAAAATGGATTAAACTATGGTTCTGAAGATTTAATTTTGGGGAAAATTTCTTTCCTAATTTTGATGGTAGCATATTATCAAATTAATCTAGTTTTTATTTTTTTATTTTGACGGAGTCTCACTCTGTTGCCCAGGCTGAAGTATAGTGATGTGATCTTGGCTCACTACAACCTCTGCCTCCAGGGTTCAAGTGATTCTTCTGCCTCAACCTCCTGAGTAGCTGGGACTACAGGCATGTGCCACCATGCCCAACTAATTCTTGTATTTTTAGTAGAGACGGGGTTTTGCAATGTTGGCCAGGATGGTCTCAAGCTCTTGACCTTGTGCTCCGCCTGCCTCTGCCTCCCGAAGTGCTGGGATTACGGGCATGAGCCACTGCCCCTGGCCAATGCTAGTATTTATAGTGTATTATTATGAGCAACTTTTAGAAAGGTCTTAAGTTGGAAATGTATGCAATTTACATTATTAATGTATAATATGGAACTTTTTATATTACTATTTTATTTGTATATGTACATAATGATTTGGAGGATTTGTTTTTATTATAAGCAGAATTATACTGGAATATAATATCTGGAATTTATTTCTTTATAGGCAAGTAAAGAAATCCTTTTGGCTTTTTCACGAGATTTCCTAAGTGGTGAAGGTGACCTTTCCCGTCACCTTGGCTTATTGGGATTACCTGTTAACCATGTTCAGACACCATTTGATGAATTTGATTTTGCCGTTACAAATCTTGCTGTAGACTTGCAGTGTGGCGTGCGCCTTGTGTAAGTATAAGAAACAGAATTATTTTGCTTAATGGAGTAGATTAATATTTTCTGGAAAATACTTTTTTTTTAAATAATTATTCAATCTTGCTCTTTCATGTAGTAAAATAAATTTAGTATTGAAAAAATTATGGTTTCTTTTTCAGGGAAATGTTACATCAATGTTTTGTCCAGAAACCTTGTCTCCTTTCCACACCATTTTTCCTGATGGCATGGTACTAGGGCTCATGGATAATAATTACTGATGTCTCAGAATAGGAGTTGGGAAGAGCATTAAACTAATGAAAATATCAAACATTGAAATAACACTTTTTATTGACAGTGATTTCATGAGTTTTATATCATTCAAGACCATTTTTAGTAGTGTCAACCTTGTTTTGCATATGAGGAAAATGAGATGAAGTGGTAGAATAGATTGCCAAGGGTTTCCACAGTGGAATCGAGACATAAACTCATGAAATCTGACTTCAGATTTCACAGTATTTCCTCAGTAGCAAACTGGAATGCTCAAAATTGGCTTTGGTATGTATACTGGATAGCCAGTTTTGCTTTGGAAGGAATGGACTTTAGCATTTTGCCATGATTGGCCTCTTCAGGATACCTGGGTTGAAGATACTCGTTTTATTTCTAGGGAATTCTCCAAAATATGTTACATCCTTATCAGGGAAGCACTTTTGGGATCAAGGCAAGAGATTTCTTTAAAGCATTGAAAGTGTTTTCTCTGTGTATTTAGGAAGTTGTTATGCCTCAAAACAGCTAGTTAAATGTTGATGTATGGGAAGCACAGATTTAATTGTCTTTATAAAGTATCTCTGCAACAGTTAAAACTTAACCAAATTCTTTACCTGACCCTGGTACATTTTTGTCAGATTTTAATTGCTTATTTTGTAGCTAAAATTAATTGCAGGCAGTCTTCATGTTAAAATTCAAATTGTTTAAAAACTCAACTGAATAGGAAAGAAGTTCTTTGGATATAATTTTAAATTTCTTTGTTTCTACTAGAGATAAATTTAGAGTATAAACTAAAAACCTTACATCCATGTTTCATGGAAACCCATTGAAGGAACTGAATATTTAGAGAAACAAAACAGAAGAGAAAACTCTGGGACATAAATGTTTTCATATATTTGAAGGGGACATAAATGTTTTCATATATTTGAAGAACTGTCTTATACTCAAAAGTGATTAGATTGTTCATGGCCAAGCAAAATAATTATGCATGAACAATGAAACATTCAGGAAGATCAGTGTGGGTTTGGTATAAAAACTTGCCAATATTCAGACATGTCTGTAGGAGGAAAGCAGTTCATAGTTTTGGAAGGTTCGAGCAGAGGTCAGAGGACCACTTGGCTAGAATGGAGGAATTGTTTGACATTTATGGGGACGAGATCCTAGATTTTTATGAATCCCCAGTTTTTCAAAAACAATTTACATGTCCTTTGCTTTCTTTTATGCTAAATTTCCATGAACGTTCTTTTCTTTCTGATGAGTATTTTCATCAGTTAATAGTCTTTTGAACATTACTACAGCTTTGTCTCACTTGAGCAGTTCCATACGAGCTAAGATCATTTTGTTTAAAATATTTCATGTTATTTTTTTAGTTGGTTAATTTGTTTATTCCATAAATTCAAGTCACCATATCAGTATTATGGCCAATAGGAATTCATGTTTTTATACTTTTTCCACTTTCTAGGGGGAACAAGGATTGGTTTAATGCTGAGGGCTATTTTTCCACAAGGAAAGCCCCCAATTCCTTTTTTTTTTCTTTTCTTTTTTTTTTTTTTTTTTTTTTTTTCCTGTAACTGAGTCTCGCCCTGTCTCCCAGGCTGGAGTGCAATGGGATGATCGTGGCTGACTGTAGCCTCTGCCTCCTGGGTTCAAGTGATTCTCCTGCCTCAGCCCCATGAGTAGCTGGGACTATAGGCGCCCACCACCACGTCTGCCTAATTTTTTGTATTTTTAGTGGAGACGGAAAAATACAAAAATTTTGGGGTTTCACCATGTTGGCCAGGCTCATCTTGAACTCTTAATCTCAGATGATCCACCCACCTTGGCCTCCCAAAGTGCTGGGATTACAGACATGAGCCACCAGGTCCTGCCAGAAAGCCTGTTTTTATGCTTTAACAGGAGTTACTGAGGACTTAGAAATGTTAGATGTTGATGTTATCTAGTCGGTTAGGAATTCTGAGTAGTTAAGAGATCGATCTTGCATAATCAAATTTCTGTTTTGTTAAGTGTCAGCAAAATGACTGTTTCATAGATCTTTAAGTCACTTGAGAATGCTTTGTAATAGTTACTCTATTAATGCCATAGGTGATGGGTTGGTCTACAATTGATTGGATGGTTGGCCCCGAATTATCTTAAGTCTCTTTCTAGCCTTTAGAAACTGTGGTTCTATGAGAAATTCTGCCAGCTTTTTGTTACAGACAGTAATCAGTTGGGGCTTGCTTTTTTCTGGGGAAATATTAAATATTGTCTAGTGAATAAAATACTAGTGGTCAAACAATATTAGGAGTTTGAATTCCAACTGTGGTATACCTGTCTTTGTTAGGCAGATACTCAAATATTCGTAGAGTAATTAGGTATATATGTATGTATATTATTTATATATAGTATATATATTACATAAATATATAAAGGAATTACTGTGGAAACTAGTAAAACTGGATTGTATTTCTCATCTTACTGCTGCCATTACCAGCTCTATAACCATCGGCAATTCATTTAAGTTCTACGGGCCTTAGTTTCTTCACCTAACAATATCTAATGGTGGGCTTTACCATGATAACTAAAATAAGAAAATAAACCACTTGCTTGATATGTAGAATATAGTACATCCCGATAAATAAATGTGCTTCCTCTCTGCCCTACATCTTTCCTTTCTTCTTCTCTGTAGAGCCCTGTTCGTTCATGTATGCATTTATGTGTGTATGTCTTATTTTCTTATCATCTGTTCAAGCAATTCAATCCCAGACTAAGTACTCTACTTGCCAACTATAGAGCAACAGAGTTTTGAGATACTTTTTGAAGTCTTGCTTATCAGAAAACCCTTAAACTGCTGGGATTTACGTGGGAAATAACTATATTTCAAGGAAGGGTTTTTTTCCATATATGTTTTTATATAACAGTTTCATCTGAAACATTTTATTACTGCTAGGCGAACCATGGAACTTCTCACACAGAACTGGGATCTCTCAAAGAAACTCAGGATTCCGGCAATAAGTCGTCTTCAAAAGATGCACAATGTTGACATTGTTCTTCAAGTTCTTAAATCACGAGGAATTGAATTAAGTGATGAGCATGGTAAAAACTGAGTAGAGCTAAAACTTATTCTCCTCACTGAATATTGATATGTGCATATATTATGCTAATGGACAACCTTTTCTTTTATAGGAAATACAATTCTGTCTAAGAATATTGTGGATAGGCACAGAGAAAAGACTCTTGGGTTGCTTTGGAAAATAGTGTTTGCTTTTCAGGTATTATATATTTGATACATCTTGCACTTTTTATCAATTTTGAATACTGATTTAAAAAACAATTTGAATCTAATAAAGAATAACAACAATAAGTATCATTTAATAACGTTTATTTTGCCTCAGGAACTGTGATATATGCTTTATACATATATATATTTAATTCTTATCTTCACCACACACCTGCAAAGTAGGTGTTAAGTCTACCTCTCAGATGAGGAAACTCAAACTACAGTTTACATCACTGATAAATCTCATGTGGCCCCAAATCTCATGTTCTTAACCACTGAACATTTTATCACTTCATTGTGGATGGTATTTGCCTTCGGGAAAAAATGGACTGTTTTGTACTAAAATATCCATTTCAGGCACTTTATTTTCTTTGATTTTTTAACTTTCTGGGTTAAAAAATCTACACTTTCTCTAAAAAGATGATAATTACTTTTATTTCTGTGGGTCAAAAATAATATATGGAAAATATAAAGGCATTTATCTTTTTGTGTGTTTGTTTTAGGTGAATATTTCTCTTAATTTAGATCAATTAAAGGAAGAAATTGCCTTTCTAAAACACACAAAGAGTATAAAGAAAACGGTATCTCTATTGTCGTGCCATTCTGATGCTCTTACTAATAAGAAAAAAGGCAAAAGGGATAGTGGTTCCTTTGAACAATATGGTGAAAACATAAAGTTATTGATGGATTGGGTAAATGCTGTTTGTGCCTTCTATAATAAAAAGGTACGTTTCTTTGTTTTTGTTTAACCCAATATATTTTAATAAATTTTGGTAAAAGTCAGTTAAACTTAATTCATAAAGTCTTTTCTTCAATTTCTTAGTTCATCTGTGTAAGCAAACTTTTCCTCAAATGAGTAACTGTGTTGTATACCATGTTTCATCTAATCAGTCACTAACTGTATGATACATGATAATTTTATCACTAAGAAAACAAAAATATGCCCTAGATGGAAGTCTTAGTAGAAGATGCTTGCGTAGAACTGGGACATAAAAGGATCGTATCATTATGAAGGTCAATTCAAATAAGCCCACGTGCAGAACGGGACAACCAAGAACTTATCACTAGATAGAGGAAGAAAAACAAAATTCGAGTCTTTCTATAATCATTTGTTAGGTTGATACTGTATTTCTGTATGAAGTGTACTTCTTAATGTAAATATGTAAAAAAAAATTTGCCCTAAACACATGGATAAACTATCTGGTAACAAATAAAAAACAGAAACAGTGATACAGGGTATGTGTAGCAAAATACGGTATACCTTGCAATGTGGTGATACTTTGAAGAAGTTATTAGTAGAAAAATGTTAAACATATGGATAATCTTTTATGTTTTAACTAAATACTGGACAGCTAAAGATCGTCGGTATTAATTAATTCCACATTTGGAATTTGCATACTAGCTAAAATTTCTTTTTAATGCCTAAAATAGTAGTTGCAGCATTTTGTGGTCATTAATTGACATGTGTGAATGCCTAGGTACTCATTACCAGTTGATGTCAAACAAGGTGGTGCTCTTTTTGTTTCGGCTCTTGCACTGTAAACAAGTGTCCTTTTTGGAACCTATTTAGCATTGTGCTTTTTTGCATTTTTTGTGCTTGTTGTTGGTGATTTCCCTGTTTAAAATGGCCTTCATGTGTAGTAATTAAGTCCTGTCTAGTGTACTTAAGAGAAGACTGTGATGTGCCTTTATACAGAAAATACATGTGTTAAATAATTTTAATGCAGGCCTGAATTATAGGGCTGTTGGCCATGAGTTTAATGTTATTGAATCAGAAACACACGTAAAACAAGGTTATGTGTGGATTGGTTGATAAACGTATTATAACCAGAGGTTCACAGGACACTATCTCTGTATTTCCCCTCTGTGCGGTGGTTCAGCATTCACAAATGTAGTTTTCACAAATAACGAGAGTCCACTTTCATTGCTAATTGTTGTAGTTTCCTAAGACTACCAGAGCAAATTACTACAAACTATGTGGCTTAAAGTAGAAATTTATTCTGTCACAGTCCCAGAGGTTAGAAGTCTGAAATCAAGGTATTGGATGTGCCAGGCTCTCACTTAAGGTTCTAGGGGAGAGTCTGTTTTACTTCTTTCTCTTAAATGTTAGAGGTTACCAGTCAAACTTGCCATTTCTTGCCTTGTAGATTGTCACTCCAGTCTCTTCCTCTATCATTCACAGGTGTTCTGCAAACCATTGTATCTATATTACTTTCTAAATGCAGTTAATTGTTTTTCTGGTGTTTTCAATCAGGTGGAGAATTTTACGGTGTCTTTCTCAGACGGCCGTGTGTTATGTTACCTGATCCACCATTACCATCCTTGCTATGTGCCATTTGACGCTATATCTCAGCGCACTACTCAGACTGTGGAATGTACGCACACTGGTTCAGTGGTATTAAATTCATCATCTGAATCTGATGAAAGTTCTCTGGATATGTCTCTTAAAGCATTTGATCAGGGTTAGTCCCTTTTTGTTAATTAACTTTTCTGATTCTTTGCCATGTCTGATTTTGGGCTACAAACATCTAATTTCTCTTTTCCTCCTGCATAATAGAAAATACTTCAGAACTATACAAAGAGCTCCTAGAAAATGAAAAGAAAAATTTTCATTTGGTTAGGTCTGCAGTTAGAGACCTTGGTGGAATACCTGCTATGATTAATCATTCAGATATGTCAAATACAATTCCAGATGAAAAGGTAAGTAAAAGAAGAGTTTCTTAATTAATAATTCAATAATAAAGCCTCAGAAGATGATAGTGAGTACTATATTCTCTGCTGACATTCTGTTTTTATCTTTTGTGGTTTTTATTTCAGGTGGTTATTACCTATTTGTCATTTCTTTGTGCAAGGCTTTTGGATCTTCGTAAAGAAATAAGAGCTGCTCGACTCATACAAACAACATGGAGAAAATATAAACTAAAAACAGATCTCAAACGCCATCAGGTACTCCTAGAATATGAAACCACTATAGTGTGAATTATACTTTATAAGATATCAGTTGATTGATTTTTGACATTTTACATTTTACTGATGTATGACATCATTAAGATAAATTTAATAATTGTGTATATATATTTTGGGTTGGGGAAGTATGAGTATTTCTGCCTAATTGCTAATATTCTTTTCATTTGATATGTCTTCCAGTCTCTGTCCACCTCTTCACTTAGTCTGTTCCAGGGGAAGAGGAATAACTTAATCTGCTTTTTAAATTTGTGAGGAATATGTAGGGATGCTTGACTCAGCCCTTCCTTTCCTCTTACTGGAATCTAACCTGCCTCTAGAGAGCAGGAGCTTTCCATTAATTTTTTATTCTGTGCTCTGTGAGGCTTGACCTCAAGTAGTGCTGCCTGGGCCTGGGCATCAAGTGTTTGATTTTGTGATTTAATTAGTAAGCTTACTTTGTTTTCCATGAAGCTGTCTTCTAGTTTATCCTTTATTAGTTTTAAAAGTGGTATTTTGGTTTCTACTATTAATTTTTCAAAATGCTAAGATCTGGGCATAAGAATAGAGTTGTCATTTATTGTTTCCCTTTGTGACCCCAATAGTACAAAACTTTTATTAATGTGAAAAAAGTTTTCTTAAGTTCTGAGAAAATTGTTACTTTTAATAACCTAAGAAATGCTCTCCTTGATCAAGTTGAACAAATGTTTCAATCATTTTGTCTCCCTATTCCATCTACTAATTAGCATTATATTTATTTATTTGGAAAACTTTTTTTTTTTAAGTAGCCATGCCTAATAAAATTTATCATAAATATTTCAGAAATGTGTTCCACCCAATATTCCTTCTCAAGTATGAAATATGCATCTGTGATACAATTCTTGGTAGCTGTGTAAAACAGCTAAATTCTGGCAACTTTTAAACAGAATATATGTTTTTTTATACCACATTAGACTTGGAATTAAGAGTAATTGAAATAATTTGCTTTTACCATACTCAAAGTCTTCATAGTAACGTCTGAGAAACAGGCAGTATCTTAACACTCACAAATGGTCTTTTCTGCTACTCCATATGCTCTGTGCCCTATAGTGCCCCTCAACTCAGGATCTGCCTCCCTACCGATATATCACAGAATAACTTCCTGAAAACTTTCCTAAAACAATTCCCCTAGGAGCTTCCAACAGTTCTAGCGGAATTGTTTTAGGAAAGATTTCAGGAAAGTGCCTCTCCTGACCAGTCCTCAAGCTATTTGATTCACCCTTTGGACATTGCCTTAAATGAGAGTTTTAGAATTACAAGAGATAGATATATATGTATTCTGCTTTTATTTTCTGCTCAAGATAGCCTTCAATTAATCAGATTTTTTTTTTTCTTTTGGAGACAAGTTCTCACTCTGTTACCCAGGCAGGAGTGCAATAGCACAATCTCAGCTCACTTTGAACCTCCTGGGTTCAAGCAACTCTTGTGCCTCAGCCTCCTGAGGAACTGGGATTATATGTGCATGCCACCACACCCAGCTACTTTTTTTTTTTTTTTTTTTTTTTGTAGAGACAGGGTTTCACTGCGTGGCTTAAGCTGGTCTCGAACTCCTGGCCTCAAGTGATCTGCCTGACTTTGTCTCCCGCCATGCTGGGATTATATGAGCCACTACACCCAGCCTTAATCAGATATTAACTGTAGAATTTTCTTAGCTTTTTGCTGGTGACATTCCTTTTCTTGATTTCTTTAATGCAAATAGTAGAAGTTTTCATTTTTTGAAGGACTAAATTAAGAGAAATTTCTAGACTTATGGTTAAACTTCTTGGACCCAGTCAGACCACTACTTCTCTCCTTTCTCTTGGTGACCATACTCCCTCTTTTATACAATTACCTCACATTCAATTATATCTTTCCATTTTCTATTTAGAACGCTAAGCAGCAGGCTCCCTATGTTCTTACAAGCTACGAAACGTATAAACATTAACTTGAAATAGCTATTTTTCAGTTTTATATTTTGCTTTTATGTTATTATACTTTACATAAATCTGTTAATAACAGAGTGGCTCAAACTGACAAAGAAACTTTGGCAGGTAGCTAAAGTTACCTGTTGAACTATTTAAGCATGCTCTGGTACGTTACAGCTCTGTTTTTCCTGTCAACCAATAGCCATAAACTTCAAAGCAAAAGAAGTCCTAGAATTTGTCCCTATATATGTATGAGGCAAGATAAAAGAAATAAGCTGGTACCTAGCTGACTCAACAACAGTATAATTAAACAGGTTCAGTGACCACAGGCATGGAAACCTTTATCATCAGTATATATAAATTTTCGGATAGTTGCTAAATTTGGTAATATATTGCCTCTTCTAATTTCTTTGTTTTTCATCTTTAACTTCTCTAATGGCATGTAAAGTTGTATTTTAGTGCTATAGAGATGATGTAAAAACCGAGTTAAGTTACAGTTTACTTGAACCTATTTTGTCCATGAATGTCCTGACCCTTGCAGCTTTTGACTCAAATGTAATATACTTCTGAACTGCAACATTTCAAAATTTTATTTATGTATTTATTCTAGTAGGGGTGTGCTTTTAACTTGAGCCTCTACAGCCTAAAGGCCATAGGTTTCATAGGGGCACCATTGTAAAATGGTGTTAGATGACTTAATCGGCTTATTATATACATAATTCCCCAGCCCAACTTTATAATTGTTTACTCTTTCTCCCTATAGGAATGATCCAATGTATATCCCTTACCACTGTCTAGTATTTGTGTTTCAATCTATTGATCACCTTTTTTATATGTAAAAATAAGTTTGATTTATTTCCATAACTGTTATTAATAACAGTTTGATTGTATTCTCGTATTGTACAATTTTCATGCACGAATAACATCCACTGATTGTTATTAATTAATAATTGGAATTATAGCTAATCTCTCTGTAGAGCCTACCCTTACACGGTGGACCGTCTCAGATAGCAACACAAAAAAATTGCCAGACATGCCTGCCCTAAGTTGTTCCTTACCACCAGAGGAAATAATTCATTTCTAGTCTCCAATTTCAGTGAAGTAAAGTGATAAATCTAGTGTTGGACAGTATAGCAAAGTTACTTTAAAGCCAGACTTACTGGTTCAAATCCTGGCTGTATTCCCAAAAAACTAACAAGCTACTTCACTCATTGCCTCAGTTTTCTACTGATCATAAGAGTAGTATTTGTCCATTTGTTTCTTATGTTGTTTGTTGTGAGATTTAAATGGGTTATTCATGAAGTGTTCAGAATGGTGCTGGACATAGAATATGTTATTATTTATAAAAATTTATTATCAGAAGTAACAAATAGAGATGTGGGGGGTGCTGCCCTCTAACGTAACTGGGTAGCTGGCACCTCTTTGACCATTAGTGTTGAGCATCTCAGATACCACTCCTCATAACCCAAACCATACTCTTTCTCTTGAGCCTCTATGGCCTAAGGCCACAATGTATTCTGTGCCAAAGAAGTAGGTATTTTGTTTCTCCCCTTTAGTATTTTCCTTTGTTCAAATTGTTAGCATTCTCTCACTTTTTTTTTTTCATACAATCCACCCCTTTACTAAAAGTCAGTCATGAATTCAGTGGACCCAAATCTGAGAAACATAACACATTACACTTCAAATGGCCTTTATTTTGATTCCTGAGAATCTGTGATAGATCAAACCTGTATGATCTTTATCTTAGACTATTTCTTAGGAATCTTTGTTTCATCATGCAAATATATCTGCAAGCCAACCTATTAGGCCTTTTGACATGTCTAGAATTATCAGTATTCCAAAGATGAACACAGTAAGTGTGGGGGTGTTTTATTTCCAGGATGAATTTGATTGATATTTGACACATAATTATCTTACAAAGAATAATTTAAGGTTTTAACTGAGTGTTTAATTTACATTTGCTGACTTTTTTTTTTTTTTAATTTTAGGAGAGAGATAAAGCTGCAAGAATTATTCAATCAGCTGTAATCAATTTCCTAAGAAAACAAAGATTGAGAAAAACACTTAATGCAGCTCTTATCATTCAGAAATATTGGCGAAGAGTCTTAGCACAGAAAAAATTATTAATGTTAAAAAAAGAAAAGCTGGAAAGAGTTCAAAATAAAGCAGCATCACTTATTCAGGTATAGTATCCTGGACTAATTTTTTAATTTAAAAAATTTTAATGACATTTTTTTAAGAAGGCAAAATGTGATGAAGTTTTTAATGACTATATTTTAGTAATCTTTATCGAATACTTAATTTAATGATTATTTAGTACCTGAAAAACTCTTATGGTGTTCGGCAGAAGGCTGAAACATAACTGAAATACATTTGCTCTGAAAAAGCAAACATTCTAATTCCATACCTCTCACTGTCTTCTTTGTTGCATCTTCTACTCAATGGAACGTGCTGGCATACTCAGCCATTCTGTTTTGTATATCCACATAACCAACGAGGTTCTCTTTTTATCTTTGCCATGAGTCCTGGAAAATGGACAACTGTACTCATTTTTCTCTCTAATCCACTTGGTTGGCGTGTAAAGTGCTTATATTTAGTCTATAGAATACTTATTTTTTTTTTTTAGGAAAAGATATGTCATATCGACTTTAGATAATAGATATTGTCTTTACATCTATGTAAGTTAGTTTTTCACATTAAATGATATTTTAATAACATTAGGTGAATTATTTAAATTTACTATTTGTAAATACCATTGAAGCTTCACTCCATAAATGTATCTGTTTTATAAATTTGAAAGTTTTTTTATCTGGCTATCATTATTGATAAATGAGAGGTTCTCTGACTTAAATAATTGTCCTTTTGAACCTTTTTAAAAATGTAAAATGCTACACGTAGAAAATTGTCCAAAATAAAAATATAGGGCCTAATGATTTTTCCCAAAATGAATACCAATGTAAAACCACCTAGGCCTAGAAATTACCAGTGTAGCAAAAGGCATTTTTCAATTAACTCTCCCATTCCAGCTCATTTACCAATAATCATGCCGTTTTCCTGTGTTTTCTTTAAATACTATAATTTAGTTTTGCTTACTTTTTGAATTGTTATAGATGGGTTCAAGCCATATAAATTCTTTCATATGACATCATTACATACATTTTTGAGATTTATCAGTGTTGTTGAGTATAGCTGTAGTTTAATTTTTTTTACTTAGCATTCTGCCCTATACTTGATCTGTTCTATCGCTGATGAACATTTGGCTTTCCAGTTTTGAGCTCTTATGATTAAAGGCTTTATGAACATATCTTTTGGTCTGAAATGTATTCATCTGTCCAATTGTAATAGGAATACAGTTGTTCTATACAGGCATACCTCGTTTTATCGCTCCTCCTATGATGGATCTGGATAAAGTAAATTGAAAACCTTCTGGAAAGGATTCATCATTTTAGGTGACATCAAAAACCTTAATGATTCATAGGAGGTCAAAATATCAGCATTAACAGGAGTTTGGAACAAGTTGATTCCAACCAACTTTTATGGATGACTTTGATGGGTTAAAGATTTCACTGGAGTAAGTAACTGCAGATTTAGTAGAAATAGCCAGAGAATTAGAATTAGAAGTGGTGCCTGAAGATGTGACTGAATTGTAGCAATTTGAACAGCTGAGGAGTTCCTTCTTATGGAGGAGCAAAGAAAGTGGTTTCTTGAAATGGGATCTATTCCTGGTAGCCAAGTATGGTAGCTCATTCCTATAATCTCATCAACTTGGGAGGCTGAGGTAGGAGGGATGGCTTAAGGCTAGGAGTTTGAAAACAGCCTGGGCAACACAGTGAGACTCCACATAAAAATCAAAATAAGCTGGGCATGATGACTCACGCCTGTAATCCCAAGCACTTTGGGAGGCCAAGGCAGACAGATCATGCAAGGTCAGGAGTTCATGACCAGCCTGGCCAACATGGAGAAACCCCATCTCCACTAAAAGTACAGAAATTAGGCAGGTGTGGGGGCACACTTCTGTAATTTCAGCTTCTCGGGAGGCTGAGGTAGGAGAATTGCTTGAATCCAGGAGGCAGAGGTTGCAGTCAGCTGGGGTCACAGCATTGCACTATAGCCTGGGTGACAGAGCAAGACTCCATCTAAAAATAAATAAAATAAAATAAAATAACTAGCCAAGTGTGGTGGCACACGCCTATAGTTCCAGCTACTCAGAAGGTTGAGGTGGGAGGACCCTGGGAGTTCAAGGCAGCAGTGAGCCATAATTGCACCACTGCACTCCAGCCTGGGTGACACAGTGAGACCCTGACTGTTAAAAATAAATACATATACGTATATGTGTGTATGTGTGTGTGTGTGTATGTGTGAGTGTGTGTGTGTGTGTATACATGCATATATACATTTTGTAAAATTTATAACAGTATATCAGTTTAGTTGATAAAGCAGCAATAGGGTTTGAGAGGATTGACCTCAATTTTAAAAGAATCCCTACTATGAGTAAAATGCTCGTAAGTGGCATTTCATGCTATGGAGCAATCTTTTCTGAATAAGGAGTCAGTCAATGCAGCAAACTTTATTGTCTTATTCTTAAAAAATTGCCAAAGCTACCTTCAATAACCATCATTCTGATTAGTCAGCAGCCATCAACATTGAGGTAAGACGCTTTACAACTAAAAAGATTCCAATTTGCTGAAGGCTCACATGGTTCTTAGCATTTTTAGCAGTTCAGTTGTTTTAAATTTAGGTATGTACATTGCAGTTTTTTACACATAATGCTTTTGTACACTTAATAGACTATAGTATAGTGTAAAGATGACTTCTGTATGCATTGGGAAACTAAAAAATTTGTGTGACTGATTCACTTTATTATTTGCTTTATTGTGGTGGTGTGGAACTGAACCTGCAGTATCTTTGAGGTATGTCTGTATATATTTTAACTTTAGTATACACTGCCCCAGAGTTTTTTAAAGCACTTGTAAAGATTTAAAACCCACCAGTTGTTTATGACCATTCACATAACTTCATGTCTACCTTAACATTTGGAAATTGTCTTTTTCATTTTAGCCATTCTGGTGTTTGTGTAGTAGTATTAAGAGTAGTTTAGGCCAGGCGCGGTGGCTCAAGCCTGTAATCCCAGCACTTTGGGAGGCCGAGGCGGGTGGATCATGAGGTCAAGAGATCAAGACCATCCTGGTCAACATGGTGAAACCCCGTCTCTACTAAAAAATACAAAAAATTAGCTAGGTATGGTGGCGTGTGCCTGTAATCCCAGCTACTCAGAAGGGTGAGGCAGGAGAATTGCCTGAACCCAGGAGGCGGAGGTTGCGGTCAGCCGAGATCGCGCCATTGCACTCCAGCCTGGGTAACAAGAGCGAAACTCCATCTCAAAAAAAAAAAAAAAAAAAGAGTAGTTTAATTTGAATTTTCTTTATTAGTGATTTTGAACAACTTTTCCATTTTGGAAATCTTTTGTGAAGTATTATTTTGAGCATCTTTTTAAACTGTTTTTTTTTTTTGCCTTCATGTGGATTTATAAAGGAACTTTATGATTGCCATTAGACCTCTACTTTATATGTGTGTTATATCTTCTTCCAGACTGTACCTTACTGTTTTATATCTTACTAATGAAATTTCTTGTTTTTATTTTATGGTTAGTATTTTTTTGTGTATCGTTTAAGGGGTGTTTCTTTATCTTAAAGCCTTGTAAATGTACTCCTGTGTTATACTCTACAAGCATTAATGTTTTGTTTTTCTCATTTTGATCTCACTTAAAATTTATTTTTTAGGTGATTTGTTTTTTGAGGACATTTAAAAATTATATATGGATATCCAGTTGTTTCAGCATGTTTTACTGAATGACCATCCTTGCCCTGTTGTTATGCTACCTTCAGTATACATGATATATTATCTTTTTTCTTCTACTTTTAAATTCCAGGGGTATGTGAACAGTTATGTTACATGGGTAAATTGCATGTCACTGAGCCTTAGTGTGCAAATGATACTGTCACCCAGGTAGTGAGCAGAGTACCTGATAGATAGTCTTCTATCTCACACTTCCCTCTGACTCTCCCCCATCAAGCAGTCCCAGTGTCTATTCCCATTTTTGTGTTCGTATGTATTCAGTGTTTAGCTCCCACTCATAAGTGAGAATATGTGATACTTGTTTTTCTGTTCCTGTATTATTTCACTTAGGATAACAGCCTCCAGCTGCATGCACATTACTGTAAATGACCTAATTTCTTTTTTAATGACTGCATCATATTCCATCATGCTTATGTGCTACATTTCCTTTTTTTGAAAACTTTACTTTTATTTTAGGTTTGGGGTACATGTGCAGGTTTGTTATTGAACCCCCAAAATTTGAGACAGGTCTCAAATAATTTAGAAAGTTTATTTTGCCAAAGTTGAGGATGTGCACTTATGACACTGCATCAGGAAGTCCTGACATGTGCCCAAGGTGGTCAGGGCACAGCTTGGTTTTATACATTTTAGGGAGACATGAGACATCAATCAATATATGTAAGAAGTACATGGGTTCAGTCTGGAAAGTCAGGACAAATTGAAGCAAAGGCAGGAAGACCCGAAGTGGGAGGTGGCTTCCAGGTCACAGATAGGTGAGAGACAAACAGTTGCATTGTTTTGAATTTCTGATTAGCCTTTCCAAAAGAGGCATCAGATATGCATTTACCTCAGTGAGCACAGGGATAACTGAATAGAATGGGAGGCAGGTTTGCCCTAAGCAGTTTCCAGCTTGAGTTTTTCTTTTAGCTTACTGGTTTTGGCTGGGACCAGTTTATTTTCCTTTCACAGTTATATAAGTAGACTTGTGTCATGGGGGTTTGTTGTACATATTATTTTGTTAGCCAAGTATTAAGCCTAGTATCCATTAGTTATTCTTCCTGATCCTCTCCCCCCTCCCATCCACATGGATGGAGCTGGAGGCCATTACCCTTAGCAAACCAATAGAGGAACAGAAAACCACCCTCCAGGAGGCCCCAGTGTGTGTTGTTTTTCTCTATGTGTCCATGTGTTCTCATCATTTAGCTCCCACTTATAAGTAAGAACAATGTACATTATTTGGTTTTCTCTCCCTGTGTTAGTTTGCTAAGGATAATGGCCTCCAGCTCCATCCATGTCCCTGCAGAGGTCATGAACTCATTCTTTTTTTATGGCTCCATAGTATTCCATGGTGTATATATGCCACATTTTCTTTATCCTGTCTCATTGGTGGACATTTAAGTTTATTCTGTGTCATTGCTTTTGTGAATATTGCTGCAGTGAACATCATGCTTGCGTCTTTATGACAAAACAATTTCTATTCCTTTGGGCAAATATTAATGAGATTGCTGGGTTGAATGATATTTCTGATTTTAGGTCTTTGAGGAATCACCACACTGTCTTCTAAAATGGTTGAACTAATTTAGACTCCCACCAACAGTGTATAAGCATTCCTTTCTCTCTATAACCTCACCAGCATCTCATTTTTTGACTTTTTCATGATAGCCCTTATGACTCCTGTGAGACAGTATCTCATTGTGGTTTTGATTTGCATTTCTAATTATCAATTACGTTGACATTTTTTCATGTGATTGTTGGCCATATGTATGTCTCCATGGTATGTATGTACCACATTTTCTTTATCCAGTCTACTGTTGATGGATGTCTTGGTTGATTCCATGTCTTTGCTATTGCGAATAGTTCTGTGATGAACATATGAATCCATGTGTCTTTTTGATGGAATGATTTCTTTTCCTTTGGGTATATACCCAGTAGTGGGATTGCTGGATCAAATGGAAGTTCTGTTGTAAATTCTTTGAGAAATCTCCAAATTGATTTTCACAGTGACTGAACTAATTTACATTTCCACCAGCAGCATATAAGTGTTCTCTTTTCTCTGTAACCTTGCCATCATCTGATTTTTGACTTTTTAATAATACCCATTCTGACTAGGGTGAGAGGGTATCTGATTTGCATTTTTTCTGACGTTTAGTGATGATTAATATTTTTTCATAGATTTGTTGGCCATATATGTGTCTTCTTCTTTTGAGAAGTGTCCATATCCTTTGCCCACTTTTTATTGGGGCTGTTTTTTCTTTTTTGAATTGTTTAAGTTCCTAATAGATGCTGGATATTAGACCGTGGTTAGATGCATTGTTTGCAAATATTTTCTCCCATTCTGTAGGTTGTCTGTTTATTCTGTTGATCATTTATTTTGCTGTACAGAAGCCCTTTAGTTTAATTAGGTCCCATTTGTCATTTATTTATTTATTTATTTATTTATTATACTTTAAGTTCTGGGGTACATGTGCACAATGTGCAGGTTTGTTACATAGATATATACATGCATGGTGGTTTGCTGCATCCATTACCCCATCATCTACATTAGGTATTTCTCCTAATCTTATCCCTCCCCAATCCCCCCACCCTCTGCTATCCCTCACCTAGCCACTCTACCACCCGACAGGCCCCAGTGTGTGATGTTCCCTTCCCTGTGTCCATGTGTTCTCGTTGTTCAACACCCACTTACGAGTGAGAACATGCAGTGTTTGGTTTTCCGTTCTTGTGTCAGTTTGCTGAGAATGATGGCTTACAGCTTCATCCATGTCCCTGCAAAGGACATGAACTCATCTTTTTTAATGGCTGCATAGTGTTCCATGGTATATATGTACCACATTTCTTAAATCCAGTCTGTCATCGATGGGCATTTGGGTGGGTTCCAGGTCTTTGCTATTGTAAACAGTGCTGCAATAAACATACATGTGCATGTCTTTATAATAGAATGATTTATAATCCTTTGGATATATACCCAGTAATGGGATTGCTGGCTCAAATAGAATTTCTATTTCTAGATCCTTGAGGAATTGCTACACTGTCTTCCACAATGGTTGAACTAATTTGCACTTCCACCAACAGTGTAAAAGTGTTCCTATTTCTCCAGCATCTGTTGTCTCCTGATTTTTTAATGTTTGCCATTCCAATTGGCATGAGATGCTATCTCAATGTGGTTTTGATTTGCATTTCTCTAATGACCAGTGATGATGACCTTTCTTTAATATGTTTTTTGGCTACATAAATGACTTCTTTTGAGAAGTGTCTGTTCATATCCTTCAGCCACTTTTTGATAGGGTCATTTGTTTTTTTCTTGTAAATTTGTTTAAGTTCTTTGTAGATTCTGGATATTAGCCCTTTGTCAGATGGGTAGATTGTAAAATTTTTTTTTCCATTCTGTTGGTTGCTTGTTCACTCTAATGATAGCATTTCTTTTGCTGTGCAGAAACTCTTTAAGTTTAATTAGATCCCATTTGTCTCTTTTGGTTTTTGTTGCCATTGCTTATGGTGTTTTAGGCATGAAGTCTTGCCTATGCCTATGTCCTGAATGGTTTTGCCTGGGTTTTTCTTCTAGGGTTTTTATGGTGTTAGGTTTTATGTTTAAATCTTTAATCCATCTGGAGTTAATTATTACATAAGGGGTAAGGAAGTGATCCAGTTTCAGCTTTCTGCATATGGCTAGCCAGTTTTCCCAACACCATTTATTAAGCAGGGGATCCTTTCCTCATTGCTTGTTTTTGTCAGGTTTGTCAAAGATCAGATGGGTGTAGATGTGTGGCGTTACTTCTGAGACCTCCGTTCTGTTCCATTGGTCTATATCTGTGTTTTGATACCAGTACCATGCTGTTTCGACTACTGTAGCCTTGTAGTATAATTTGAAGTCAGGTAGCGTGATGCCTCCAGCTTGCCTTTTTTTTTTTTTTTTTTTTTTGCTTAGGACTGTCTTGGGCGGGCTCTTTTTTGGTTCCATTTGAAATTTAAGGTATTTTTTTTCCAATTCTGTGAAGAAAGTTAGTGGTAGCTTGATAAGGATAGCATTGAATCTATAAATTAGTTTGGGCAGTATGGCCATTTTTGCAATATTGGTTCTTCCTAACCATGAGCATGGAATGTTTCTCCGTCTGTTTTGTCCTCTCTTATTTCCTTGAGTAGTGGTTTGTAATTCTCCTTGAAGAGGTCCTTCACGTGTCTTGTTAGTTGCATTCCTAGGTATTTTATTCTCTTTGTAGCAATTGTGAATGGCATTTTGTTCTTGATTTGGCTCTCTTTAAGTCTGTTATTGGTATATAGAAATACTTGTGATTTTTGCACATCGATTTTTGTATCCTGAGACTTTGCTGAAGTTATTTATCAGCTTAAGGAGATTTGGGGCTGAGACAATGGGGTCTTCTGAATATGCAATCATGTTATTTGCAGATAGAGACAATTTGACTTCCTCTTTTCCTAACCAAATACCTTTATTTCTTTTTCTTGCCTGATTGCCCTTGCCAGAACTTCCAATGCTGTATTGGTGAGAGAGGGCATCCTTGTCTTGTGCCAGTTTTCAAAGAGAGTAATTCCAGTTTTTGCCTATTTAGTATGATATTGGCTATGGGTTTATCATAAGTAGCTCTTATTATTTTGAGATACGTTCCTTCAATACCTTGTTTATTGAGAGGTTTTAGCATAAAGGGCTACTGAATTTTGTTGAAGATCTTCTCTGCATGTATTGAGATAATCATGTAGTTTTTGTCTTTGGTTCTGTTTATGTGATGGATTATGTTTATAGATTTGCATATGTTGAACCAGCCTTGCATCGCAGGGATGAAGCATACTTGATAGTGATGGATAAGCTTCTTGATGTGCTGCTGAATTCAGTGTGCCAGTATTTTATTGAGGATTTTCACATCAAAGTTCCTCTTGGATAGTGGTCTGAAATAATCTTTTTTTGTTGTGTTTGCCAGGTTTTGGCATTATGATGATATTTGTCTCATAAAAAAAGTTAGGGAAAATTTGCGCTTTTTGTATTGTGTGGAATAGTTTCAGAAGGAGTGGGACCAGCTTCTCTTTGTATGTCTGGTAGAATTCGGCTGTGAACCCATCTGGTCCTGGACTTTTTTTTGGTAGGCAGGCTATTAATTGCTGCCTCAATTTCAGACCTTGTTATTGGTCTATTCAGGAATTCAACTTCTTCCTGGTTTAGTCTTGTGTGGGTGTAAGTGTCCAGGAATTTATCCATTTCTTCTAGATTTACTGGTTTATGTGTATAGAGGTGTTTATAGTAATCTCTGATAGTTTGTATTTCTGTGGGATTGGTGGTGATATCCCCTTTATCATTTTTTCTTGCATCTATTTGATTCTTCTCTCTTTTTTGTTTTATTAGTCTGCCTAGCAGTCTATTTATTTTGTAGACCTTTTCAATAATATAGCTCCTAGATTTATTGATTTTTTTTGAGGGTTTTTTTGTGTCTCTAGCTCCTTAAGTTCTGCTCTGATCTTTATTATTTCTTTTCTTCTGCTAGCTTTTGAATTTGTTTGATCTTGCTCCTCCAGTTCTCTTAATTGTGACATTAGGGTGTTGATTTTAGATCTTTCCTTGTTTCTCATTTGGGCATTTATTGCTATATATTTCCCTCTAGACACTGCTTTAAATGTGTCCCAGAGATTCTAGTACGTTGTGTCTTTGTTCTCATTGGTTTCAAAGAACATCTTTATTTCCGCCTTCATTTCATTATTTGTCCAGTAGCCATTCAGGAGCAGGTTGTTCAGTTTTCATGTAGTTGTGTGGTTTTGAGTGAGTTTCTTTTTTTATTTTTGAGACGGAGTTTCGCTCTTGTTACCCAGGCTGGAGTGCAATGGCGCGATCTCGGCTCACCACAATCTCTGCCTCCTGGGTTCAGGCAATTCTCCTGCCTCAGCCTCCGGAGTAGCTGGGATTACAGGCACGCGCCACCATGCCCAGCTAATTTTTTGTATTTTTAGTAGAGACGGGGTTTCACCATGTTGACCAGGATGGTCTCGATCTCTCGACCTTGTGATCCACCCGCCTCGGCCTCCCAAAGTGCTGGGATTACAAGCTTGAGCCACCGTGCCTGGCCTTGAATGAGTTTCTTAATCCTCAGTTCTAATTTGATTGCACTGTGGTCTGAGAGATGGTTTGGTTTGATTTTCGTTCTTTTGCAATTGCTGAGGAGTAAGTTACTTCCAATTACATGGTCAGTTTTAGAGTAAATGTGATGTGGTACTGAGAAGAATGTATATTATGTAGATTTGGAGTGGAGAGTTCTGTAGATATCTATTAGGTCCCCTTGGTCCAGATCTGAGTACAAGTCCTTGTTATCCTTGTTAATTTTCTATCTCGTTGATCTGATATTGACAATGGAGTGTTAAAGTCTCCCACTATTATTGTGTGGGAGTCTAAGTCTCTTTGTAGGTCATTAAGACCTTGCTTTATGTATCTGGGTGCTCCTGTATTGGATGCCTATATTTAGGATCATTAGTTCCTCTTGTTGCGTTGATTCCTTTACCATTATGTAATGCCCTTTGTCTCTTTTGATCTTTGTTGGTTTCAAGTCTATTTTATCAGAGACTAGGAATGCAACCCCTGTATTTCTTTGCTCTCCATTTGCTTGGTAAATCTTCCTTCATCCCTTTATTTTTATCCTATGTGTGTCTTTACACGTGAGATGGGTCTCCTGAATACAGCACACCCATAGGTCTTGACTATTTATCCAATTTGCCAGTCTGTGTCTTTTAATTGGGGCATTTAGCCCATTTACATATAAGATTAATATTGCTATGTTTGAATTTGATCCTGCCATTTTGATGCTAGCTGTTGTTTTACCTGTTAGTTGATGTAATTTCTTCATAGTGTCAATGATCTTTACAATCTGGTATGTTTTTTGCTGTGGCTGGTACTGATTGTTCCTTTCCATGTTTAGTGCTTCCTTCAGGAGCTCTTGTAGGGCAGGCCTGGTGGTGAAAAAATCTTTCAGCAGTTGTCTGTAAAGGATTTTATTTCTCCTTCACTTATGAAGCTTATTTTGGCTGGATATGATATTCTAGGTTGAAAATTCTTTTCTTTCAGGATGTTGAATATTGGCCCCCACTCTCTTCTGGCTTGTAGAGTTTCTGCCAAGAGATCTGCTGTGAGTCTAATGGGCTTCCCTTTGTGGGTAACCCGACCTTTCTCTCTGGCTGTCCTTAGCATTTTTTTTTTTAATTTCAACCCTGGTGAATCTCACAATTACATGCCTTGGGGTTGCTCTTCTTGAGGAGTATCTTTGTGGTGTTCTCTGTATTTCCTGGATTTGAATGTTGACCTGCCTTGCTAGGTTGCGTGAGTTCTCCTGGATAATATCCTGAAGAGTGTTTTCCAACTTGGTTTCCTTCTCCCCATCACATTCAGGTATACTGATCAAATGTAGATTAGGTCTTTTCACATATTTCTTCTCCCATATTTCTTGAAGGCTTTATTCATTTCTTTTCACTCTTTTTTCTCTAATCTTACCTTGTGGTTTTATTTCATTGAGTTGGTCTTCAATCTCTGATATCCTTTTTTCTGCTTGATTGATTCAGCAATTGAAACTTGTGTATGCTTAATGAAGTTCTCGTGCTGCATTTTTCAGCTCCATCAAGTTGTTTATATTCTTCTCTATGCCGGTTATTGTAGTTTTTGTTGCAGTTGCTTTTGGGGACTTTGTTATAAATTCTTTCCCAAGGCTGATATCCAGAATTGTATTTCCTAGGTTTTCTTCTAGGGTTTTTATTGGTTTAAGTCTTACATTTAAGTCGTTAATCCATCTTGAGTTAATTTTTTGTATATGGTGAAAGCAAAGTGTCCAATTTTAATCTTCTGCACTGACCATTTATTGAATAGTGTATCCTTTTCTCATTGTTACTGTCAACTATGTCAAAGATTAGGTGGTTTTAGATGTGTGGCTTTATTTCACAGTTTCCTACCCTGTTCCATTTGTCTAAGTAGTAGACATCAAGTATCTTATATGTGTGATTCTGTTTCTAGTATTTCTTTCTATTCTGTTGGTCCATTTGTCTATTTTTGAGCTTTGCACTGTATCAGTAGGTGACATCTGAATATCTAGAAGGGAAATCCTCCTTTTTTGTTAGTGATTTGAACATTATTTATTCCAGTCTGTAGCTTGTCTTTTTATTCTCTTAACAGGATTTTTGTTTTGTTTTGTTTTGCTTTGTTTTGTTTTTTTGAGATGGAGTTTCGCTCTTGTTACCCAGGCTGGAGTGCAATGGCGCGATCTCAGCTCACAGCAACCTCCGCCTCCTGGGTTCAGGCAATTCTACTGCCTCAGCCTCCTAAGTAGCTGGGATTACAGGCACGCGCCACCATGCCCAGCTAATTTTTGTATTTTTAGTAGAGACGGGGTTTTACCATGCTGACCAGGATGGTCTCGATCTCTTGACCTCGTGATCCACCCGCCTCGGCCTCCCAAAGTGCTGGGTTTACAGGCTTAAGCCACCGTGCCCAGCCAACAGGATTTTTTTGTATAACAGAAGTATTTCATTTTTATGGAATCCAGTTATTGTTTTTCTTTTATGGATTGTGCTTTTACTGTCATATCAAAGTACTCTAAAGTTTTTTTAATTTTTCATTCTAAATTTTGACCTATGATGCATTTTGTGTTAATTCTCATTTCAGGTTTGAGGGTTAGGTCAGTGTTCACTTTTTTTGCATATAGATGTCCAATAATTCTGACACTATTTGTGGGGAAAAAAAACTATGGTTTCCACATTAAAATGTCTTTGCACCTTTGTCATAAATCAGTTGGTCACATGCATGTTGATCTTCTGAACTATATTCTGTTTCGCTAATACATGTGTCTGCACCTTCCCCAATACCACAGGTTCTTGATTTCTGCAGCTTTATATTAAGCCTTAATGGATATTGTGATTCTTCCAATTTTATTCTTTTTTCAAAATGAGTTGGGATTTTCTAGTTGCTTTGTCTTTCCAGTTAAGTTTTACATGCATGTTTTCTATATCCTAAAAAAGTACTGTCAAATTTTGATTAGAATTACATCACATTTACAGATATTTTGAGGTGAACTGATACCTTTACTGTGTTAATTATTCTGGTTCACAAAGGTGGTATATATCTCTCCATTTATTTAGATCTTTGAGTTGTTCATCATCAGCTTTTTGTTAGTTTATACCTCTGTATATTATTTATTTTGGAGCTATTATAAGTAGTATTGGTTTTTGATTTCAGTTCCTATTTGTTTCTTTTTTATAGACATTCATTTTTATGTGTTAATCCTTTAATTTATAACATGGTTAACTATTAATCCTGTTTTAAAAACTCACTTATTTCTGTGAAGTTTTTATGTTTGTTATTGTTTTAGATTCTTTGAGATTTTCTACATAGTCATGTTGTCTGCCTTTTTTTCAATTTAAATTTTTTTAATATCCCCCCCCCCACGCTTTATTTTATTGGCCGAGAATTGCAGTATGTTGTTAAATAGGAATAGTAAGTTTCAATATCCTTGCCTTGTTCTCAATTTAGAACACATTAAGTATGATATAAGCTGTAATTCTCTTGTAGATGCCTTTTATCAGGTTGAAGGAGTCTTTGTTTCTTAGCTTAGAGTTTTATCGTTATAGATTTGGGTTTCATTAAATACTTTTTCTGCTTCAGTGGATATATTGACAATTATTGGGTTTCTAATCTTACAGTTGAACTTACATTCCAAGGATAAAATTCAAATATTAGTGATGTATTTTTTATATATATTTAAATTTTATCAATTCCATTTACTAGTACGTTACTGAAGAGTTTTGCATCTGTGTAATGAGTTGAGAAGTTTCAACATTCTTTTATGTTTTCTAGAAGAGATTGTTGACAATTGGTATTAATTTATCTTTAATTATTTTATAGAACTCATCAGTGGTGCTATATTAGGGTGGAAATTTCTATTTTATTTTTTCCTTTTTTTTTACTTAATTGTGCATATTCATAAAGTACATAGTGATGTTTTGATACATATACTGTATAGTGATTACATTAGGACAGTTAGCATATTCATCATCTCAAACATTATTTTTCTCCAGACTTTTTTTCCTTAGAGACGGGGTTTTGTTTTGTCACCCATGCTGGAGTGCAGTGGTGCAAACACCGCTCACTGCAGCCTTAATCACCTAGGCTCAAACCATCTTCCCACCTCAGCCTCCCAAGTAACTGAGACTACAGGCATGTACCACCACACTCAACTAATTTTTATATTTTGTGTGGAGATGGGGTCTCACTAAGTTGCCCAGGCTGGTCTCGTACTTCTGGGCTCAAGTGATCCTCTCACCTTGGCCTCCCAAAGTGCTAGTAGTATAGGTGTGAGCTGCTTTACCTGGCCAGATTCTGTTTTTCAAATTTGTATAGGACTCTTTTTTTTTTTTTTTTATGAGTTTTGGCAGTTTCTAATTTTCAAGGAATTGGTCTATTTCATCCATGTTGTTGAATTTACATATGTAAATTCAAAGTATGTCTTTAATATCCTTTTGATGCCTGGGGAGTCTGTAGTGATATTTCTTTTTTCTTCCTGATATTGATAATTTGTATCTTCTCTTTTCTTCTTTGTCAGTCTTGCTAGAGTTTTAGTTCTCTTGATCTTTTCAGAGGGCAACCTTTTGGCTCCATGGGTCTCTGCTTGGTCTTTATTATTTCTTGTTTGTTTGATTAATTTTGCTTTTCTTTTATTAGTAGTATACTTTAAGTTCTGGTTAATTTTGCTTTTCTTTTATTAGTCGTATACTTTAAGTTCTGGGGTACATGTGCAGAACATGCAGATTTGTTACATAGGTATGCTGTACCATGGTGGCTTGCTGCATCCATCTCTCTGTCATCTACATTAGATATTTCTTCTAATGCTATACCTCCCCTAACCTCTCACTCCCTGCTACCCTTCTCCTAGTTCCTCACCCCGTGACAGGCCCCAGTGTGTGATGTTCCCCTCCCTGTGCCCATGTGTTCTCATTGTTCAACATTGACTTATGAGTGAGAACATGCAGTCTTTGGTTTTCTGTTCTTGTGCTTTTCTTTTTATAGTTTCTTTAAGTATAATCTTGACTAACAGATTTGAGTTCTTTTACTTTTAATGTAACCCAGTAATGGTATAAATTTTCTTCTAAGTACAGGTTTAGCCACCTACTACAGATTTTGATATAGTATATTTTTGTTTTCATTTAGTTGAGATATTTTTAATTTTTCTTGAGTTTTTTTATGATTTAAAGTTTCAGAATATGTTATTTGCTTTCTAAGTGTTTAGAGATTTTCCTATTATTTTTCTGTTGGTGACTTTGTTCAATTCCATTATGACCAGAGCACAGACTGTGATTTCAGTTATCTCCTATTTGATAAAGTTCAGTTTATGACCCAGAATATGGTCTGTTATGGTCAGGGATTGTCATATATGCAGGCCAAATTTGGCCTACTATGTGTTTTTGTAAATAGAGTTTTTTAGAATATGGCCACAACTATTTGTTTATGTATTATTTGGGAGTGTTTTTGTACTGCAATAGCAGAAATGACTTGCTTTGACAGAATTGGTACACAAAGCTAATATTTGCTGTCTTGGCTGTCATCTCCATTCTGCTATTGTGCCATACCAGTGAATTTTTATTTTGGTTAGTGTGTTTTTCAGTTCTACTATTCTCACATGGTTCTTACCTCATATCTTTGATGTCTTTACTGAGATATTTAATCTGCCCATTAGTTTCAACATGTTGGGACATTTTTACTTTATCTGCTCTAAAGTCTTCATCAGTTAATTCCAATTCCAGTATCTTTGTCATCTCATCATTAGCATCTGTTGATTGTCCTTTTTTGTGCAAGTTGAAATGTTTCTGTTATGTTGTATGACAAAATATTTTTAATTGCATTCTGGAAATTTAATGTTATGAGACTCTATGTTTTGTTTAAATCCTCTGGAGAATGTTGATATTTTAGTTTTAGCAGCTAATTCACCTGATTGAGTTCAGGCCACAAGTTCTCATCAGCCTTCCATGGGTGTAGTTTCAATGTCAGCTCCTTTTTGAAAGCCTTATAGTGATATTTGTATTATATCAGTTTCATTATGTAACATCCAGTAGCCAGTCTGTGATCTAGATTGTGATCTGTATGTTACTCAGTTCTTAAAGTCTATAGCCTATGTGGTCTAGATTCACACTATGCACAGCATGGTGATGAACTTAGAAATTAATAAACAACATTATCAGATTGTTTCCCTGAGCTCCCAAGTCCCTACAATCTCCCTAGTACCCTCTAGTTTCTTAGGGCTGCACTGTTTCATCCTTTGACCAGAAAACTGAAGATTTAGTTACACTGCTCTATTGCATTCTTTCCTTGACTGTGACCATATCTCAGCACAGCAGGGCCAAGCAGAGAAACTTTTGTGAGAGGAAAAGCAAAGTATGGTCACAGGTTGTAGTTACTGGGAGAGATGAAGAATTGGGCTGTTAGTGCAATCAACCTACTACAGATATCTGTGGTAGAGAGAACACTTGATTTTGGTTTAATAATCTAGATCCTAATATCAGTTATTTTTATTTGCTGTGGGACTTTGCAAAAAGTTTTATAACGTGAGTGTTCCTTTAAGTGAAGAAAGAATGCCAACTTACTATATTTTTGTGAGAATAAGTGAGAAAATTGCATGTAATGTACTCCTTAGTAAAAGCTATTTATTTTTGGGAACTGTATGACAATGGTGAAAAAATTGCTATTGTAATAAGCAGAACTGTTAGGAGGGGAGATGAACTTATCTTCCATGTTATATATCAACATTAAGTAACATTTCAGCAATGGGATAGTAATAGTAATTTAGAAAAGGTGATTATTGAAGTATGGAGTCTGTACACACTGATTTTTCAATTTCATAGTCTGAGGATTTTACATAGAAATGTCTGTTGGGTGTGGGAGCTCAAAAGAAAAATAATGTCTGCATTTCCGAGTACATTTCTGCTTTACTTTGCCCTATTTTAAAGCAGCTTAATACTTTATGTAGTTTCTCATTTTCAAAATATGTTTGTACAAATAAGTTTAACTGTTGTTGGATAAATGTTTTAATCACTTGTGCATCTCTTTTTGGTAAGAGAAACAATATGTATACAATCAAGTTCTTGTCAGGTTGAAGAGTACAAAGAAAACCTCACGTAACTCTTAGTAGAGAAAGGCAATAAAATTTGTGTGTAAAAGGTCGGGTAAAGGGATGCGCATGTTCTCCTTAAGCCTCCTCACCCATGGGAAGTGTGCTTAGGGCAGTCATAGCTGCAAGCAAACTCGATGCTGCTATAGGAGACTGAGGTAGCCAGTTCCTGTATTACTCTACTTTTATGTGAGAATAAGTAAGATGTAATAGAGAACAATCTCTTCATGCCACCCCCAATCTTAGTAATGTTTGGAATGCTTGTACAAAGGAATAATCTTACTGCTAAAACATCTAGAGCTTTATTAGCCTGGGACCATTTTAGATACCAGCAACTGGAATTAGCTTGAGATTTTGTAGTTCATTTTATTGAGCCAACATATTATCAGGTTAACCATTGTAATCATGGCTTTTCAAAAGACAAAAGTTTTGTCATTTCTCAAATTCTGCTTTTCTAGAATTCTGCTTTTAAGCCATGTGTTTATAGTTCCTAAATTTGAGAAAAGGAAGTAATTTTATTCTTAATGAGAATAAGGACTCTGAGAGTGACCTGGTTCATTTATTCCTAAATTCCTATGTTTGTATTATCAAGCCTGTAATGTGATGATGCAGGACACTTCATATAAACAGTTTCTAGTCATTATAAGATAGCTTAGAAACCTTAAAATAAGGGGACCATATAAGGCCCAGAAATAAACTCATAGGAAATTACTTAGAATCAATAGATAGCAAAGAATATTACAGTTTTGTTTTGACTTTTGTTTCTAATATAACATAACTTTGCTTATGTTTCTTATAACTTTGGAATACAAATGCAGTATATAAATATAATGAGGATTTGGATAGATTTTTGAATTGATCAATGTAAAAACTAAACTAAAAACAAAAGAAACAGATATCTTGCAAAAAAATGCAAACAATGATTAGTTTTCTAATTCAATGTGTTTATTTTTAAGAAGAATGTTAGAAAAAATTGGTATTTCAAAACTGTTAAATATAGAAAGCTATGCCTATTTTATTTTTTTATCCTTTCTTACCTTTTCCAGGGATATTGGAGAAGATATTCTACTAGAAAAAGATTTCTGAAATTGAAATATTATTCAATCGTCCTGCAATCTAGGATAAGAATGATAATTGCTGTTACGTGTTATAAACGATATCTTTGGGCTACAGTTACAATTCAGAGGCATTGGCGTGCTTCTTTAAGAAGAAAACAAGATCAACAACGATATGAAAAGCTAAAATCATCATCTCTTATCATCCAGGCTATGTTCAGAAGATGGAAGCAACGCAAAATGCAATTACAAGTAAAAGCCACAATAACATTGCAAAGAGCTTTTAGAGAATGGCATCTAAGGAAACGAGCTAAAGAAGAAAAATCTGCTATTGTCATACAATCATGGTATAGAATGCATAAACAATTACGGAAATACGTTTATGTTAGATCTTGTGTTGTTATCATTCAGAAAAGATTTCGGTGCTTTCAAGCCCAAAAGTTATATAAAAGAAGAAAAGAGTCCATACTAACGATCCAGAAGTACTACAGAGCATATCTGAAAGGAAAGATTGAGCGCACCAACTATTTGCAGAAACGAGCTGCAGCCATTCAATTACAAGCTGCTTTTAGGAGACTGAAAGCTCATAATTTACATAGACAAATTAGAGCTGCTTGTGTTATTCAGTCATATTGGAGAATGAGACAAGACAGAGTTCGATTTTTAAACCTTAAGAAGATTATTATCAAATTGCAGGCACACGTAAGAAAACATCAACAATTACGGAAATACAAGAAGATGAAGAAAGCAGCTGTTATAATTCAAACTCATTTCCAAGCTTACATTTTTGCAAGGAAAGTTCTAGCATCTTACCAGAAAACACGCTCTGCTGTCATTGTTCTACAGTCTGCATATAGAGGGATGCAAGCCAGGAAAATGTATATTCACATCCTCACATCTGTGATAAAGATTCAATCATATTATCGTGCTTATGTTTCTAAAAAGGAATTTTTGAGCCTAAAAAATGCTACAATAAAATTGCAGTCAATTGTTAGGATGAAACAAACACGTAAGCAATATTTGCATTTAAGAGCAACTGCACTGTTTATCCAGCAATGCTACCATTCCAAAAAACTGGCTGCACAAAAGAGAGAAGAGTATATGCAGATGCGGGAATCTTGTATCAAACTGCAAGCTTTTGTTAGAGGATACCTGGTCCGAAAGCAGATGAGGTTGCAAAGGAAAGCTGTTATTTCACTACAGTCTTATTTCAGAATGAGAAAGTCTCGGCAGTACTATCTGAAAATGTATAAAGCAGTTATTATCATTCAGAATTACTATCACTCATACAAGGCACAGGTTAATCAGAGGAAGAACTTTTTGCAGGTCAAAAAGGCAGCTACTTGCTTGCAAGCAGCTTACAGAGGTTATAAAGTACGCCAGCTAATCAAACAACAATCTGTAGCTGCTGTTAAAATTCAGTCTGCTTTTAGAGGCTATAGTAAAAGGGTAAAATATCAATCTGTACTTCAATCTATTATAAAGATTCAGAGATGGTACAGGGCGTATAAGACTCTTCATGGTATAAGAACACATTTTTTGAAGACAAAGGCAGCTGTGATTTCTCTCCAGTCTGCTTATCGTGGCTGGAAGGTTCGGAAACAGATTAGAAGGGAACATCAAGCTGCAATGAAGATTCAGTCTGCTTTTAGAATGGCCAAGGCCCAGAAACAGTTTAGATTGTTTAAAACAGCAGCATTAGTCATCCAGCAACATTTGAGAGCATGGACTGCAGGAAGGAAGCAACGTATGGAGTATATTGAACTCCGTCATTCAGTACTGATGCTTCAATCTATGTGGAAGGGAAAAGCACTGAGAAGACAGCTTCAAAGGCAACATAAATGTGCTGTCATCATACAGTCATACTATAGAATGCATGTGCAACAGAAGAAGTGGAAAATCATGAAAAAAGCTGCTCTTCTGATTCAAAAGTATTATAGAGCTTACAGTATTGGAAGAGAACAGCATTGTTTATATTTGAAAACAAAAGCAGCTGTAGTAACTTTACAGTCAGCTTATCGTGGTATGAAAGTGAGAAAAAGAATAAAGGATTGCAACAAAGCAGCAATCACTATACAGTCGAAATACAGAGCTTACAAAACCAAAAAGAAATATGCAGCCTATAGAGCTTCAGCTATTATAATTCAGAGATGGTATAGAAGTATTAAAATTACAAACCATCAGTATAAGGAGTATCTTAATTTGAAGAAGACAGCAATTAAAATCCAGGCTGTTTATAGAGGTATCAGAGTTAGAAGACATATTCAATGCATGCACCGGGCAGCCACTTTTATTAAAGCCATGTTTAAAATGCATCAGTCAAGAATAAGGTACCATACAATGAGAAAAGCAACTATAGTTATTCAAGTAAGATATAGAGCATATTATCAGGGGAAAATGCAGCGTGAAGATTACCTGAAATTTTTGAAAGCTGTTAATGTCCTTCAGGCAAACTTTAGAGGAGTAAGAGTGAGACGGACTCTAAGAAAGTTACAGATTGCAGCAACAGTCATTCAGTCAAACTACAGAAGATATAGACAGCAAACATATTTTAATAAGTTAAAGAAAATAACAAAAACAGTACAGCAAAGATACCGGGCAGTGAAGGAAAGAAACATACAATTTCAAAGGTATAACAAACTGAGGCATTCTGTAATACATATTCAGGCTATTTTTAGGGGAATGAAAGTTAGAAGACATTTAAAAACGATGCATATAGCTGCAACCCTCATTCAGAGGAGATTCAGAACTCTAATGATGAGAAGAAGATTTCTGTCTCTGAAGAAAACTGCCATTTGGATTCAGAGAAAATATCGGGCACATCTTTGTACAAAGCATCACTTACAGTTCCTTCGATTACAAAATGCAGCTATTAAAATCCAGTCATCATACAGAAGATGGGTGGTAAGGAAAAAGATGCGAGAGATGCATAGGGCTGCTACTTTCATCCAGGCTACTTTCAGAATGCACAGGGTACACATGAGATATCAGGCTTTGAAACAGGCCTCAGTCGTGATCCAGCAGCAATACCAAGCAAATAGAGCTGCAAAACTGCAGAGGCAGCATTATCTCAGACAAAGACACTCTGCTGTGATCCTTCAGGCTGCATTCAGGGGCATGGAAACTAGAAGACGTTTGAAGAGTATGCATTCCTCTGCAATCCTTATTCAGAGTAGGTTTAGATCACTACTGGTGAGGAGAAGATTCATTTCCCTCAAAAAAGCTGCTATTTTTATTCAGAGGAAATACCGAGCCACCATTTGTGCCAAACATAACTTGCACCAATTCTTGCAGTTACGAAAGGCAGCCGTTACAATACAGTCATCTTACAGAAGACTGATGGTCAAGAAGAAGTTACAAGAAATGCATAGGGCTGCAGTTCTCATTCAGGCTACTTTCAGGATGCACAAAACATATATTACATTTCAGACTTGGAAACATGCCTCAATTCTAATTCAGCAACATTATCGAACATATAGAGCTTCAAAATTGCAAAGAGAAAATTATACCAAACAGTGGCATTCTGCTCTAATTATTCAGGCTGCATATAGAGGAATGAAAGCAAGACAACTTTTAAGGGAAAAACGCAAAGCTGCTATCATAATACAAAGCACATACAGAATGTATAGGCAGTATTGTTTATACCAAAATCTTCAGTGGGCTACAAAAATTATACAAGAAAAATATAGGGCTAATAAAAAGAAGCACAAAGCACTTCAACACAATGAACTTAAGAAAGCAGAGGCTTGTGTTCAAGCAAGTTTTCAGGACATGAACATAAAAAAACTGATTCAGGAACAGCACCAGACTTCCCTTACTATTCAGAAGCATTGTAATGCCTTTAAAATAAAGAAGCAGTATCTCCACCTTAGAGCACCAGTAGTTTCTATTCAAAGAAGATACAGAAAACTAACTGCAGTGCATACCCAAGCAGTTATTTGTATACAGTCTTATTACAGAGGCTTTAAAGTACGAAGGGATATCCAAAATATGCACCTGGCTGCCACACGAATTCAGTCATTATATCGAATGCACAGGGCCAAAGTTGATTATCAAACAAAGAAAACTGCCATTGTGGTTATACAGAATTATTATAGGTTGTATGTTAGAGTAAAAACAGAAAGAAATAGTTTTTTAGCAGTTCAGAAATCTGTACGAACTATTCAGGCTGCTTTTAGAAGCATGAAAGTTAGACAAAAATTGAAAAACTTATCCCAGGAAAAGATGGCAGCTATTGTGAGCCCGTCTGCTGTCTACTGTTACAGAATTGAAGCTCAATCTGAAGCTGTTGGAAGTGAGGGTGTTATAATTCAAGAGTGGTATAAAACTTCTTGTCTTGCTCATTCACAGGAAGCAGAGTATCATTCTCAAAGTAGGGCTGCAGTAACCATTCAAAAGGCTTTTCGTAGAATGATCACAAGAAAACTGGAAACACAGAAATGTGCTGCCCTACGGATTCAGTTCTTCCTTCAGATGGCTGTGTATCGAAGAAGATTTGTTCAGCAGAAAAGAGCTGCTGTCACTTTACAGCATTATTTTAGGACGTGGCAAACCAGAAAACAGTTTTTACTCTATAGAAAAGCAGCAGTGGTTTTACAAAATCACTACAGAGCATTTCTGTCTGCAAAACATCAAAGACAAGTTTACTTACAGATCAGAAGCAGTGTTATCATTATTCAAGCTAGAACCAAAGGATTTATACAGAAACGGAAGTTTCAGAAAATTAAAAATAGCACCATAAAAATTCAGGTATTTCTCTATTTAAATATAAAACTTTCAGTCTTTGTTTTGACCAATATTTGCTAGAATGTATAAAATGAGCTTAAGCAGGTCATAAAGAGTAATACTTAGTTGAGGTGACCATTTATCTTCCAAAGTGGAACATTTTTGAGAGTGGGAAATGGCACCAATAGGTCAGCCAAGACAACACAGACCTGGGATTGTTCTGGCCATGGTCACCTTACCCTGTGTGTCGTGCATTTCAGTATGTGTTAATTGTAGCACTCTTCGAAGAACTTTGAGAAAATGGGAGCTCTATATTTGGCAAAGTTATTTCTTTAAGTAGAAAATATAAGCTAAGATGAAGTATTATTTGGCATAATATAGGCAAAATAGAATAACTCCGTTCCTCTAATCTGTTAACCAGAGCTGCTTGCTGCTTAGCCTACTAGACATACTTTATTCCGAGTGTTTAGTAGTTTTGCCTTCCAAAACACTTTTATATTGTTTCATCTATTTGCCAAATGTGTGAGGAATGTACAGTATTAATCTGTTTTAAAATATGAGGGAGATGATACAGGGTAAGTACCTTGGCCAGTGTTGCACAGAGGCAATTCCAGGAACTGAATCTAAGTACTTGAGCTATTTCTGTTCTACTTGCAAAAACCTGGGCTTTAACCCAGATGTGATATGTTCATATCTTGCTGGATTACTGTTAAGTTTAGAAATAAATATTTAATTCAAGAAATGTCAAGTGCTAAAAATGTGCCAAAAATGGTAGCAGGTGTTATAAATAGACAATGAGTAAGATATACTTAGTTGCTGTCCTCAAGGAACTTAATTGAACAAGGAAGTGTAATTATAATACAACATGAGAAGTGTATGTTTCAGGAAACACAGAATGGGAAATTAAGCTAGTCTCTGTGGTCAGAGGCTTATCAGAATGAGTAACATCTAAATTGAAATGTTACGCTGAAGCATGAATTGGAAGTAAAATGCCAAGTAAAATGTATAGAAGGACATTCCAATTACAAGAGATAACATGGAAAAATCCAAAAACTAGAAACAATAAAAAGTGATATGGGACCAGGTTGGCAATAGAGGGAGTAAGACTGTGGATAGACCTTTAAGACAGAAAAAAGGTTAGTCTTTATGCTCTAGACAAATAGAAGTTCTAGAGGACTTTAAACGGGAGAAGACCACAATCATTTTTATTAAAAAAAAAAAAAATCCCTGTAGGAATGTGGAAGATAGACTGGAAAAAGGAGCAAGACTAGAAGCAGGTAGACCAAATGAAAGTAGGCAGTAAGCTAGGTGAGAAAGAGTTATAGTTTGGCGTAGATTTGTGACAGTGGGATTGTCAGTTGATATGACATAAACAAGGAGACAGACCATGTTGATGGCTTAAGTGACTCTGCAGAGTGACTCCCTCACACCCTGACATAGGGAATAAAGAGAGAAGGGTAGGTTTTGAGACTGATGATGAATTCAGTTTGGAGTACATAAGGTCTGAAGTATCGAGCAGATAACCCCCTTGAAATATATCTAGTAAGGCAGTTGACTGTGTTAGATAAACACAGTCAGGAGTTCAGGAGAGCAGTGTGAATTTTAGAATTTGATTTGTACATTGTTGGCATACACTGATAATTAAAGTTGTGGGAATAATGAGATCACCACCAAGGAACAACACATAAGATGAGTGAATGAAGAGGGCCTTGGACTTGAACCCTGGAAAACTTCAAAATTCACAGACATTGAGGTGTTAAGAGGGAAAGAAGAAAGCTAAGAGATATAATACCAAAAAACTAACGTTTGAAAGAGGAAAGGTGTGTTTAAATTCCAAATGCTACTGAGAAGTTCAGAATTGAAAGGTGTTTATGGGATGGATGTATTAGTTACGGTTTTATTCACCTGAAATGATTGAATAGCCAAAATAATGATCTTAAAAACATTTTTTGTTTTTATCTTATATAATTACATAATAAAATTGTATTTTACACGTGTAATTTTTAGCATATGCCAGTGGTCTCAAACTACTTCATGTTCGAATCATCTGGAATTCAAAAAAATACTCCTACCTTTAGATATTCTAATTGATATAGGAAGCAACCAAGTAGGTGTGGGATTTTTGAAAAGCTCTCCAGGTGACTGATAAGCAGCGAAGTGTGGGAACCACTGAGATGTAGTATATATTACTGAATACTTTGTGTGTGTGTGTGTGTGTGTGTGTGTGCGTGTGTGTGTGTGTGTGAACTTCTCGATAGCATTTGGAATTTGAGCACACTTTGTTTCCTCTCAACCCTTGGTTTCTTGATCCCATAATCCCTTAGCTGTTTTCTTTCCCTCTTAACACCATGTTGGCTTCTCTGGTCTATACATTTTGATGTTTTTCAGGGCTATATATATATATACATGTGTAAATATATATATATGTATATATATAAAATTTTCTCATTAAAACTTTGTTTTAATGGGTCTCAAAATTCTATGGCAGATTTTTGGTCAAGTTGTTTTCATTAGAAAGTATGGATTTTTAAAACTAATAACTTAAAACTGCCACAAGCAAAACAAAACCACCAAAGTGGTCCATAAAACATTCTCCTTTCCTCTTGAAGATTTTATGATGCATTGTTACTAACCAGTCTTTTACCGTTAAAATTAAATGGCCAGTTGAAACAAACAGTTCTGAGATGTTCTGCTACCACTGATTAAGAATAGGGTGGCAGGTATTAGGGATACACAAAAATAATGTATTCAGGTTTACGTAGAAACCACATACAATATACTCTGAATGAGCCAAGGATATCTCAGAGTAATTTTGACCATGTGTAATTATTGTATTATCAACTGAATTTAGAACCTAATCTTACTATAAGTTGGGCCAGTAGTATTTGTTGTAGAGATGTTGGAGTCAAATAGACTTGGGTTCAAATCTTGACTTTATCACGTAACAGCTATATGCTAGCAAGTCCTTCTGAATCTCAATTTCGGGTTTTCCCCCTTTTTTTTTTTTTTATAAAATAGATAACCATTTCACCAGATATTTATAAATATTAAGTAAGACAACTCTGCCACTTATTAACCTGTGTGACATCAACAAGTTATTCAATTTCTCTAGGCTTTGATTTTCTTATCTCTAAATTAGAGATAATAGTATTATCTACCCCTGTTATTATAAGGACTAATCTTTTTAGTGCTTAGTTCAGTAAGTTGTCACCGTCGTGTAAACTTTTAGTCTGCCTGAAGGTTATCAAAATCAAAAATCTGACAGTCCTATCACAGGAGCTCTCAGGATTCTTCTGCAGGCTGAACATAAAACCCAAAGTGAATATGGATTGGAAAGAATTCCCTTTTCTCCCCAGAACCTGGAGTAGGTCAATGTGTTCATTTTCATTTTTGTTCTTCCAAATGGATTGAGGTGATGAGGACAGTACACATAATCTGGCTTTCTAGACTTAGACTTGTCTGTCTTACAATTTATAAATATTGGTTAGGGTTTTGTTAGGCTGGGCTGGCAGCCAGCCATAGGGTAGCATGATAAAGCACATAATAGGTGTTCACTATAGTAAGAACCACTGTTCTCAGAGTATTCACTATGTGTCAGAGTCCAAAAGAATCATGATATAACTATATTTATGCAATTTATTTTTGTCTGCATTACTTTATATTAACTGTCTTTATACTGATTAATCTTATTTATAAAAAAAAAAAAGACAACTCATTGCATACTTGTTATATCTATGTATTTAATAGGCTGTGTGGAGGAGATATAGAGACAAGAAATCTTTATGTAAAGTGAAAGCTGCCTGCAAGATTCAAGCCTGGTATAGGTGTTGGAGAGCTCACAAAGAATATCTAGCTATATTAAAAGCTGTTAAAATTATTCAAGGCTCCTTCTATAACAAACTAGAGAGAACACGGTAATGTATCAGAATTCTATGGAGAGTGTAAGAGTATTTGCGTATGATAGCTAAGTCCTTACATAAATTAACACGCTTATTGATTTTTCTTTTCAGTATTCATTATGCTTAATTTATATGGTTGGTTTTGTTGGTATTTTCTTTATTAAGGACACAGAATATATCTCTTGTACTGTCTTGCTTTTTTGAGTTAGAGCATAGCCTTTGTAACTAATATAATCTAAAAATATTTACTTATACTTCATTAATTCAGGTTCATAAGGATTAGAGTAAGGACAGCGGGGTAGGAAGTGAATAAAAGTTAAGACTCACTTTTCTCAATAGTGCTTTGGTTCATTTTGTTGGGGGACTTAGCTACTGGAAAATTTTGTTTTGTTATTCATTCCTTTTTTCTTTGAATTTTATATTATTCCTCATACTCTTTGTCATTAATGATGAAGATCCTAATTACCAATCTATCTATGCTCATTGTATTTCCCTATTCCTAGCTCATTTCTTACAATCAAATTTTTAGAAACTGTTACCAGATCATCTTTTTTTAAGTTCACTGTATAAGAATTTTTCTTCACCTCCCAGAATTGATGAATTATTGTGTCAATGATGGTTTTTAAGATGGTTCAGGAAAGCACACTAGTGTGAGAGGAATTTTTGGGTCAAGTCCATGGGTAGAAGCAGGGCTTAACATGCAAAATTGATCTCATGAAGACAGAAAGTAGAATGTTGGTTACCAGAGGCCTGGATAGGGAGAGGGGAGAGGTGGATAAAGACAGGCTGGTTAATGGGTACAAAAATAAAGTAAGACGGAATAAGATTTACTGCTTAGTAGCACAATAGGGCAACCATAGTTGACAATAATTTATTGTATATTTCAAAATAACTAGAGGAATAGAATTAGAAGCCTCCTAATACAAGGAAATGATAAATGTTTCAGGTGATTGATCTCCCAGTTATTCTGAGTTGATCATTACTCATATGTATGCTTTAGTCAAAATATCACATTACCCCATAAATATTTACAACTACTATGTATCCGTAAAAATAAAAATTAAAAAACATATAAAGATACAGTTACTACTCTCAGCTATTAAGGACAAGTATCTAATTTTTATGTAAGAGATGCTGCCGGGCACGGTGGCTCAAGCCTGTAATCCCAGCACTTTGGGAGGCCGAGGCGGGTGGATCACGAGGTCGAGAGATCGAGACCATCCTGGTCAACATGGTGAAACCCCGTCTCTACTAAAAATACAAAAAATTAGCTGGGCATGGTGGCGCGTGCCTGTAATCCCAG